>NC_092803.1:83956715-84289015 GCF_040954645.1 Diabrotica undecimpunctata | reverse complement strand
CCGGAAAGCAAACACAGAAAATCTCACAGTTTAATAATTAAGGTCCTCATATTATAGGGACTTTTGACGATGAGTTTAACATAGTAGTGAGTATAATTATTAGTGAGAAAAAAACATTAATACATTCAATAGAAAAAATCGCAAAAAAGGGTCCTCCAAATCAACGATAATAAAAAAATATATGGCTATCATAAGAAGACTATCATAAGAAACAGAATAGGACATAATATTTCAATAGACCAGTATAACTTTGAAATGTTTCATCGGTCTAAATATTTGAGATTTAAGAGCACTTTTAACAAAAACACTACAAAAGAGAATAACAACAGAATACAAGCTGGAAATTGCTACGTTTTAAGCAAAAAATTAAATCCAAAAATACATCCCGCAGTAAGAAAAATAATATTCTACGTATGTAAGTAAAACACACGAACAATGAAAAAATAAAATAAGAGCCGATTGAGCATCGCAGAAAGAAGAATTCTAGAAGAAATATATAATTCTATTATGAATCAGACCACAAATCAATACAAAGTGCAAAACAATAACTTTATCGTTGAGATTTAGTTTCTTGTACGACGGTGCAATTTTTATATACCTGTTTGACCTTAGCATTAGTTCCCGGTCGTAAAACACTTCTGACTGAGGGCAATCTTTCTAGCAATCCTGATGTAATTAATACCTGAGTTTTACTTACATTGTCTTATATATGTATATATCCTGATTTTAGTAGTATGTATTACACTTCTGGATTTAAAAGTATTTTGAGGTTATACATATATCAGTTTGCTACCTGAATTTTCCCTTTTGTCTCTTATGTGACAACGTTATCTGCGATATCTAAAACGCTCAAATTTTTTAAAATTATATGAGTCTATTGTTACGTTATATGCCCTATTTTACATCGTCTCTTTTGTCTGTTAATGAACATTTATTTGGTTTTCTCGTTACTATTATACCGTTTTTTTGCTGGTAATAGCATTATTCTATAGTATTCTAATATTTAATCTATGGAATAAATCAGGATAGCGGATAGATATTCTTTACTTTCTCGGAGAAATTATATTGTAACACACAAAAACCCTATTAAATTGCCAAAAACTTCCTTGCATATTCTACTTGCAATGGCTAATCGTTGGATAATAGGAAGTATGAATGTAGCAGTTTTAATGGTTTGGTGACTGCTTGCTAAAATCGGGGAGCAGAGATATCAGTACCAAGTTAATGTCTATAGGAGTTGCGGATACATTTTCTGATAACTTTTCTGAGTTCCTCCCTTTTTTAACATATACTATATGTCTCAAGTACAGTTCCCATGTATTTTGTGAAAGATGCATAAGGTATTTAGACATCGTTTTTTGTAAAATTAATGTTTTAGATTTTCAGATGTATAAACTTGACGTTCATTAATTTGGACTCATTTAGTTTAGGTTTCCAATTTTAAGTACATATGAATTTTATTTAATAACAGTTATAATTTTTTTGCTGCTACTTTGCTGTTGTCAAATACTGTGAGTATGACAGTGTCATTTCCAACTATGACCATGTAGGTATACTATTTGCAGGTTAAACTCCCATGCTATACTTTAGCAAAGGCCTAAGCTATGTCAAAAAAGACTAGCACTATTTTTTTTTTCTAAAACGTGTTTCTCAACAAGTTTCTCACTTAGTCACCTATATCGATAATTCTATATATTCAATTAATCATAGGATATTTTTTATCTCTGAATAAAAATTATCGGTTTGGAATCAGCTCTTTTCTTTTATTATTGGTTTCATTAACTTAAGGTGGTTCTTAACTAGCTGTTTCTCAAACAGTTTTAACATTACTGATTTAACAAATATGAACAATTTGTTATATAATATTTTGAATAAATCGAGTAGCGAATAATTAATAAAAATAAGCGATTCATTTATTTTGAAAAATTATGTATATATGCAAGTATCACCATATTTACTGATTCTTCATCATCATTCTCTTTGCCTTTATCCCTTTACGCCTTATCCTTATATACAGAGATATCTTTCTATCTTTCGCCATATCAAGATGAATTTCTTTCATACACATATTTCTCCTATTCGTTTCCCGTCATCTCTTTTTCGGTCTTTCTCTCCTACTACTTTCTGGGACATGGAAAACCAGAATTCTATGTATTGCATGACTCTCGTGTCGACGATCAACGTACCCTAATTATCGTAACCTATGCTTCCCCATTTTTGCATAGATGAGGTGCTGCGCCTAGACTTCTGCTAATATTTTAATTTTTAATTTAATATTTTCTTTTTAAGCGACCCATCCATCTAAGCATTGTCATTTTGTTCAAATGCATTCATTGTTCTTATTTTTTTAACTGTCCAATTACGGTTTTATATCCGTTTTATGGAATTTACCTTTCAGTTTCGTAAGAACCTTTCTATCACACAAGACATCACTTGCTTCTTTCCATTTTATCCATCCTTATCTGATTCTACTATATCTCCATCTATTTCCCCATTGCTTTGTAACATCAAATCTAGATTCCTACCTAAAACGATTTTTTTTCAATAATTTCACCAGTCAACTTACAACCTGATTTAAAGTGAAGTTGAAGTTAATTTTTAAATGCACACTTTAGATACTCTGTTTTTGTCTTCCTTAGTACCTTTTTGCTCAAGCGCCCATCTTCACTGTCTCAATCATTAATTGAATTCTCTCTCCTTATCTCTTACTAACACCACATCGTTAGCATACATCAGGCACCATGGGATATCTCCTTGACATGTTTTCGTTAATTTTTCCAACACTAATTAGAAGAGATAATAGATTAGCACTGACCCCTGATGCAATACTATTCTTAAATGAAATTTATCAGTCTTACCCTCACCTGTTCTAACATTAGTTTTCCATTACTTGCCTTATGATAAAAATTGCATCCGTTGTTGATTTGCCTTGCGTGAATTTAAACTGATTTTCTAATATTTCTATTGGTTGGTAAGTTGGCTTTCTCTCTTCTAAAAGCATTTACTAACAGTGGCCATACCTAGTGCTACTGCTAATTCCAGTATATTATCTGCTGCGTTATTTCTAGTTCCAATGCTGTATCCTCCATCTATATGTTCATTTCCTCTGTCTAATTAGCCTATATTAGCGTTGAAGTTATCTTCTATTATAAGTCATTTCTTAGTTGGAATATTTCTAAGTCTACCACCTAACTGATCATAGAAAGCTTTTCTTTTATCGTCACCTATTTACACATAGCGACATGGATTATGCCTGGAGGAACAACCGCTAACCAAATTGATCATGTCTTGATATACAAATGGGCCGCAACAAGCATACAAGATGTGAAAAGCCGAAGAGGAGCATGCTGCGGATCTGACCATCTCCTAGTACAGATAAAATACAAATGCAGAATTCAGAGAAACAGGAAATAAAGACAGGAACAAAGAACAGAACAGCTAGATATACAAAAATTTAAACAACAAGATTAGGGCCTGCGTAGCGCAAGCGGTAGGATGCTAGCCTCGCAAGCCGGTGGTCCGGAGTTCGAATCCCACCGCCGGCAAGAACATCTAGACATTTTAAAAATGTCTATAGGCCCCAGGTCGACTCAGCCTGAATAAAAATGAGTACCTTGGGTAAAACCAGGGGTAATAATAGACGGTTGAAGCGTAGCACTGGCCATGTTACCTTCCTTGTATACCGTAGGCCCTAGATATAGCAGACTACCCTGCTATACTCCCAAAGCCGCGACAGCGGTATAAAACGGGAGACTATTATTATAAACAACAAGATGTCATACAGAACTATGAAAGAGAAATAACACAAACACTGACAGCACTAGGTACCGAAGAACATTGGGAAGAAATCAAAACAAAAGTTATTGACTCTGCAAGAAAAATCATAGGCAAGAATAAGAAAAATAAAAAAAGGGAATGGTTTAATGACTAGTGTAATAAGGCCATACAGAAAAGAAATAAAGAACACAAGAAATATATGGAAAGAAGAACCAGAGAAAGAAGGGCAAGTTACCAAGATTCAAGATGGAGAGCAGATAAAATATGCCGAACAAAGAAAAGAAAATACGAAAACGGAATATACAGAAAATGGAAGAAAATGTTTAGAGCAACAATATAAGACAGGCGTACAGATATATACGCAATTTAAGAGAAGGATGTAAACCCCGAACAAATCTATGCAGAAATCAAGAAGGGCAAATAAGCAGTGGTCCAAAAGAAATAAAATCAGTCTGGAAAAACTATTTCCAAACTCTTTTAGGGACACAAGAAAATGAAGATCATATTGACATGCATCACAATGAGGGAGACACCGAAAATATAGAACCCCTAACGATGGAAGAGGTAAAACAGGCAATACGAGCACGAAAGATCAATAAGCCTCCAGGTATTGACAACGTCCCACCTGAGCTATATAAATTAGGTGGCGATCACCTAGTAGGACAAATGCATGTGCTCATGAACAAGATTTGGAATGATGAAAAGATCCCTAATGATTGGAAAACCGGGAATATATGCCCAATTTATAAAAAAGGGGATAAACTAAAATGCGAAAATTATCGCGGCATAATCCTCTTGTGCACGGCGTACAAAATTTTTACTTACATACTAAACAAACGACCGGTTTCCGAGAAGGAAGATCTACAACTGACCAACTATTCACAGTAAAACAAATCTTAAACAAATCGTGGGAATACGACATTGACGTCCACAACATATTCATAGATTTTAAACAAGCCTACTACTTAATTAATAGGAACAAGTTATATCAAATATTGCAGAGCTTTAATATCCCCCAAAAATACATCCGACTGGTAAAAACAACAATGGATTCGTAAATAGCAACTGTCAGAGTCCAAAATTAGCTCACTGAAAATTTTACGATAGCCCAAGGATTAAAGCAAGGAGACGGGCTTGCACCGACACTATTCAACCTGACCTTGGAATATGTGATAAGACAGCTGATTATTGGAAGAGGTAATCTCCTAACAAATAAATCAATACAGATTGCCCTATGCCGATGATATCAGCATCATGTGTTGCAGAACAGAAGAGGCGGCAGAAATATATTCACAATTAAAATCAAAGGCAAAAGAGACCGGACTAGAAATAAATATTCAAATGACAAAAAAGTTAACACAGGCAAGAGCTAGGGGAAACAGACGCACAGTTGAATTAGAGGACGATATTGAAACGGTAGAAAGTTTCATATATTTAGGAGTTACATTAAACACGGATGGAACAGAAGAGCCAGAAATCCAAAGAAGAATAGTAAAGGGAAACAAAGCTTATTTTTCACTCGATCATGTGTTTCGCTCCAACAACACACACTGGAGATCGAAAATCAGGGTCTACAAAACTATTATCAGACCAATAGTATGTTATGGATGCGAGACATGGGTGATGACAGAAGAGACAAAAAGAAAACTGGAAGTCTTCGAAAGAAAAGTCCTAAGAAAGATATTTGGACCTATTAACGAAAACGGAATATGAAGATACAGGTATAACCATGAACTCTACCAACTGTTTAAAGAGACACCGATCTCAGAATTCGTTAAACTTCAGAGACTTCCCTGGGCTGGTCATGTAGTAAGAATGGAGACAGAAAGATTGCCGAAAAGAGCCCTTGATAGTAAAATGCAGGGCGCAAGACCAAAAGGAAGGCCACGCAGAAGATGGGAGGATGAAGTGGCAGCGGACGCGCAAAATTTGCTAGAAGTTAGAACCTGGAGAAGATCGGCGCGAGACCGACAAGATTGGAGGCATAGTTTGGAGGAGACCAAGGCCCGATTTGGGCTGTAGTGCTATTGGAGAGAGAGAGATGTAGATGGTGGATCCAAGCTCAACATCGTTGAAAAGTTCTCTCAGCTGACTGGTTTTTTCCTCTCTCACTTTGAGTTTTTCTTTGCTTCTTTGCCGGCAAAGATAACACTTTTCTATTTATCACATGGTTTTATCTGTACTAGAAATACGTCACATTTGTGTTAGAGACATGTCTTACCTATGAGTTTTAGTAAAGTAAAGTTTCTTTATCTCTAGATATGCCCTCAATTTTTATAAACATAATTAGAATAGGTTGTCCTAAGTGGTTCGATTTGACAAAATCATATTGCACGGGTGATTGAATAATTAGCCAATTAATTAGTTAATCATTCACCAGGGTACATCCGATTGCAATGGTCTCATTAGTACTTTAATCTTCGTGAAGCCTCCTTCTTTTGACCCCTTAACTAATGGCTTATCATTTACTTTTTATGAAAAATTTAATTTTTATATACAGACTATTACTATTCGACGATATTTCGAATCAAATTTGTGTACTAATAACTGTAGGTAATAAAGAATCTCTTTATGCAGAGTAAATAAGTTTGTAATTTCAGTCACAAGTCGTTTATATGGATAATAAACAGTTAAAATAAGTGTTCAAAATTTTAACTACCTATATCGGCGCTATTGATCTTGACAATGGCTACTTAGACATAGTATTTTTTAGTATGTAATATATTCTGGATCATATTACATACGTGCCAATATGCTGTACTAATACTGTTGAGCGATATTGATATATTTAATGTATGGAGGATATATTGTTCCCATTCCTACTTACTATGCACGCGTTTAAAAATAATATTTGAAAAAATATATTGAAGGGAATTTACCTATGGTAGCGGCAATCAAATTTATTTCTTACACTTTAACGTTTTGTGGTAAAAATGATTTTGTGTGAAAATAATGGTAATTAAATAGGTGCTTTGGAATATTTATTGAGTTCAATCTAACTTCAAGATTGGTATAATAAATTATTTATTTATCCCTACAATATGTGATGAATTTATTTCTATTGTATTGAAATATCTGCAACTCATAAGAGTGAACAAATTACAGAAAGCGAAATTTTACTCTCTAATTATTGATTCAACACCTGATATAGATCAGCGTACCGTCATTCTTCACTATGTTCTTTTAAGTGGTATAAAAGAGGGATTTTTGAGATTTGAGACTCATCAAACTGATGGTTCGGTAGTCACTACATCTTTTTGCATTTGCTTTTTTAGGTATCGTCACAAAAGTCGACAGCCGCCAATCCGTTGGTATATAGTCAGTTTCATAAATTTTATTAAACAGATGAAGGAGAGATATTTTACCTGAACTTTGGAAGCAAAGCAAAGCAAAGCACTTTATTATTTCACTTGGTATTTCATCTGGACCTTTTCGGGTCTTTGCTAATCGTATTGCTTGTTCAATTTCGTCCATAGTTATGTCAGGTCCTGTAACTACTTCGTTAATTTTAAGCTCGGACCTTTCATCACTAAACAGTTCCTCAATATACTCTTTCCATCTGTCTATTTTATGCGAATTAGTGATAGTCAGTTTTCCGTCTCTATCAACGTTGTTATTTGCCTGTTTTTTGTTCTGACCTGTCAGTTGTTTTATTTTTGTATACATATTAAATTAATCATGTTTTCCCTGTAATTCTTCAATTTCTGAACATTTGTTTTCGAAGTATGTTTGTTTTGCAGATTTTATTTTAGTCCTTATCTCTTTATTAATTACTTTATACATTTCTACGTTTTGGTTCTTAAAATTGGGTTTTTTGTCGATTAAATTCAAAATCTCATCGTTCATCCACTGTTGCTTTTTTGACTGCTCTCTTTTAAGTTTGGAGTTGAGTTGCTTATAATCGTTTTGATTTGGTTCCAATGATCCTCGATGGATTCTTGTTGTTCATAGTTATCAAAATTGCTCTCTAAATTGTTTGCAATCATCTGGCTATTGTTTCTAATAAAATCCATATACAGTTTGTTATAGGATCGTTGTTGCTTTATCCGTTTAAGTTTTAATTTTATTTCTGCTAACAACAGATTGTGATCAGATGGAACATCGGCACCAGGAAGAGTTTTTACAGACTTTACTGCATTTCTGTAACGCTCACTGATAGTTATGTAGTCAATTTGATTTCTGACGATATTACGGGGAGTGTTTGCTGGAGATTTCCATGTAAATAATCTCCGTTTAGGTAGTTTGAAAAAGGTGTTCTTTATACATAGGTTATGTTCTTTGCGGAGCACAGAGCCACCTTCTCTGTCGCTCACGTGGGTAACTCCAATCTGGCGCCGGAGGTGGCCGGAGTGAATACATGGCCAAGTCCAGATCGGGACCCAGCTCTGTGGGGTATAACACTGACCCCTACCTAGGGATACAGGTGAAGACCACAACGGTAGGCACGGCGGAGAAGAAGATCTTCGGTGCGACGTGGATGGCGGAAGTGGCATCCCTGGATTTTAGGGATGGTATAAAATCAAACCGATAGCGTCTGACCCATATTGGGCGGTTGTCAATAGCGTCTGTACCGATAATGGGCGGCTGAACTAAAAACTCGTCAACACGCAAAGCAAGCGTGACGTTTTAATTGCTATTACCCTTTTATTATGTCAGATACAAATACAAAAACGGATTTAACCCAGGTGAGTAGAAAGAAAAATTCAGAATCTCACACTGATAGACTATCAGTCAGTCCCACGGATTCTGGGGGGGGGGGGGGACAAAATTCTGACATATCTTAGAAAACCATCTAACAGATATATATTTCTAAAAATTGCAACTTTCAATGCAAGAACCCTGCTATCAGAAGAAAAATTCATAGAAATAGAATCTGAACTTAATAAAATCAATTGGGACATTGTTGGAGTCGCTGAGGTCAGAAGGAAAGGAGAAAGCCTAACCACTTTAAAATCCGGTCACATTTTCTATCATGTCGGAGAAAACGATGGGAATTGAGGTATTGGGCTCTTTATTAATAAAAAACTAGCTGAGAATATCATATCAGTAAAAGCAGTTTCCACAAGAGTTATACTTGCAAAATTACAACTAAACAACCGTTACTCCATAAAGATCATTCAAGTCTATGTACCAACATCGAGTCACGCTGACGAAGAAATAGAACAGTTCTATGATGACTTGTACACAGCTGTTTCAGAAGACCAAGAACATTTTACGGTAATATGTGGCGACTTTACTGCCAAAATAGGAATAAGCACTGATCCAGCTGAAAATGCCCTCGGAAATTTTGGCACACCAGATAGAAACGAAAGGGACAAAATACTCTTAAATTTCCTATTAGAAAACAATCTATATTCATCATCACTGACAAAAAACATATAGTCAACGATGTTACAGTCTTAAATCAATTTAGAGATTTCTCAATACAAAAAGAGAAGACGTAAATAACCTAAACGAAGAAATAGTAGATACATTAACACAAGCTCAGGAAAAATCTGGCCCTAAACATGGAAAAGAACAAAAAAATAGTAAAGAAACGAAACAAAAAATGGAAGACCGTAGAATGCCCAGAAGTCAAGGAAATGTTGACTCACAAGATATAAACAGCATCAATAAAGAAATCTCTAAAGCTATCAGACGGAATATTAGAAAATACGACAACAAGAGAATTATAAAAACTATAGAAGACAACAAAAGCATGAAAGCATTGAGGAGAAAAATGGAAAATGGCAAAAAAGAAATCTTCCAACTTAAAGACAAAAATTGAAATATTATCTCAGATAGACCAAGCATATTACATATAGAAGAAAGTTTCTATGAAACATTATATAAAAGTCAAGTTATTCCAGAGCTCATCGAACAACCAATACAAAAGGTACATAATGTAGGATCGGAGGATATACCAGATATATCACGAGAGAATATTCAACATGCCCTCAAAAATATGAAAAATAATAGAGCTCCGGGGGAAGATGGTGTAGTCATTGAGACAATTAAACTAGGAGGTCCACTTTTGATGTCCCGAATCCAAACACTTTTTAATTATGTCTGCATAGTGAAAACATTCCAAGTACATGGAAGAATTTGGTTACAATCCTCCTCCACAAAAAAGGGAATAAATCAGATCTCAAAAACTATAGGCCAATTAGTTTGCTTAACCACCTATACAAGCTCTTTACTCGAACACTGACAAACAGATTAGAAGCAAAACTCGATTTCTATCAATCAGAAGAACAGGCAGGATTTCGAGCGGGACACGGAACAAACGACCATTTGCAATGCCTTAAAACTCTAGTTGAAAAGTCTATCGAATATAACAGACCCCTTGCTCTTATCTTTGTCGACTTCCACAAAGGATTTGACACAGTCGAAACAGTTGCTATCTTAAAAGCACTATCAGAATGCAGAATAGATCACAGGTATGCAAATATTATTCGAAATATATACGAAAATGCGACAACAACCGTTAACCTCCACTGCATAACTGAGAAGATAAAAATTGGCAGAGGGGTACGGCAGGGAGATACCTTGTCGCCAAAACTATTTATAGCAGTTGTGGAGTACGCATTTAAACGGCTAGAGTGGGAATCAAAGGGTATTAGCATCGATGGAAAGATATTCAATCATCTTAAATATGCCGATGATATTGTTCTCATAACAGACAACTTAGGAGAAGCCAGAGTTACTCTACAATAACTACAGCAAGTAACCCAGAAAGTCGATTTAAAAATAAACTATGGAAAAACAAAAATGATGACCAATCTCGTCCCCAATAAGCTAATAGAAATCGAAAAGTCGCCCATAGAACTTGTGGAAAAATATGTGTATTTGGGTCACGAAATAAGGTTAACGCGAGATAACCAAACATGCGAGCTACTTAGAAGAATAAGTCTGGGTTGGGCTGCATTCGGAAAAATGAGGGATGTATTTAAAACAAATATACTGATCCATTTAAAAAGAAAAGTTTTTAACCAGTGCGTTCTACCAGTCCTCACATACGGAGCAGAAACCTTAACTCTCACAAAAACATCAACCGAAAAATTGAGAAGGACACAACGAAAGATGGAGAGACCAATGCTTGGAATAAGCTTAAGAAATAGAATAAGAAACGAGGAAGTTCGTAGACGAACCGGAGTGGAAGACATTATCGAACATATTACAAGGCAAAAATGGAGATGTACAGGACATGTTGCAAGAATGAAAGACGACAATTGGACAAAAAAATTGCTTGAGTGAAGACCACGGCCTGACAAGCGAAGCCGAGAAAGACCCCCAACGCGATGGATCGACGACCTCTAAAGAATCGTGACCAATTGGATAGCAGAGGTGCAGAACAGAAGCAGATGGAAAAGTCTAGAGGAGGCCTATGTTCAACAATGGACAACTTAGGGCTTATTGATGATGATGATGATGTTCTTTGCAAAATCTGAGAAATAATCTCCTCTTTCATTTCTATCGCCCAGTCCATAATATCCAATAATGTTACTTTGTCTGCCTTTTCCTATCTTAGCATTAAGGTCACCCATCAGAATAGTAAGATCTCTAGTCTTGAGTTGGTCAGTGACGGTCTTTACATCGGCGTAGAACTTTTCAAGTTCTTTCAGTTCACTTTCCGCTGTCGGTGCATACACTTGTATTAAATTTATATTTCTGGGTTTCGCGTTCAACTGAATCATTATGACCCGTTCAGATACCTGGCATATCGCCCTGTCACATTTGCTAACATCCTTTGTGACTATGAATCCTACACCATTACGATGATAATTACTGTCTTCTCCTGCATAATACACTTCATGATCATCTACATGGCATTGGCCAGATCGGGGCCATCGCATTTCACTAATACCCAGAATTGATATTTGCAGTCTTCTCATCTCATTTATGGCATTCTGTGTTTTTCCGGGTTCATATAAACTCCGCACATTCCATGTGCCTATTCTACAGCTTTTTTCGATATCAAATTTGGCCAAGCCGGACCCATTCTTCGCACCCCTACCTTATTTAAGAGGCGCCCGTACTCGGGGCCATCGTTTAATTCCTCAGCTATATTGATAAACCTGGGAAAAATAGTGTAGTAGTCATCCCTTGGATTTCTAAACCGCTGTGTACATGCTGTTTAAGTGGTTACCACCACACCGGGTACTGTTATGTTTTGACCGTTCTGGCCTACATGACTTCCGCTTAATACAAATACTGAAAGACCAGCTACCGCTTTCCAGGTTTGATTTTATATAAACCCTAAAACCATTGGGCTGCCACCTCCGCCCTCCAGACCGTTGTAAAGACCTTCTTCTCTGCCCTGGATGCCGTTGCGGTCTTCATCCATAACCCTGGAGAAGGGACCCTTAACAGGTACTAGTTTCCCGGGCCAGGAAACACCTGGAATCTGCGGAAGGCAGGGATTGATTCACTTTCCCTGATAGGACTGTCCAAAAAGGAGTTCCTACCCGCTATCCGCGAATCTCTATATACAGCAGTTTTAATATATTAAAATGAGTGAGTTTATTATCTAAGGGGATGTCATATAGTTTTTAGAGAAATTCCCTTTAATTTAAGGTGTCGAAAGCGGTATTTAGATTTACAAATACCACCCCTGATGCCTGATATCTTTCGTACTCGTTGTTACTTTTTGCACTCACGATGACCTCTATTAACATAAGTGACCAATTTAAAAAGTGATTTATAAATTATTGTAATTTAAATTTTATTAATTTATGAAAGAAATATTGCACGTCATAAACTGTAGCAATCAGAAAGTTACTAAGATCTCCTTGCTGTACAGAGTTTTCTATAATTTTATGTGGTAACAAATATTAGAGTACTACTACTTTCTTAAACTGTTACACGAAAACTCCACTCGATATACGTACATTTATATGATAAATGTTTCATTCCGATGCATTAAAAGAAAATACTAATGCATAAAAATAGAAACTTTCCAAGTTTATAATAGACGCTTACTTAAGTTTAAAAATAATTAAAGCAAGTAATATAAATTACTACCTTGCCCATTAAACATAAAAGTAATATAAATTTATATGTCGGTTAACAATTTATATTATAAAAATTTTAACTACGTTAGCCAAGTATCTATGAAATTCCTCGATGCCTAAATTGATGAATATTAATATAAATTTCAAGTCCCACAATATACCTGCTGTAAAATTTCAAAATCTACGACTAATAAAATTATTGGCAACATTGCAGGAGCTTAGTTTTGTACAAGACAAGGTGTATACGGATCCCAAAAATGTTTTAACGTATTACGGAGCCTACTTGATCCTATGCGTTGGCCGGAGTCTACATAAAGCGCTACTTAGATAATAATATACTCGGTGTATATTCTCCTAGAGTTCGTATAACACCGTTTTAGTACGGAGCCCACATTAACCGCTAGATCTATATATATATATATATATATATATGTTTGTTTTGAGGTTTCCACGGGAGATATATGTGCTGTCACTATTTTTCCGGGTTTGACTCCGCGTTGTTTACAACGCGGAGTCAAAACCCGGAAAAATAGTGACAGCATATATATATATATATATATATATATATATATATATATATATATATATATATATATATATATATATATTCAAACCAATATTTAGAGGAATATTTTGCGGCAACTATAAGCAGTGATTAAGTGAAAATTTTATTTCACCAGAGATGTTGCAAGGATATAAATACTCGGCAAGAAAAGATAACAGGATGCCTAGAAAGAAGACGAAAAGTAGTATTTTCACAAGCACGCCTGAGAAAGATGCGATCGAAGCAAAACGGAAGCAGTTGGTTTCTTCGACAATGAAACAGAAAGTTACCCGTGTTGTGGACATTGAGAGTTCTTCGAATAAAACTGAACCAGTTTTAAATTTGGAAGATAGTGATTATAATGATTCTTGAATAGGACTAGTGGATGATGAAGCATTTGACAGCAATCGTGACCCCGTAGAGGGTGATTATATTTTAGTGAGATTTAAAGAAAAGTCCAAAAATATATTTTACGTCAGACTTGTTGTATTGTCTAACAGTTCAGAAGTAGAGGTCAATTTTATACGAAAAACCAACAAAATGGGTACCTCGTATTTCGTATTTCCCCGTTGCTGATACTGCTTTTGTGAAGAAAGAATATGTCAGATTTGTTCTTCCAAATCCAACTCCATTTCACAACAAGATTCTGACTACTGAATGGTACCGTAATGGCATTACAGCAGCTTATAAAAGAAATATGGACACAGAAATCGCTCCCCAATGATTGGAATATTGGAATCTTTGCACCATACGCAAAAAAGGAGATATCTTTGGATGTTCTAACCACAGAGGAATTAAGCTTCTAAATGCAGCGTATAAAATATTTTCCACAGTACTATGTCACCGTATGGCATTATATGCAGAACGGATAGTAGGAAAATACCAGGCTGGTTTCTTCATCAGATTGCAACCCTGAAACAAATTTTGGAAAAAACACTGGAATATTGCATTGATACTCGTCACATATTTATAGACTACAAAGCAGCTTACGACTCTGTGAATATAAGAGAAGTGTTCAAAGCAATGAAAGAGCTAGAAATACCAGATCAGTCGGTAAATTTAACGAAACTAACCCTTGAAAAAGTTGAATGTATAATACGAATTCAGGGGGAACTGTCTGAACCTTTTAAAACAAATAATGCGCTGCGCCAGGGAGACCCTCTTTCCTGTATACTGTTCAGTCTGGCTCTGGAAAAAGTAATACGTATGTCAAAAATTACAACCACTGGTTCAATATATAATAAATCAGTGCAAATCCTGGCCTATGCTGATGATATCAATATTGTTGGGAGAACGGAAAACGCTGTACGGGAGGCGTATGTAGCATTAAAAGAACCAGCTACAAAAATGGGTTTAACAATAAACACCAACAAAACGAAGTATATGAAAATAAGCACGCAACCACAAATCCTACGACCACTCGTTATAGAAAACGACGTCATCGAAGCGGTGAACGAATTTGTATACCTGTGAGCCCCCTTAACACTGAAAATATTACTACCGCAATAATACTACGGCCAACAGATGCTATTTGGGGCTCAATTTCCTCCTTAAATCCACAATTATATCGAGAAATACAAAAATAACTCTACAAAACAATAATAATACGCCCAGCCCTAACATATGGTTCAGAGACCTGGACTCTAACAAAAAATAATGAAAATATGTTAGGATGTTTCGAAAGAAAACTACTAAGGCGAATCTATGGAGCAGTGAATGACATTGGAGTGTGGAGAAGACGATACAACTTCGAACTTTCTAGAATAAACCAGGAACATGATATCGTAAAAAATATTAAGATAGGAAGTCTGGGGTGGATAGGACAGGTAATGCAGATGGAACAAAATGACCCAGCTAGAAAAACGCTCCTTGATAGGCCCATTGGTCAAGGAAGAAGAGGAAGATCCAGAACAAGGTTCCTTGATAACATCGATGAAGACATGAGAAATATGGGAATACGTACTTGGCGGAGAAAGGCGATGGATAGGGACGACTGGAGAGAAATTATTGAGGAGGCTAGGATCCACACAGGGTTGTAAAGCCAGAATGATGATGATGAGAGGCTGACTGCATCTTACAATATATTTGAAATAAATTTTGCTCATCTAGACTACTTTGCTAGTTAGCCTTCATTTCATATATCAGCTCTTAAGTTTCCTTGGGAAAAATATATGTATTTTGCGAAGATATAATGATTATTATTATTATATATATATATATACAAACAACACAGTTTATTAGGGTTGCAGTCAGAAAATTGGCCGGGATGTTAATGAAACACTGTTTTGACTTTTTGTCTAGCTTTCGGAATGGTTTTATTCCTTTTTCAAGACACTGTAATAAGAAAAATATGTAAATATTTATAAAATATTACAATTTTTCAGTGCAACTTACTAGTCGTTGAGATTATTTGTAAAAGCATTGACACTCAACATTAATAACACACATATAAAATATAAAATAATGGACAAAATACATTCTAAAATTTTTAAAATTTAGGTACAGATAGTAAAACTCATTTTGTCATCTTTTAAAGATGACAAACTAAGCTCCCGAGCACGGGATGTTTTCCCGTGCTCGAATCGGTATCAATAAAGTGTTATGACTCATTTCGGCCTATCCCAGCCTTATCAGACACTTGGGCTGATACAAATTCAAACTCGGAAAGTCCAACTAATGTCTCCCATAATCTCACCACAGCAGTGGTAAGCATGCATTTCCGAGTTTGAATTTGTATCAGCCCAAGTGTCTGATGAGGCTGGGATAGGCCGAAATAAGTCATAACACTTTATTGATACCGATTCGAGCACGGGAAGTTTAACGAATTTGTCCTCCTAGGCCATATATTTGGCCATTTAAATCAACAAAGCGATAGCAGCTTTTGCTAGAAGATTTATAATCATTATATTATATTTTCTTATTTATTTATTTTTCTGATCGAACTATGGAATATATCATGTGTCTCACCATGTACCAGTAGCATGTCTCAGTGTCTACAAGGGGTGGTACACGCTGAGACATATAAAATCATTGCGGCTGAAGCTGTCAGTTCTTATCGATGATTAAAAAAATTAAATCACCAATAATTCATTTTTCGTCTCACTGTGTACCACCTTCCCTTATACAAATTAAAAATTGCGCACCAAGAATACTGTGAAAATATGTCCAATTAAATTAACCAACAGCCAGATTACATAAAAACAATTTATTTTAGTGACGAAAGTACTTTCTCCATCAATGGAAGGAAATGTTAACACAAACAATGTGAGGTATTGAAGTGATACAAATCCTCACGTCTTTCGTGAAAAACATACCTAATTTTTAGAAAAAGTAATTGTTTGGGCAGGTCTTTTGGGAAACCACATAGTTGGGCCTGTTTTTCTTAATGCTAACTTAACCGGTGAAGTGTATCTGAAGATTTTACAAAACGCAATTGAGACTTGAGATTCTTGAAATTCTGGAAGATAATCCAGATGAATTCGGCAACTTGGAGATAACGTTTCAACAAGATGGTGCTTTTACACAATAGTATGGTTACAATAGCATAACACGTTACCTAGATTGAAGATGATGATGATGATAGAAAAGGATGCATTACTGTCAGGAAGTAGATGGAGCACATGTTGAACACTTGTCATAAGGTCCGATTTAAAATTATCGGTCACCAGTTATGACTAGCTGTGAAGCCTACGTCCGTTTATTTTCTCCCTACAAATTTCACTATTATAAGTATAACCGTTCAAAATATACGAGGTAAGAAGGGGACTTTTGGCTAGCACTGTGAATTGAGTATATATATATATATATATATATATATATATATATATATATATATATATATATATATATAATGTAGGTATATCACTAGTAACACAATCCCTCTGGACGTCCAAAATACGTCCAATTTTGGTCCTAACGTCCATGGACGTTAAACGGAAGTACTTGGGACGTACGAAGTGGGACGTACTTCGGGTGGACTAATTAAGGCGTTCTCTGGATGTCCGTTCTCGGACGTTTTCTGGACGTCCGATATTTACAAATTATGGGATCAAATAGCAAATATTTCAATAGAATAATAAATTATTTACATTAATAAAATAATTAAAAGCAAAAAGGGTAAATAATAAATTGTTAGTTTAACACCCAAAACATGTTTTTGTTTTTAGGTGAAAGTTTGAGAATCTTTTATTTCTAGTTAATTCGTTACAATTGTTTTATTATTCTAATTACTAAGATGATATAAGTTTGCTAATTATAATAAGTAAAAATATGATTTTTATCAACAAGATGAATCTTGAAGGCCTTTTTTCGAATATCAACAAGTGTGACAAAATGATATCAATTGTCATGTCATACCTATTTAAACAAATGGCAGTTTAATTATTATTAATTCTTAAAAGAAATAAAAGAATTCTATTTAAGCAATTACTGTGCAACTGGTGCGAATTAGCAACTCTTTTTTATGCCTACTTTGGTTATAGTATATAGTTATAGGTATTGGTACCATATGCTATGTTACTTCTGAGTTTGGTTTTTCATTTTATTACAAAAAAGTAAGTGTAATTCTACCTAAAATTAGTTATGTTTAAGAGAAAATGATTTGTTTCTAAGCGTCATCAACAGAGGATGGTTGCGAAAAATGTACCTAGAAAATATTGTTGAAAATATTGATAATCCCGATATTTCATCTTCAAACCTTTCTTCGGAATCCGTAACTGATCACTTTGATGAGAGTTTCAGTTTAAATAGTTTAGATTATAATACTTCCAATTTAAACTTTTTATCAACATGATAATCAACAACTTGTGTTGTAGAAAGGAGACAATTCACAACACCCACATATTTGGACATAGCCATTCTACAAAACGCGGGCCAACAAAACGAAATACAATCAATCAACGAGGGAGACTCAACACACAACCCAATTGTATTGACCCTGGGAGCAGCAGAAACAAACTACAAGCAACCCTACGAGAAAAAAGGACAAATTGGCCAAACTACAAAAGAATAGTGAACGAAACCATCGGAGCAATACCAGCTATAAACAAAAAGAAGAACTAGAAGATTGTGTCTCAAAACTAGAGAGAACAATACAAACTGCTATCGATGCCAGCATCAAGAAAGAAGAAACACCCGCAACAAAAGGAAGATTCAGATATATCAGCAATTAGCTAAAAGAACTGATAAAAGAAAAAAAACGGGAAAAGAAGAAGAGACAACAAAACAAGGAACCAAGTAGATAAAAAAATTGCCAACGAACTGAACAGGGAAGTCAAAAAACAATTGGAAGAACACATGGGCGAAAACTAGGACAATTATATCCAGCAGCTAGACCCAAACAAATCCGCGTTCTGGAAGCTATCAAAAATACTAAGAAAAGGCAAAAAAGCTATTTCACCCCTACATGAAGAAAATGGAATAGTGTACACAGAAACGTTCTGATAAAGATTTAGACTTCACAGAAGAAGTAGAGAGAAGATATAGGAATTTAAAAAGAAGAAAGAACACACCTCCCTTGAAGAAGTCGGACAACTGATCAAGTGTACAAACGCCAAGAAAGCTCCAGAGCTTTAAAAAATCTGCCAGCAAAGGCAATAGTATACATAGTAAATTTAATCAACAACATCCTAAGACTAAGATACTTTCCTGATAGATTGAAGGAAGCTCACGTAATAATGACCAAAAACCTGGCAAAAATGGCACATTTCCATAAAACTATCGACCAATAAGCTTATTACCAGCTATAAGCAAAATCGTAGAGCGGATCATACTAACTAGACTGAAAAAGGGTTTAATTAAAAGAAATGTACAGCAGCAGCCTTTCTAGATGTCAGTAAAACTTTCGATAGAGTATGACACGAAGGCCTGCTGTATAAAATGAGCCAGTATGGTTATAGCGGGACGATGACCTGTCTCTTCTCGTCATACCTAGCCGACAGAAAGTTCAGAGTTTGGATAAAGCCAACCCTATGGACTATGGAAGCTGGTGTGCTACAAGGGGCGGTGCTGTCGCCATACTTATACATCATATATACGGCAGACACACCATCTGAACCCAATTCAGTGCTAAACAGGCCGTCATGTACTAAAAAAGAAGAGGTAGACCAAATGGGGTACTATCCCTATTCAATATCCCAATCGAATGGTCAAACCAAGCCAAATATCTAGGCATCACGTTCGATAAAAAGCTGACTTTTGCAGAGAACGTAAAACAAACGTTCAACAAAGCTAAATCACTCAGGAGTCAAGTTTCATCACTAGTAGGGCGAAAAAGTAAACTGTCACTTTTGAAATGGCTCAGTTCCTTCAGATTCTTGTCCCGACATAATACGTAATAAAAAAAGAACGGTTCAGCCAACCTACTTGCACGGCAACAACTCAATACCCAAATAGAAATACTGTTTGACAGAGAAAATAAACAAGCTTGGACAAGTCAGCGTTGTCGTCGGCACGAAGCTACATAAGTTGACGCAAGAACGAGATAAGCCAATTCGACTTATCGCCTTTTTGCATCAAAGGCCAAGGGGGTGAGTTAAAGGTAACTATAGTTTCATTATTAGTTGCTTGATTTGCCCCATTTTTGCAGCAAACGATACCTAAATAAAATTGGACTCGATTTCGATAACAGGATGACTATTCCTCTTTTCACTAAGGTCCTCAATTATATATTCGAAGAAATGTTTTTTATAAACATCCCCAAATCTTCTAATAGGAGCACTATAGTTCTTTTGGATTAGAATAAACATTCAATGTTTGTTTCACTCAGCACAAATAGCGTATATCGTAGTTTTCCATTAAGACCGTGTGAGTTTTAATAGTAAGATATTTTTATGAATTTTGATGTACCTGAAATTGTTGATATGCTCCAGATATATCACACAACAAATCCTTCCCCCTGCTGAACTCGCAAAAATTTCTGCTTACGTAAGAAAACGATATTAATTTACATTCAAGTCCTTATTTACAGTGACCCTCAAATCCACACAGATGCTTTCATTATTTCCACATTTTTTTTTTGGAACTATTACTATACCTTGTATGTATGAAGCCCATTCTGAAAAACTGACTGGTTTTAGAATTCAAACTTTAATTATTTGGCCTAATTTTTTCTCTACTTTGTGTTTTATTGCATATAGTATGGAATAAGGGTTTCTAACAATAGGAATAGCATATTTTTTAACTCTAAAAATTAATCTTAAATTTCTTAATTGGGTTACACAAATTATTGTCAAATACCACGACTTCAATCACTGACTGTACCTGAGCCCCGAAGGAAATTCACAGATAAAAAGAAAACTTCTGTTGGCACCCAGGAAACAGGACATCGGGCCAATTCCTACCCAATAAGGGAGTAAACTGTTTTTGAGATTCTATAACTGTTAATGGCAATATAAAATTGTTTTTATCCAATTCCACTTTAACCTTACATTCACCAATAGCTTTAATGCCTTGTCCTGAAACTATGTACATTTAACTTATAATTTACTGGAATTAATTGTACCTGAAAAGATGGTAGGTTGTAAGGCACTCTTTTGTTCTGGGGCTCAGAAACCGGCCCCAAAGGCAGAAGAATCAGTGGTTTGGTCAACGGCGTAAGAATATAGAAGGCAACGAGAAACCACTATATTAAAGATCCCTATGAGAGAGGTGATTTTCATGACCACAGGGCCTCCCGGGTCGTTAATATGCAAAATTCCTGTAAAATGCCCCATAACACACCTCTAGAAAAAATCCACACGAATTGTCTGAAGAAAATATCCACTTGGAACGTTAGGACTATGGCTCAATCATGAAAAATCCAATGCGCAATCAAAGAAATGGAACGCATGAAAATAGCAATAATGGGCACAAGCGAAATCAGATGGCCTGACTAAAGTTATTGTGACATAGGAAATCGATAATACAACGAAAAGCACAGAAGAGAAGATAGAATCCCTTAATAAAACGATAGACGACATTAAAGACAATTTTATGAAGAACGAAGAAGGTAAGAATAAGACATGAAAGACGACAGAGATTCTGCAGCTGATGGAAGAAAGAAGGACAACATTACAACGAGATATACAGAGAAATATCAGAGAGGCCAAACAGAAAGAACTATAGAAAAAATGTCAAGAAATCGAAATTCTACAAAGTAAATACGACGACTTCAACCTGCATAAAAAGATAAGATAAATTACAGGCAAATGTAAAAACACAAAAGTAAGTAAACTTGCTAATGACAACGGAGAGGTAATCGTGGAAAAATAGAGTATTGATAATACCTGGAAAAATTTTTTTGATGAGAGGGAGAGCCAGTCCCCAATACCTACGGAAACAGGACCACCTATACTAGTGGCAGAAATAAGAGCAGTCATAATATCACTAATAGAAGGAAGAGCTCCAGAACCAGACGGAGTACAGTCTGAATTTTTAAACTTCTTGATGGTGAATCTTTAAGAATACTTCAATACAAATCTTTAATAACATCTATGATACAGGCAATATTCCAAAAGATCGGCTAATTTCAGAATTTATTACATTACCAAAGAAACAGGGAGCGAAAAAGTGCGAAGAATATAGGCTAATAAGTCTAATGAGCCATAGACTAAAACTTTTTCTTAAAATTATACATCGCAGAATATACAAGCTAAGCGAAGAGAGAATACAAGACACACAGTTTGGATTCATAAAAGCCATAGGTACGAGAGATGCACTGTTTAGTCTGCAGGTATTATTCCAAAGATGCAGAGATATGACTTGCGATATCTACACCTGCTTTGTGGACTACCAAAAAGCATATGACACAGTTCAACACTGAAAAATGATGGATATTCTAACAAAATCCCAAAGGGATGATAAAGATCTACGTATAATACAAAATTTATACTGGAACCAATCAGCCACAATAAGAACAAATCTTATTATTCAACCTATATTCAGAGGAAATATTTAGTGAATCCTTGGAAAATTGCGAACATGGAATCCTTTTAAATGGAGAACTCCTAAACAACATCCACTATGCCGATGACACCCTTATTTTTTCAGACAGTTTAAACATTTACAGCAACTAATAAACAAAATAAATGAAGTAAGTGAAAGATTTGGACTACAAGTAAACATATCAAAAACTAAATTTATGGTCATCAGCAAAAATAAAATTAGAGACGTCAACCTGCTTATCAAGAATACACCAGTGGACCGAGTTAAACAGTTAACCTATCTTGAAACAATAATAAACGAACAATGGGATCACTCACAAGAAGTAAAATGTAGGATAGAGAAAGCTAGGAGTGCATTCAACAACATGGCCACTCTTTAAAAGCCACAACATAAATCTGGAGATAACAATAAGGCTCCTACGATGTTATATCTTCTCGATATTATACTATGGAGTTGAACCCTGGACACTCGCTGAAGAGATGGAGAAAAAACTTGAAGCGAACGAGACTGTACTACGAAGAATGGGCAAAGAAAGAGAAGTGATGTATACGAATAAAAGAAGAAAGTTAGAATATCTCGCACATATAATGAGAAACGGCACTAATACAGATTACTGAAAATAATCTTTCAAGGTAAACTATTCGGAAAGCGAGTAATTGGGAGAAGAATATCATGGGAAAACAACCTGAGGAAATGGTTCTCCACAACAACTAATCTATTTAAAGCATCAGTTAATAAAATAATTATAGCCAGAATGATCGCCAATATTCGAAACGAATACGCACCAAAAGAAGAATTGTACCTGCAGACTCACATCTAGTGTGTAGTGTCCAGTATCTACCTCAAAATCAATTAACAACTCACCATTTATTAAAAGTTTTTATTTGTGTTGTGCTGATTTTTTTTGCTCTTCTACAACACCTATGGTAGCTTCTACGACCAACTCAAGTTAGTTACAATGTTAGTTACTTAAATTATGTAATTTAGGGGCATTTGACCTCATTATGTGGCTAGTTTCAAATACTATTTAGACGTTTTTCACCGAGAATGATGATGACGTTCTGAAAATTTATAAATCCATTTTGGATGATTTTTAAACATTTTAATAATAAAATTTTATACCATTTTACAAAAAAGAAGCTTTTACATAATTGCAAGTTTTTTAAACTGTGATACACAGCAATCACTTGGAATTTCCCTATTAACCCATCAAGGACAGAGTTTAAAATTTTTTTAAATTAGAATAATTTTAAACAAATTTATTATGTAAATTATTAATTGTGCTTAAAACAATAAGAAATAATTATTTATTTTATTTATTTTTTTCAAAACAGTATGTTGCCATATGGCAACGCAAGTCTCCTGTAGGATCAAAAAATAAGCACATGCCAGAAAATATGAATTTATTTTAATTAGTTTACAAAAGTAAATTTTAAATTAAAATTGTGTGTGCAAATTAACGTTACAGCTTATTACACAGACCAACCTTGCATTTAGTACACATTATGCGCATGATAGATTTGCAGTTTTCAGCTGCACATCTCTTCTTTTTTCCATCAGGGGTGTTTGTTAATAAATGTCCTATATTGTCAAAATACAAGTCATCGGAAACTCTGCTAAACGATCTACTGGAGATACTTAAACTTGAGCGACCTCCCTGCCTTGCCGGATGTACCCTTGATAAATATGTTTTCACAATATCTAGCTTGAACTGAAGCTGCGTCATAGTATCACCTGATTTTCTTTTTAAATTCCAACTCTTTTGCACTGAACAGTCAATTATCCAAGTAAAAAAGCACCACCACCATTTTTTTCCACGGAGTACTATACGATATCTGGATATGTTTTCATTCATGAGATCATTGCCTCCCATTGCGGAATTATATTTCGCAATAACTTGAGGTCTGCCTGTCTGTACGCTCTTTTTATCGGCCTGGGAATAGCGTTTTACTTCATTCACAGGTGAAACCCCATGTGAGGTTGATGCGACGGTCACTATGCTGTTATCTGCCCACCTTACTAATATTATCCCGTTTTCCTGTTCAACTACTAAATCAAACTCACCTCTTCTCTTTTTTTTTTCATCTCGGCCTTTGACATCAAAGCAATTTTTCGGAAGACGATTATTTCTAAGGGTACCTGTAGCAGCATATCCCATTTGTTTTAGATGCCAAAGTAAACTGAAACCTGTAAATAGAGTGTCAAAGTACAGGGAGTAGCGCAATTTTTGTTTCTCTTCGGTCAAATTTTTTAGCATGCAAATTAAAGGAGTAGCTGCTTTACCAAACACTGGGTGATATTTAGGATTAATATTGGGATCAGTTCCTTGATATGGCATAAAATTTAATAAATAGCCAGATTTTGTGTTTAAACTCCAGACTTTATATTCAAACCTTATAGGTTTGCCCCTAATAAATTGTTTGCATGAATGCTTTCCATAATACTTTATCATGGATTCATCGTAGCACAGTTCATGTTCAGGAATATAATATTGCATAAACTTATCCTGTAACATTTTAATTAGGGGTCGTAGTTTGGCAAATTTGTCACGAGGATTTAAATAGTACCGGAAAATAGTCAGAAATCTGTCTCTCCACTTGGCTTCTTTGACCAACATGTTATCCATATCTCCACAGGAGTCCCAATAAATTTTTTTACCAGGAAGAGTGTTGTAACCTGATAGAATTAGAATGGCAAGAAAAACCCGCATTTCTTCAATACTGGTGTTGAGATCAAAAATATTTTTCTGTTTTGCATACCTTTCAGTTTCCGTTATCAAAAATTTTACTAAGTCATCGTCGAAAAATAGCTCGAACATTTCCGTAGGTGTTAAAGTTTTAAAGTTTTCATAAGTAGGTTGTGGAAACGGTTTGCTTGTTGCTTCAATATCCCACGAATCCAAATGACTTTTGTCGAATCAACTTTTAAATATTCTTAATCCCCAATACTTTCAAAATCTATCTCCTCAAACGGACCATTTTTGATCCCCATTCGCTCTTCTTCTGTGTCATTCTTGCTAAAAAGAACAACCTCAGCTTGTGCGCGAAGTTGATTTCTTGACAAGTTATCGACAATTTCACCACTGTCTTCCTCACCAGAGTCCTCATCTGTCAGATCACCCTCTGGATGCTCAATGTATATTTCGTTCACTTCAATGTCAACATCGTATGAAATTTGTAATGCTTCTTCAAGTGTGAAGCCTTTTCTAAAAAAGAACAGTATGTATAATACAAAAGTCGGTAATAACGCGTCCTAGCTTTGCCATATGACAACACTGATATTTAGGATATAATATGACAAATAAAAACTAAAAGAACCGGTCTCACAATGTGAAGTATTTTAAATACGTTATTTTGACTTTATATTATATAAATATCAAACACTTATAAGGAATTTTAATATTAGTGTATGACTCTGAACAACTGGTTCTGTGAAGGTTTCGAAGTTTATCAAAGGTATAGTAGAACATAATTTTCACCTTAACCAGAGTGGAAATAATAAAGTGGTTTTACCAAAAACTCCATGTTCTCCAGTTTTTTGTAAAGTGCCAGTTAAAAAAGTGCATAGAATCAAAAATGCATAGAGTTTGTTGATAACCCTTCCAACGAATTTTATAACGAAATAATTTCAAATTGAATCATTATAAATACATACAATAACAATTAATCAAGAGTTACTATGTTTTTTTTAATTTAATATGTTTATTTAATCTTCAGTACCTATTTATAATGTTAATATATAGAAATAAATTAGTTTTCAAAGTTTTATTTATTTTTATGCAGAAAGGGAGTAAGTCTAATTATTTTTCTTAATTTTTTGACAAGATATAAAATTTTTAAAATATCAAAAGTAATATTTTGTAACCATTTCAAATAGGTGGATGAAAGCTACATGCAAAATATTAAAATTCTACATCACTAAAAAATTTTTTTTGTTTTCCTCAAAATCAAGTTTTCGAGCTTTTGTAATGGGTTATGTTTAACCCTAAAATTAATGCAGTTTATATACGACATACTCACCGTCCGAAAAATCTGAATCTGTCTAATATGGGTCTTATCATAAACAAAGGACCGCCATCTTGGATATAATGCATTTCCCATACAAGTAAACCGAAAGCCCAAATATCAGATTTCACGGAATATTCTTGACTTATTAAAACACTTTCTGGTATATGATATCCTGATATACGTCCATCCTAAAAAAATATTTTACTTTATTATTCAATATTGAAAACTATGTCAACAGTAAAATAAGGCAATTTCATGTTTACTCAGATGAAAACAGCATACTTTTTGATTGCTAGTATTTTGGCTACCTTCACAATTATAATTGGTACAAAAATCAGAACAACACCAACTTAAACCATTTCAACCAGTATTAAAGCAATATTTGTAATAAAAGTTTAATCGTTTTATACATTTATTACCTCTTGTTTATAGATTCCGTCTGGCCTAGTAAAGTTGACAGCCAAACCAAAATCTCCAATTTTGCACTCCATATTTGAATCCACAAAAATATTTCTTGTTACCAAATCCCTGTGAATGATTTTATTTTTTTCCAAATATTCCATACCACTTATAATGTCTAATACCATATTATATAATCTTCTTTTGGGTATTCTCACATGCTAAAAACAATTTTTTTAATTAATAAATAAGGCGTTGTTACAAGTACATGATCATTAACAACAAAGAGTTTACTAAGTACAATCACTTTCTCGATCATTTTGTACCCTCTTTATAAACAAAAGGGAGATTTACACAAAGAACGATAATAAAGTCCGGGCTTCAGTCTGGTAGAGGTATCTTGGTCGAGCTTCGACAGGGCTAGAATACAGAAGATAAACGAGTGAGATAGAGAAATAAACACGAAATATAAAGAGAATTTTGGGCACCAGCCTAATTTTTGAAAGAAATAGGAAAACCTAATAATACAAGAGTGAAAAAAAAAGAAAACGAATACGGTAACAAGAAAGGTAAGGCGTCATTACTACACCGTAACAAAATAAATTTTATGGTGTGTAAAGGTATTGAAGCGCAATACATGATGCCGTATCCTGTTAGCACCACTCAGCCTCTCCTACTCGATTCCTATCTTCACCTCCAAGTTGGTACACACCGGTAACCTCAGCAACTCCACTGGAGATTGGGTAACCAGTGGAAGGTGGGGGTCAGGGCTGAAGAAGAAGGGAGCCTTGGTCCTCCGATGAATAGGGGATTGAGCGAAGGGCTAACAACCCTTCCCTGTAAAACTCAATTGTTGCGAATACAATGGCTAATGAAACAAACAGACTGATCTCACCAAGATGAACTCAGCAAAGAAAAATGGACATGATTATGGATTTAAAATTTGGAACATGGAATGTGTGAACCCTCTTAAATTCAAGAGCTATGATAAGTATGGTAAAAGAAATTGAAAAATACGGGGTTGAAATATTGGCACTGCAGGAAATCAGATGGAAGAGCCAGGGAGAAATTCGTAAAAATAAGTTCTCACTATACTACCCCCGAAATGAAATGAGACAAGGTGAAAGAGGAGTAGGGTTTATAGTAACCAAAAGACTGCGAAAAGCCATTATCGCATTTAAACCAATATCAGACAGAATTCGCACCATAATACTAAAAGGTAAACTACATAACGTGACAATGGTTAATGTATATGCACCGACGGAAGAGGCTGATGAAGACGGGGTTGAAAGATTCTATGGAGAACTTCAAAAAGTATGTGATAAAATCCAAAGACACGATGCTGTTATAACATTAGGCGACTTTAATGCTAAGCTGGGGAAAGAAGAAACTTTCGTAAACATATTTGGGAAACATAGTTTGCATAATGAAATCGGTCAAAATGGACTTAGGGTTGCACAATTTCCAACAGCTAATAATTATGTAGTTGTCAGCACTAACTTCCAGAGAAAAGATATCCATAAAGGAACATGGAAAATACCAGGAACCAATGAAGCCAATCAAATTAACCACATCCTCATTAAAAAAGATGGGCAACAGACATAACTAATGTCAGAGGGTATCGCGGGGCGAACTCTGACTCAGATTACTATCTTGTGGGGGCAAAATTGCAGCAGAAAATCGCGATAGTGACAAAAGGGAAAAGTAGCCAAATTAAAAAATGAAATGTTGAAGGATTCAAAAGTGCAACAAAGACACAAGAATATCAAAATACTCTTCAAATAAAACTCAACTGAATCAGAGAGGAAGATACTGCAGAGGAAGAATGGAGACAATTAAAAACAAGAACAACGGAATCTGCAGAGGAAACTGTCGGAAAAGCCAAAAGGCTAAGAAATGTGGAATGGTATGATGATAAATGCAAAACTGCAGTAGAGGAAAAAAGGTTATCTAGGTTTAACCAACTTAAAAGAAACACAAGAAATAGCAGAAAAATTTATAACGAAAAGAGAATACAAACGACTAGAAGATGCAGAAGAAAAAAAGAGAGGCTTTGTAAAAACAAATACAAGAAATCCTAGAACATAACAACAAACACGAGAGCAGGAAATTCTATAAAAGAATAAAAGAAAGCATACAGCCATTTAGACCAAAATTGACAATATGCAAAGACAAGGACGGAGAACTACTAACAGAGAAATAAAAAATTATAATTAGATGGAAAGAATACTTTGAGGAAAGTCTAAATGCAGACAATGGAAATGATCGAAACAAGCCAATATATTTTACGGCGGAGCAGCACATTGAAAATCTGAGTTATGAAGAAGTAGTTCAAATAATAAAGAAACTAAAAAAACAGTAAAGCGCCAGGAACGGACGGAATTTCGGCAGAATTGTTGAAATATGGAGGACCCGAACTCTGGGGAAGAATCCATTATCTGATACAGTTGGTATGGACCAAGGAGCAAATGCCGGAGGAATGGGCAGCTGGTCTTATACAGCCAATATATAAAAAATGAGATAAGAGGAATGCCAGAATTAAAGAGCATTTACATTGCTAAATGTAATACACAAAATCCTTTCTGGCATTATCTACACTAGATTGTCAGAATACTCCGAAAATATAATATAATTGGTGATTATCAAAATGGATTCAGACCAAATAGAGCCACTACAGACAACATATTCATACTTAGAACAATACAAGAGAAAGCTTATGAATACGAAATAGAACTATATAATATGTATATAGACTTTAAAAAAGTTTTTGATAGTGGGAAAAGAGACAAAATGCTGGAAGACCTTCGAAATCTACGTATACCAAAAAAATATATCAGCCTCATAAAAATGACGTTGCAGGGTTCAAAAGCCGCAGTTAGAGAAGATGGAAGACTGTCTCCCCTGTTTGACATCAACATGGGGGTGAGATGGGAGACGCCCTTTCAACCATGCTGTTTAACCTAGTTCTTAAAGCAGTCATCAGAAAAATCAATGTAACCGGCCATATAAACACCAAAACAGTACTTTACAGTAGTAAAGTAAAATTACTGTGTATGCAGACAATGTCGCCATTATTAGTAGAAGCAAGACACGACTAATTAAAACGTTCAAGGAAATTGATTCTGAAGCACAAAAAAGGGAATGAAAATAATATAGCAATAGATAACTATACTATTGAACGTGTGGATGCCTTCACATATCTGGGCACAGAAATCAATGAGAAGAATTTCGTAAGTAGCGAAATTAATGCACGTATTTCCAGTGGAAATCGTACATACCATGCTAATAAAAGATTGATGACATCGAAATTATTAGACAGAAGAACCAAAATAACTATCTACGGAACTTTGATTAGACCTGTAGTAACCTATAGTTGTGAAACTTGATTAATGGCGAAAAAAGAGGAAGCCCAACTCAGGACATTCGAGAGAAAAATACTGAGAAAAGTATATGGCCCGGTGCAAGAGAAAGACGGCACATGGAGAACCAGGAGAAACGTCGAGGTTAATGAGCTGAATGAAGAGTATGACATTGTAAGATTTGTGAAAAGTCAAAGACTGTCATGGCTGCGACATGTTCACTGACAAGAAGACACGAAAACGACAAAGAAGATGTTACAGTGGAAGCCGGTAGGAAGGCGGAAAAAAGTAAGGCCCAGGACGAGATGGTTAGATGACGTGGAAGACGACCTGAAAACCATGGATATAAGACAATGGAGGAAAAGGGATCTGAATAGAAGGATATAGCAAGACAGGCAAAGACTTTTCATTTAAAAATATACTAATGCAACTTAAGCTTTTTACTCTGGAAAATCGCAGGATAATGTCAGATGCCATACTTTTTTTTAAGTTGCTATCTGGTGGCATTTGTTGAACTGCCCTGCTTGAACTTTTATCCTTTAAGATACCTAATAGGGTTACCAGAAATACTTGCTTGATACATTTTGATGATATAGTTATTTATATATTGTTGCTGTTAATTGTTTTGTATTTTATTTATATTTGAAATTCAATCGTAAAAAGGGGTTCTTCCGGCAATAAATAAATAAATAAATTTAAAAAATTTCGTAAATAATAATTTTCCCTCGCAAAGAACTACATCAGGAGATGTAGGAAGTGATCATAAATTGGTACCATGCAGAATCCGACTGAAATCACACATATCTGATAGAAATAAAACAGCATAATACACCACAAAGATGAAAGTCGGAAGTCTAGAGGAAGAATCAACAAATTATCTACTCTTAGCAAGAAAGAAATAATGATCACTAAGAACTAAAAAGTAAATATGGAACATCCTAAAAAGTCAAATAACCGAGATTAAATAATTAATGTACTTGAAGTACAGATAAAAGTATAGATGGACTGACTATCTAAAGAAGCTGTGTACACAGGGACAGAGACAGTAAATTATGTTAGAACCAGGAACAACAAAAATAACTACAGACGAAGAAGCTATAAACAAGCAGGAAGTTTAAAAACATTTGAAAAGCTGAAAAATAGAAGAGCTGCAGGTAAAGGTGGGATGCCAAATAAACTGTTGAAATATTGTAGAGCAGAAATGGCCGAACAACTAACAGCAGTATTAATAATATTTTAAAATACAATAAAATACCAGAACAATGGAGAACTAGCGAATGACTAATTAAAAAAGCGACAGAAACAGTCGAAAATCTACGAAGGTATCAACATGTTAAATGACCTGAAACTTACAACAGAAATTTTGCAAAAACGAATAAATTAAAGGATAGCCTTAGCAGATAAACATTAAGGTTTTCGTACTGGTCGATAGTGTGCAGATGCAGTATTCATCGTAGAATAAATTACCCAGAAATAATTAGAGTATAATAAACCAGCCATTCTAGGGTTCAAAGAAAAATTGATGCACAATATAAGGTGTTACTTCCTGATAACACCTCTAACCACTCCTACTCAATCCCTATCTTCATCTCCAAGAATTGTGGCTTAATCACACGCGTAAAGACTGGGAAACCTGAGCAGATTTATCAGAGATTGGATAACCAACCCCGGTGGAATGTAGGGTCAGGGCCGACGAGGAAGGGAGAAATGGTTATCCGAAAAGGAGGTTGGGCGATGGGCCAACTACTCATCCCTGGAAAAAGACTTTGGTTATTGAAGATACATATATAGAAATATTGAATTCGAGGTAAGATCGTGGAATGTCAGAAACTTGAACAAACCTGTATTTGTTCTACTCTGTGGGCTTTTTTTTATAATAGACGGCTCATTTCTGTATATTTTATTTATTACAAGACAAACTAATACTAATACATAGTTATCTCTAAAAAGACATAAGACTAGCCTGTCGACTGTCAATGTCCGTATTTCTCTTTCACTCCCGGGCCCCATTTCTTTTTTTTTAAACAAAAAAAAACTAAAAAAAATTTTTATTTAAAATCCTATATAATTAAAATATGTATATACCTTTTATAAAGGATTTTAAATAAAAAAAATTTGTGATACATGGTATACAGCCAGCTACAGGAATTTAGTTTCCTTGTGTAAAAAAAACTAAACTATACAAACACATTAAATATACTTGCAATAATAGATTGCCACATTAATCTTCTGAAAAGGAAAACCTTTTTGGCCTATTTACTATTCGACCACTTTGAAATGAAATTGGTGTATTGTTGTTCATATTTGGAACCTCATGCACAGTGGAACTAGCTGCTGTACTATTTTCATGCTTAACTATCACTTCAGTATTATGCCCATCAATTGTACTGGTAGGCTTTAATATGTATTGTCTACGATAATGTACACCTTCAGGTGTTCTGACGATATATGATCTTGGAAAAGGACCTATTTCTATCACAGTAGCTGGTAACCACAGTGATAATGGAAATTTTTTATTAAGTACATTTTTTTCAAGAAACAGATTTGGTAGGTTTCTTGCTGACCTTTCGTGATATTCTTTTACTTTCGTTTCTTTTTCCTTAACAAATTTGTTATATTTATCCCTATCACTTGTTTTCGGTATGAGTACATTTTTACTAAGAGGTAATTTCATTCTTAAATTACGTGACATTAATAATTGAGCTGGAGAATAACCACATTGTAATGTTGTATTTTTGTATTGCAACATTCCCTGATAAGAATCAGAGCTGGCTCTATACACTTATTAAAAATATTCTTGACAGTCTGAACTGTTCTTTCTACCAAACCATTACTTTTTGGATAATAGAGACTAGAACTTTTATAATATCCCAATCTACTAAAAATGACTGAAATTCTTTTAATGAGAATGGAGGACTAATATTAAGATCAATGGTATTCCATGTCTCGCAAATATAGACTTTATTGTACTAATTACCGCTTTCGCTAACGTATTATTTAAAGGCATTATTTCAAAATATTTAAAATAGTAATCTACTAATAAAATATATAAAATAAGTCACGTAAAAAAAATCAATACCAATAAATTTTCTGCCAAGGTAAAGTCGGTATTTCATGTGGTAATAGTGGTTCTGAACTATTTGATCTATGATATTTAATACATGCTGGACACTGTTTAACTTAATTATTTATATCCACTGTCATTCCTGTCCAAAACACCACTGTACGTGCTTGCTGAATACATTTTTCATATCCTAAATGACCTTCATGAATTATTTCCAATATAACTTGACGTAATGACTCAGGAATTATTATTTAGTTTACCTTAAAGACTAGTCCATCGACAACATGTATTTCATGATTAAAATTATAATTTTAATTTCTGTTTTCAATTTATTTTTCGAACTTGGCCAACCTTCATTATATTTTATTATTGACTGTAAAACTTTATCATCAGTTTTGGTTGCTGCCTGTATTTTCAATAATTTCTTGACACAGAAAAATGAAGACACAGCTAAATTATTAACTAATAAACTTCCGTGTATACGTAACTATTCATCTCCACTATCAGTATTATCTGGACCTTCTACTTGTGCCCGACTTAATGTATCTGCTATGAAAAGAAATTTTCCCGGAGTATAGCTAACTTCTAAATCATAAAGCTGTAATTTTAACATCATTCTTTGCAAACATGCTGAAACCTCAGATAATGATTTCTTAAAACGACTGACTAATGGTTTATGATCTGTTTCAACTTGTACATATTGTTTAAATCTAGTACATCCGAAATGGATTTCATATAACTCTTTCTCTATTTGTGCGTAATTTGACTGAGACTCTGACAAAGATTTAGATGCATATGCTATAGGTTTTTTGTTTTGTAAAATCACTGCACCAACTGCAAACTTTGAACTATCAACTGATAATGTTAATGGTAGATTGTTATCAAAATATGCTAATACTGGAGTTTGACTAATCATTTCTTTAAGCGCCTCAAATTCTCTTCCCTGCTCTTCTGTTCAGTGAAAACTAATAAATTTTTTTCAATAATAATCTTAAAATTTTCGTACGCTCTGCTAAATTATCTATGTACTCACCTAAATAATTAATCTTTTTCTTCTTCTTACTACTTTATAAATTGGCTTAATGCCTGTTTTACTTCGGCTTTTTTCCTCAATTGACGTTGTCTGGCCATCTTTCCCTCGGTCGTCCCAATGATCTTCTTCCATTTGGCGATTTGTCTCTTGCTATTCATACTATTCTATTTTCTGTCATTCTTTCGATGTGTTGATTCCATTCCACTTTTCTTCTGTTGGTCCACGCGTTTATTTCCTCTATACCACATCTCGCTCGTATTTCCTCACTTCTTACTCTGTCTCTTAGAGTTTGGTTTGTTATTTTTCGTAAGACTTTCATTTCTGTTGTTTCCAGTAGTCTTTTTGTTTTCGCCGTATCTGCTCTTGTTTCCGCTGTGTACGTCATTATCGGTCTTATTGTTGATTTATATATCCTGGTTTTCGTTTCCGTTGTGAGGTATTTGTTTCTGCAGATTGTGTTGTTGAGACATCCTGCTGCTCTGTTTGCCATGTTCACTTGTTTTTGTACTTCTTCTTCCACTTTTCCGTAGCTTGACAGTTTTATTCCCAAGTATTCAGTTTCCATCACTTGTTCTATTATTTTATTATTTACGACTAGTTTACATCCTCTTGGTTCCGCTGATATCACTATCGTTTTAGTTTTCTCTGTTGAGATCTCCATCTCCATTTGTAGGTCATCTCCATTTTCGGCTGTTATTATGGCGTCGTCGGCGTAGCATATTATCCTTATTTCCTTTTCTCCCATTCTATATCCTCTTCTTTTTTTAACTTTCTTCATGATTTCATCCATTATCAAATTAAATATTAATGGGCTCAGCGAATCTCCTTGTCTAATGCCAGTTTCATATTTGATAGGTTGCGATAGTTTTCCTTTACATCTTACCATAGCTGGGTTATCTTTATATATATTCTCAATGGTTTTTACTAAATCCAGTGATATTCCCTTTTCATATAATAAATGTATCGCGTCCCGAATTCTCACTCTATCAAACGCTTTCTTCAAATCTATCAGACACATATATGCTGGTTTGTTGTATTCCAGCGATACAACAATTAAATAATTAATCATTACTAAAAATCTTCTAAAATCAGCGACACAGTTAGGAATTGGCATTTGACAAATTGGACGTACTTTACTCGAATCTGGACATATGCCTTCTGCACTAAAAATATGACCCAATCTGACAATAGAAATTTGCATTTCTCCATAATAAATTTTAAATTTTAAATCTCCTAAAAATAAAGTTTTCATCAAAATATACAACACAGCAGATTTTTTTTAAATGATGTAGAGGACGCTCTAGTAAATTATATTCTTCGATTTTTGAAGTTACAGTATGGATTAACCTACTTTTAAATTCGAACATTCGCATATGAGTATGCTCTGAAGCTTGAAAAAAATGTGCCAAAGTCATGGTGGGAAAATCATTTTGCTGGAATTGAGTGGATGAAAGATTTCATGAAGCTTCACAATAATGCATATAATTTATCTTTGCGAAAACCGAAGTCTACGAATCTAGGCAGAAACATCAGTTTTAACAAAGTTAACGTAGACATGTTTTTTGATAACCTAGAGACTGTTTACAAAACGTACAAATTTTCTAGTGATAGAATCGTGAACGTAGATGAAAGCGGAGTGAACTGTTACGATGACTCATAAAACTGTAAACATATTATTTCTAATTATATTCTATTCTAGTAAGTTCGCCGCTTAGCTGAAAAACCTGTTTGCCAACCTGACTTTTCGAGAGGATCGCCGTCCGAATTCGAAGGGATTCTCGATAAACTGTATTTTATATTTAAGGCGGGAATTTTGTTGAAAACAGTTAGTTCTAGTTCTAGTTTTGAATATCGAGTCTGAAAAATAACATCGCGTTGAGTTTTTAAAATGTAACGCGCGTATTGTAATAAATGTGAATAAATTATATAATTATTAGTGTGAAATAAATTAGTTATACTGTACAAATAAAGACTTTAAATAAACTTGTAAGTGTTATAAATGTAGAACCTTTGATAATAATTAAAGACAATAAATTAGATTATTAAAAATACTACAGTGGTGTCAGAAAAAAAGTGGAATAGTAAATAAATAGTGAAAATGACTACGATTAATGAGCTCACAGTTACGAATTTAAGAAGACATCTAGAGGATAGAGAATTAGCATCTACCGGAAAAAAGGCTGATATAGTCCAACGACTAAAGAACGCTTTGGAGAAAGAGGGTTTGGATAAGGAAACTTATATATTTGAAGATAAAAATGCTACTGTTATCTCGTCGATTTAGAAAGTTTCTTCTGATGTGGCCAAACTTTCTGGTGATGTGGCCAAAGTTTCTGGTGATGTGGCCAAAGTTTCTGGTGACATCGCATCATTAGAGAACAAAGTTTCTGGCGATATTTCGAAAGTTTCCGGCGACATCGCTTCTTTACAAAACAAAGTTTCTAACGAGATTTCTTCTCTGGAAAGCAAAGTTTCTGATAACATCTCTAAAGTCACTTCTGAGATGTCTGCCCTCGACGATAGAATATCTTCGATAAAAAACCAAGTTGCTGTCGATATGTCGACCTTCGAAGAAAAGATGAAAGATGGAAGAAACAGGGACGGCAGAGAGAAGAAACAATCCAATTACTTCTTCTTCTTCTCGTAGCACTACAACCCGGGGTGGGTTTTGGCTGACTCCACAACTTGCTTCCATCTTGAACGGTCGTCCATAATAGTTGGATCAGTGGGCAGCCCCATTTTTTTCTCTCAAAACATCTAAGTTTTCTTTTAGTTTCTTTGGTCAGGGTCCACGTCTCACACCCATACATGAGCACCGGTCTAATCACCGTTTAATATATTCTAATCTTTGATGTTCGTGTTAGGCTTTTAGATTTAATAGTATTGTGGAGGCTGTACATACATCTGTTTTCTGCGTGAATTCTTCCTTTAATCTCTTCCACGATATCGTTATTGCAATCCAATTACAGTAGAGACAAAAGAAGACGAGACGAAATGTAAGTTTGAAACCCGGCCGAAATTTGAAGGAAGTGGAGGTTCTGTTCATGTTAAAGTCCCAACTTTCGACGGAAAATCGTCGTGGAACAACTACATGAAACAGTTCGAATCAGCTACAAGAGCGAATGGATGGTCTGAAAAAGAAAAGGCTGTAAACCTGACTATCGCTCTTCGAGGAGATGCCTTAGATGTGCTTCAGACCATAGCCGTAGAGAAGGATGATTTCGAACAACTTAAGAGGTTAAATATGCGATATGGCCACGAACATTTGGACCATGTATATCAGTCGCAGCTTAAAAATCGAAGACAAAAGAGAGATGAGGCTCTTCAAGAATATGAGGTAGATATTGCCAGATTAGTACGATATGTTTATGCAACAGCTCAGCAAGACATGATGGAAAAATTGGTCGTTCAAACATTTATTGATGGTCTTCGTGATCATGAAATGCAGAAAACACTACGATCAGCTCGTCACAAGACGCTGGTTGATGTCTTATCCGCCGCCCTCGAATACGAGTCAGCTACGCAGGCCTCTGGCAGGTACAGTTAAGTTAGGACTGTAAAAGAGGAAGGAGATGAAGATAAACTTGACCAGCTTGTTAATATGATGAAAAGTATGGCATACAAGAAAACGACGACCATAAGATGCTGGACTTGTGGCGAAATAGGACACGTACGAAGTTCATGTAATCACCCTAGGTACGACGCAAATCAAGAAAATCACCATCAGGAAAACTAGAACGGGTCGGCCTTAGGGGGGGCAGCTTAATTCGTCTCTAAATCAGATGGAGAAAAGGAAATTAAGGGAATTTCTTCGGCAGCATCGTGATATTTTTGTACTGAAAGGAGGAAAGACGGGAAGAACTACCGTTGTAAAACATAAAATTGATACTGGTAATGCTAAGCTAATTCGTCAAACAGCTCGATGATTACCACAGGCGAAAAGAGATGAAGCTGAAACAATTGTTCAGGAAATGAAGAAAGACGGGGTGATAGAACCTTCTACGAGCCCATGGGTCTCTCCGGTGGTCCTGGTTAAGAAGAAAGACGGAACGACGAGGTTCTGTGTGGATTACCGTTTGCTGAACAACGTTACCAAGAAAGATAGTTATCCTCTGCCTCGGATCGACGATACATTGGACACATTGGTTGGAAGTAAATTGTTTTCTACTTTGGATTTCAAGTCTGGATACTGGCAGGTAGAAATGAACCAGATAAAGAGAAGACAGCCTTCACCACAGGATCTGGATTGTGGCAATTTAACGTTATGCCATTTGGACGCTGTAATGCTCCTGCGACATTTGAGAGGCTTATGGAAAATGTGTTGAGAGGATTATCGTGTAAAACATGCCTGGTTTATCTAGATGACATAATCGTCTTGGGGGAGACATTTGAAGATCATCTGAAGAATTTAGAAAACGTTTTTAATCGACTTAAAGCTGCCCAATTGATGCTAAACCCCAAGAAGTGCCAGCTATTTCAAGGTAAAGTCAATTATCTGGGTCATATAGTCAGTAAAGAAGGAGTGGCCGTGGATAAAAGAAAAATCGATTCCATTAAGGAATGGCCAGAACCAACGGACAAACATCAAGTGAGAAGTTTTCTTGGACAATGTACTTACTACCGGAGGTTTATTAAGAAGTTTGCAGATATCGCTAAGCCATTAACGCGACTTACAGAGGAGGCAAGAGATTACCGCTGGGATACAGACTGCCAAAATGCCTTTGAGGCCTTGAAAAAGCATTTAATCACAGCACCAATTTTAGGATATCCACTGCCAGAAGGAGAGTTCATCTTAGATAAAGACGCAAGTAATATGGGAATCGAAGCAGTGCTATCTTAGATTCAAGGAGGACAGGAACGAGTCCTTGGATATTTTAGTAGTTCTTTCAAAACCTGAGCGGAATTATTGCGTCACGAGAAGAAAACGTCTAGCAGTAGTGAGATCAGTAGAGCACTTTTACCAATACCTCTACGGAAGAAAGTTTTTAATCCGAACCGACCATGCCGCCCTTAAATGGTTGATGCAGTTTAAGAATCCAGAGGGTCAGATAGGCAGATGGATCGAACGACTCCAAGAATACGATTTCAAGATTGAGCACCGGGCTGGAGTTAGCAACAGAAACGCTGATTCTCCAGAAGGCCATACCCAGCAGAGTGTTCCCACTGCATCAAAACCGAATCCAAGGAAGCAGCAGTGCTAAGAACAAAGATGGTCAACGACGATTGGACGCCTACTAAGATAAGGAAAGAACAAAGGGAGAGATCCAGTTATACAGAAAATTCGAAAATGGAAAGAGAAAAACCGTCGACCACCTTGGCAAGAAATATCAAACCTATGCTCAGTAGTTAAGACATATTGGGCCCAGTGGGACTCATCTATCATGGAAGATAGCTTGCTCAAACGAGAACTGGAAAATGGTGACGGTTCAGAGAAGAGAAGACCATTGGTGATCCCAAAGAGCAGAATAGCCGAAGTACTTCGTCAGTTATACGACAGTCCATCAGGAGAGCATTTCGGTGTAAAGAAAATCATTCAGAGAATTCGGGAACGGTTTTATTGGATGAACAGTTCCGAAGACGTAAAGGACTGGTGTAAGAAATGTATTATTTGTGCTACGAGTAACGGGTCTCACCGCAAAAGGAGAGTTGAGACAATATAATGTTGGAAGCCCATTTAAAAGAATAGCTTTGGACATCGCTGGGCCATTTCCAGAAAGTGAAAATGGAGGCAAGTACATGTTGGTAGTAATGGATTACTTCACTAAGTGGGTCGAGATTTACGCACTTCCAGACCAGAAGGCCGCCACCACTGCAGATAACTTGATCCAAGAATATATCAGCCGATATTTGGAGTGCCTTTGGAGATCCATAGTGACCAAGGAAGGAACTTCGAAAGCGATCTATTCCAAGGAATATGTGATAGACTAGGCATGAAAAAAACAAGAACTACAGCGTATCATCCGCAATCGGATGGTATGGTAGAACGGATGAATAGGGCAGTTGGCAAGTATTTGACAAAGATGATGTCCGATCATCAGCAAGACTGGGATCAATATCTTCCGTTCTTTACAATGGCCTACAGATCTGCTGTTAATGAATCAACAGGCCAGACACCAGCCAGAGTCCTATTCGGACGCGACTACCTTGTGATCTAGAGTTTGGGTGTCGACCTGGAGAGGATGTAGCAGGTGAAGATTATGTGATCGAATTACGAAGAAGAATGGAAGATGTACACGAGTTGGTCCATTTCCATCTTCAGATCGCTAGCGACCAAATTAAGAAACGGTACGATACGCAAGCCAAAAAGGGGTGCTTTAAGAAGAACGGGTGCTTTAAGATTGATTGCCAATATGATTTCCAACATCCGAAACGGATAGGAACCAGAAGAAGAGGAAGAAGACATAACCCTAAGAAGCGAAAAGGTTGTTCTCCCAAGTTGCAACAGTTTTGGGAAGGTCCATACCTCATTATGGAGAAGATCAACGATGTCATCTACCGAATAAGCAAGATACCGAGGGGAAAGCCGATGATAGTACACCATAACCGGCTGGAGTCTTTCAAAGGTGACCACGACGTAGATAAAGAAGTGGAAGTAAACCAAGTCCAAGATGTGTCTGACCTCACGTTTGAGGAATTCATGGGGGCCTATGGAGGTACCGATAAAGCACGACATGGTGTTACCACTGAAGAAAAGCAAGATCTACTCGCGCTTCCCGATGACAACTCACTGGCACTTACCATCCCATCCAGTATCAAAGACGCACCAGGGTTTCTACCTGGTAACAAAAGACACTGCCCGTGACCAACCTACCTACCGAGATGTATGAAGAAGCCTTACTTCAATTGAGAGAGCACGTACTAGAGTCCGACGTGCAAAAGTTAGACATGCCAAAGTTAGAGTGCCGCCAATTAGATTGGAGGGTTATCCGACGTATGGTGGAGAGACCTTTAAAGACTCCGAAGTGCGGAGAGAAAACCGTCCCTTGTCATTTTTATACAACTGAAAGTTGTAAAAGAGGGTCCAGTTGCCGATACCAGCATACCGTTCCAGTTCCAGTCTCGACAAGGTTCCAGGAGGAACCATCTTTTAAGAGGAGGGCAATGTTACGATGATTCATAAAACTGTAAACATATTATTTCTAATTCTATTCTATTCTAGTAAGTTCGCCGCTCAGCTGAAAAACCTGTTTGCCAATCTGACTTTTCGAGAGGGTCGCCGTCCGAATTCGAAGGGATTCTCAATTAACTGTATTTTATATTTAAGGAGAGAATTTTGTTGAAAACAGTTAGTTCTAGTTCTAGTTTTGAATATTGAGTCTGGAAAATAACATCGCGTTGAGTTTTTAAAATGTAACGCGCGTATTGTAATAAATGTAAATAAATTATATAATTATTAGATAATTATATATATAAGACAATAAATTAGATTAATAAAAATAAGCAAGTGGTACAATCAGCTGAAGCATAGAGAGGTGAGCAAGTGACATTTGTTGGAATAATCATTACCAATGGAAATGTTATTCCACCTGTTTAGATCTTCTCACGAGTGTCATTTAAAGAGTCATTCCTGACTGGAGCTCCAGAAGGCAGCATTGGTATTGATTCTCCAAGTGATTAGATGACCAACGAGGGATTCCTCGAAGTTGTAAAGCATATTAAAAAAAACATGCATGCTTCTAAGGAAAACCCTGCGTTAATACTTCTGGATAACCATAATACACATGCAATGTTAGATGTTATATTGTATTGCAGGGAAAATGGTTTAGTACTCTTAACGCTTCCTCCACACACAACACATCGTTTGCAGCCTCTAGATGTGTGTATTCGGCCATTTTAAGAGTTATCGTCGTGCAGCATTCAACTTATGGATGTCTACACATCCAGGAAAAGCTATAACAATTTATGAAATTGCACATCTAACAGCTCCAGCCTTTTACGAAGCATTTAATAAGAAAACATTATTTCTGGTTGCTATACTTTAATAAAAATATTTTTCCTTCGAAAGATTTCGTAGGAGCTGAAGTTACGGAAGTCAGTGAGGTATAGCAGCGAGATACCACAACTGATGATTGTCTAAATTGCAGTACAGTCTCTAATTCCGAAATGCCTTCTACATCATCATAGGCAAATGTTCAACCACAAGTCAACAATAATTGTCAACCTGTTTTAACTACCGAAAAATAAAGTTCCAAAATTGTAATTATTTTCGATGTAAAACTTACTCCGGAACAAATTCATCCATACCCAAAGGCCGTAAGAATAAGTTCTAAGAAAGGAAGAAAAAAACTTCAATCATTCTAACACATACACCAGAAAAAATAAATTAGAAAATGAAATAAAAGAAACGGAGGAAAAAGAGAAACGGGGTCAGGAAAGAAATACTAGCAATATAGAAAAGAAAAAATCCAAATGCCATATTCGCAAAGTTTTTGATGAGAAGACACCAGAAAGCGAAATTGAGAATTATTGCGAAGAGTCAGATGATAGTCTTATGGAAGTTGAGACTGAAGATGGTAAAGATTTTGGATTGAATCTTACGAATATCCATAAAAAGGATTTTGTTCTTATTAAATTTGCTACAAAAAAAAGACTCAAATTCTTTGTTGGTCAGATCGGAAAGCAACTAGAAGAGTCAGAATTTTTAGTAATTTTTTTAAAAATGACGCCGCGACAATATTTTGTGTTTCCAGATCAGAAGGATGAGAGTCATATTTCTCAAAACGATATTATGAGAAAATTGTCAGCACCCGAAAAAAAAATTGGAACAGCAAGAACCAGCTCTTTTTTAGGGTTACCGTTAATTTTCATGGTTATAATAAGAACTAATTCAATTTATTATGTTAAATAAATATTAAAAATTGCACTTATAAAAAAATATTATTTTATTTCCATTAAAACCTATGTCCATATGTGCCCCGTAGAAAATATTGTCTTGTCCACATGTGCCTCCCTTAGGGTAGATATGGACTAATTACATTTACTTGGAATTTAATGCACGTGCCCTAAATAATTTAATTTAAGCCAAATTTAAATATACACAAAAACTCACAAATATGTAAATCTTACATTTAAGAAACCGATACTTTACAATGAATCTCATTTTGCGGTATAATTTTTTTTTAATTTGTCCACAAGTGCCTCCCTCACCCCTACCGGAAAAGACTTTTGACTGGTAAAGGTTTGACTAGCTCTAGAAATAGGAGAAGACTACTCCACTAAAACATATTTTACTGAATAGCGGTTTTCCATTCTATCAGTAAACTTTACTACAAATACTAGTTATACAAATCAGAAAATACTTACACCTATATTTAAAATTCACGCAAATATTACCATAAATTTAAACAATTCTTCATTAAAAACTCAACAATAAACAAATTTAATATACTCCAATGATCCCAAAATTATTCAACTCACATATATACTTGCAACATCAATAACTAATTCCAACTATTTAATAATTATAAAACGTCCAACGAACAACCTTAATATCAACCAATAAAAACTTTAATTCCTAAAATTAACTATTCTCGAACAAAAATGTTACCAAACTATATTAAGTTTTATTAATCGACTACAAATAAATATATTCTAGACTAAACCAATAATCACTTTACAATCGTATAAAAGACAATATGTATAAGAAAAATTAACAAAATGAAAAAATTATTTGAACTTAGTGCAACCATCAAAAATAATAATACGAAATAAGGAAATCTGTATAAAAAACTATTATAAAATCCAAGACTGTTAAAATCAATTAGTGTGTAATTAGCCAACAAAAATAGTCGGAGCGACAAAAAACTACAAGATCTGGCCGCACGTTGGGCGCCAAAAACAAACTATATGCTAAAAACTTTATTTATAATAAATATTGTAGTTATAGGCGCACAAAACAAAAATCGAACAATATCAAACTATATAGACACTATAGCCTTCTCTGGGATTAGTAAAGAACGCATAAGATATAAGTTATAATTCATACAATTAAAAATAAAACATATATATTATTAAAAAAAATTAGCAAAAACAATATTGTACAAAATTAATTAATTTTAGAGAAAAAAATTAAAAAACATAAAAAATTAACCTTGAACGGTTAAGCTAAGATTTTAAGTCCTAGAGTACTCTGTACAAAATTAATGAAACTATTAAACAATTTTGTTAAATTATAATGATAAAGGAAAACAAAAAAATATAACTATTTAAAATGAAAGTATGATGGAAAGGAAGATATTAAATTGTCTCTCAAAAAAACTAAATTAAAGAAGATGAAGAAACACTATTGGAGTCTATTCCATATAATTAGAAACTAACTGGAAATCCACGTAATTGATAGTTTAAAAAAGGTTATGGCTTATCCAGTTGCCATACAACTTCGATAAAATCCATGTAGAAGACACACGTGGTTGTATTTTGCTCCATAAAAAAAGCAAATATTTGATACTATCCATATACTCAGCTTAATTGAATAACTTAATCTCAAAACAATCCATTAACGTAATTCTCAAAAGAATCCAAAATAACGTTCTCTAATAATATTGCCGATTGACCGCAGTACGATCTGACTGATCGCTTCAAACGACGACAAAGACAAATACTGAAAAATGTCTCAATCTTAAACTCAATCTCTCTGAAATCTGAGTATCAATACACCGAACTAAAAAATATGTTCGATTAGTGATTTATACGTGGACGTATAGACCTTTAACATAATTTAAGGCGTTAATCCTTTTAAGGTGTAGTACGTATAATGTATACTGATGATAATAAAAAATACTTAAAGAGAATATAAAAAAATGTTAGATGAAACGGTGTAGGTAGGTTCTTGACGAAAAAGTTCTAAACCTTATCACAAAAACACAATATTTATACTTTTCGTTTCAAAATGAAGTTAATATTACGAATAAGATAAAAACTTTGATGACAAAATTATTTTAAAAAGTAATTGTTTTTGAGTATGTAGAATTAGTAAAGTTAAGTTATATTCTTACTTCCAAAAATTTATCTAATCTTCCGTTTTCCATAAACTCCATAACGATTTCCATCGAATCTGTAACAAACGACACTATTTTGATGATGTTTTTGTGATCTAATTGACTTAAAATTGTTGCCTCAGATTTTAAGAATTTTTCCTTTCCCGGTAAAGATTTTTTTATGATAACCTTATTTGTAGATCCATCGGCTTTTTCAAGTGTTCCTATGTATATACGTCCGAAACCCCCTTGAGCTGTAAAGTAAAAAAAATCATTAATTAGTATGTAAGTCACAGTGCAGGTAACTTAACTATTTAAATATCATTTGCAGACATTTATTATTATAATAGTACATAAAATCTAGCTAAGATCTAGACAAATCCGCCATAGACTTATCAAAGATAACACGATTGCCCCATATATCGAGGAAATATTTAGGTTATTCTCAGATTGTGTTGGTAGTTTTATAGAAGCGGAAATAAATAAATTTATTGCTTTAAATATGTCAGACATAAATACAATATATATATATATATATATATATATATATATATATATATATATATATATATATATATATATATATATATATATATATCTTATCTAAAAGGCTATAATGACTGGTCACACCATTGCTCCAGTAATGTAACGAACCATCTTGGAAATAAATACAAACTACCATATTTCAATCATATTTTGTTCTTGAAACGATACGTTTAATTAATAATACTGTATTAATTACATATTAATATAATTAATAATTAATTTTAATAATATTTTTAAGGTAGAATTTAATACAAAATAATTTAAAGCTTTGTTAGTTTAGATATAAAATCCTAACGCCATCTGAACAAACAAATAATCTAAATTAATTAATTTTAATACATTAATTTTAATTAATTAATTAAAGGTAAAATCAATGACGTAAAATATATATTACTATATGTCACTGGATTAAGATAAACATACACTTAACTATAAAAAATAAAATGACATTTGACAAACGTCAACGCTTTACCAAAATAAAATAAAACAAAAACTAAATAAGATTAAATAAAATTAAATCAAGTTAAACAAAATTATGTAGAACTAAACAACTTTTGAAGCATTTTGTGGTGGGGGTAGAATAGTTCGTCGGATCGTGACGTATGATACATCACTACAAAGAAGAGAAGGTAGCGAATATGTTGAGACAGAAAAAACAGACATTGCGGCATTGCTAACAGGGCATTATCTCATATCTCCTTTGTGTTGGGTCCGATTGGAGCATGTGATACGTTAAATGAAAGGGAAGGATATCACGAATATATTAAGATAGACAAAAACAAACACAGCGATTACCAAAAGGGCACTACACAGTATCTGTTGCAGATAAGATAAAAACAGATTTACTATAAGACAAATTTTAATTTCTTGACTTAAAAAATGCCTCTGGCTGAATACAAACTGATCGAATCCTATCATGCGACATAGCAAATTAAAGAAGAGGACATAACGAATATATTCAGATACAAAAAAAAACAAGGCGACTACCAAAAGGGCCCTACACAGTAGCTTTATTATTAAGGAACGTATAGCAACATACGAGATATCATAGGGCACTATAGATAAAAATAAATTTACCATAGGAGAAATTTTGATTTATTGACTTAAAGAAGACCTCTGACTGAATACAAAATAAACAACTAATCGTATCCTAACATGTCAAATAAACAGATAAGGCAACTAATAAAAGGATACTACACAGTATCTTTTTGATTTACAGACTTACAGACGGCTTCAGACTGAGTATAAAATATACAACTGGTCGAATCCTAATATGCAACATAGCAAATAAAAGGAGAGGATATAACGAATGTATTTAGATAGAAAAAACAAACAAAGCGACTACCAAGAGGGTGCTACAATTGTCTTCGTTATTATTAAACGTGTAGCGAACGTATAACATACGACATATCTCATGACACTATGGATAAAATAGACATATTTGATTTATATATAAAGCATAAGGTAAATATAAGGTAAATTTGCTTTATTGACCTGAAAAAGGCCTCTGACTGACTGACAAAATTAGCATATGACATAATAAATCAAACGACAAGAGACGTATAGTACATATAATTATATATATATATATATATATATATATATATATATATATATATATATATATATATATATATATATCATCATTCAATCTTCGCTTATCCACTGCTGGACATAGATCTCCCTCATAATTTTCCATCTATTTCGATCTTTTGCCTCTTGCATCCAATTCCTATGACAACGTTTTTGATCGTCAGTCCTACGTGTTGGTGGACGACCTCTGCTTTGGTAGACATCATATCTTGGTCTCCATTCCAGTATCCGCTTTGTCCATCTATTATCTGTCATCCGAGCCACGTGACCTGCCCAGTTCCATTTCAGTGTTGCTACTCTCTCTACTGCATCAGCCACTCCTGTTCTTTGTCGTAGCTGGCGATTTGGGATCTTGTAGTAAAACGCCCAACATAGCACGCTCCATCGCCCTTTGACACACACGGATCTTTTGAACTGTTCTCCTTGTCATGGTCAACGGTTCCGCACCGTATATATATATATATATATATATATATATATATATATATATATATATATATATATATATATATATATATATATATATATATATATATATATATATATATATATATATATATTACGTTTCATTTTATCAATCAAAGATAGAATAAAAATTTTATTTGGTTATAGATCGCGGGCCCATAAATTTGTAACGCCCTGTATATCGATTTGTAAATATTTGTTATAAATTAGTTTTAAGCAGTCGGTTTTATACATAATGACTTTTACCCTAATGGACTGAAAAACATTAGTAAATATTTAAATATGAATAGACAATTGTTTCCCGGTATTTATAGATATTATATTTTAAAAGTCTTTTGTTTTGTTTCGCTTTAAAGGCAAAAGCCACGAGGTAGTTTTTGTATTTAGAAAGTATAAGATAAAACCGTCATCATTTTCAAAGAAATTTGTGTAGAAGCGATGCTTGGGTTTTTCGGATGTAAAATGAGAGGCGGGATATAGTAATTTTCTGATTGGTTGACGAGTTTGGAATGGGGATAAAAGAGAGTGAATGTTTAAAAGTTTGGATTAGAACAGAACTATGTGATGGGCAGCCGAAAGAAGTAAGTGAAGTTTTGTGTATTCAGTTAAGAAGCAAGTACCAGTTTGTCAATAGTTAAAAGTGGGTGGCTGTAAGGTGGAAAGAGAGATAGGTCAAAGTTGAGAAGTCGAATACCTCCTTGATTCTATAAAGTCCAAGTGAGTAAGTCACAATAACTATAACTATTGCGACACCAAGTAAAAAAAATTCTTGGGTCTTTTGGTTCCATGACCATGGAATTTATTTGATAAATCTTCATATTATTTCTTTTGATAATAAAAGATATTTGTATTTGTTTATTTATGTTATTTCTATTTATTTCCTTTTCCTATTTTATCCCGATAAGGAACAACTAAGAGATACTCTAAGCCACGAGAAAAGATAAGTATAACCAAAGCTGATTTATTTTTTTGTATAATAAAAAGGCACCCTGAGATTATTTTTTTTATGTATGATTTTGCGACACAGATAATTAATTAAAGAGATTAAATAAATAAAACGGTTAATAAAAAAGTAAGAAAAAGCAGATCATAATAATATATATATATATATATATATATATATATATATATATATATATATATATATATATATATATATTTTAAATATATATATATACAATATATATATATATATATATATATATATATATATATATATATATATTATAAGAAAAAAGAAGTACTTGTGACTCGTTTGGAAAAAATATATAACTGTTTTGGATGGGTTGGAGTCAATAAAAGGGCTATTGGTTAACTATTTTTTTATATCTCGAGCTTTCAATTGTGTTTACAATTATTATCAAGAGCTAAAAAAGACAAAATATCTTACAAGGTTGAACTAGAAAGAAAAAACAATTTTTGTTAACTTACCAAATAAAAATTAGTTTAGTAAATAAAAATTGCTGCTAATACATCTTAAAAATAAAAAATATAAAAATGTCCTAATCTAATAAATGCTTCTCTGAAAATTTTTTAATATAATTTTGAAAACATTTTTTTAATACAAAAACAATTGAATTTATAAATAAGTTAAAATAGCAACCAATTACAAATAAGCCTCAATGTCATAAATGCCAACTTAAAATTTTTATTTTTGACAATTATATTGCCAAAAATAAAATTTCGTTTAAACATTCTTTTTTGTTTAGTAACAAAAAAGAAGAAGATTTATTCACCGTTGACAGATGTCTGAAAAAATGTTACAGATATATGAAGAATTAAATATGACATTTTACAAGTTTTATATATAAATCATAAAGAAAGAATATAATTATAAATTTTGCTTAGATTTTGAATTTCTGATCTTTTGTTTAAATTATTATCACTTTTGCTAATACAAACCATTTCCAAAAAAGTCCTTTTAAATTTATTACTTTCACTACATAAAATTTTAATGTTATCAAAATCCATAATATGGTCTTTATCGATTACATGCTCTGCCAAAGCAGAAGATGGTTTTTTAATTCTGCAATCACTTTTGTGAGAAATAATGCGATTTGAAAGATTTCTTCCGGTCTCACCAACATATTCAGTCTCACACTGAGTACAACTAATGCTGTATACTAAATTCGTTTTTTCAAATTTGTCTATAGGATATTTAGTTTTGGAATATAAAGATGAAATAGTTTTGATGTTCTTTGTTGCTATTTTTATAAATAACCTTTAGTGTTTGTATTAATTTAGGTGTTAATGATGGTATAAAAGTTAAGTGTTAAGTTATTTATATTACCAATATTAGAAAAAAGCATCCTATGTAGCATATCTGGAGGATAAGAGTTTTCAATTAGAATATTTTTTAATAATTGAAGATCTTCTTGTAGATAATCTGGATGAATGGATTTAAAACTTTCTCATCCAGATTATCTACAAGAAGATCTTTCAATTATTAAAAAATATTCTAATTGAAAACTCTTATCCTCCAGATATGCTACATAGGATGCTTTTTTCTAATATTGGTAATATAAATAACTTAACACCATTTTTTGGTATCCATTTTTACCTTGGAACAAAATATAATATACAAAATTTTTCAAAGTAAGCATAACATTGGAAAATAATTAGTAAAGTTTAACACAAACTAATAATTAACTTGAATACAACCTAATATCACACAAATAGCAGTCTCTTTATCACATTTTTAAATTGTTCTAAGGACTAGAAAAATCCAGTCCAGGAAAGTCCAGATCACTTTGGTATCTATTATATAGTCTCACCATATGAGTAAGAAGCTTGAAGTATTCATAATTAAATTGATGAAATGGTAGATGAAAGAACGAAGTATGCCTAGTTCCATGAAGGGTGTTAAGACCTAAACGATTTAAAAGTTCAGGACAATTTATCAAATTATTAGCAATTTTGTAAACGAATATTAGGCAAAAATAATCTTTTCGCCGATTTATAGAAACCATTTTTAAGTGATCAGGTATCATACTATAACTGTATGGGACAGAGAGGTCATGAAAAGCACTACGGTAATGATAGTGTTTACCAAATTTATGCTGAACACGATCAAGCTTGTCTATAGATGTTTGATAGTAAGGTCCCCATACAACTATTGCATATTCTAGTCTGGAGCGAATGAGACTATTAAAAAGAATTGGTAAAACAAAACATGAAAATTGAGAAGTGTTTCTAGTTATAAACCCCAATTGTTTAACTGCACTGTTTACTGTGAACTCTAGATGCTTACGAAATGTTAATTTACAATCAAAATAAACACCTACCTTAACACAGTCCTGCCTAGACAGCTGAGTGTTATCAATGCTATAATCGTATTTTAAAATTGTTTGCTTCCTGTGAAAAGTAATAACACAACACTCATCAATGTTCAATTTTAATTCATTTAGTTTGCACCAATCGCTAAATCTGCTGAGATCCTCTTGTAGCTGAATTTGATCATACTGCCAATAACCACTTTATAAATTTTTTTATCATCAGCAAAGTTAAGAAATTTTTAATACTTAATGACTTTCTCAACATCATTAACAAAGAGGACAAAAAGTAGAGAACCACAATGTGACCTCTGTGGTACTCCAGCGAGGACGTCGACAGATTGAGACAACACACCATTTATCTTAATTCTCTGGGTGTTACCCACAAGAAAACTATCACAATCAAGCCATTTGCCAGCTATACCAATAGTTCCTAATTTACTGATTAAATAACGATGATTAACTTTATCGAATGCCTTTGAGAAGTCAGTATAGAAGCTGTCCACTTGGTACTTCCTCTCAAAGGCACCCAATATATCATCTTGGTAGACCAAGAAGTTTGACACTGTGCTCCTCCCCCTTTGAAAGCCATGCTGTTGGGGTATTATTATATTATTTGTTAGTTTTGATAAGTGAGAAGTCACTAGCTTGTCGAGAAGTTTTGGGATTGCTAACTGTATACAAATTCCTCGGTATTTTTCAATATCTTTCTTTTTACCTGACTTAAAAATGGGTACAATATAACTGTTCTTCCAGAAAGAAGGGAACTCACCAGTCATAAGAGATAAATTATAAAGATATTTTAGGGGCATAGTAAGAGAGCATAGACGGTGCTCTAATAATACCGGTGGGATTCCATCAGGTCCCGAGGAGAATTTGTTTGGAAGTTTTCTTAATTCATCAAACACTGATATGGTGTCAACTTGAATTAGGTTTACAGGGTCAATGTGTCTGACACAGTTTTCAAAATCTGGATTGGGAGCACCTTTATCATTCTCATGTACACTAGAGAAGAACTCAGCAAAAAGGTTATCAATTTCGATATTGCCTTGTGCCCTTCTGTCACCTAGATACATTTCTTGGGGGGTAACTCGAAGATTTACGAAGTCTGCCAATGTATCCCAAAATTCCCTGGGGTTATTACTAAAAATTTTTTCAAGAGACGAAAAATGTTGTTTCTGTCAAAGTGTATGTTCAACACAGATCAACTTGTATACCAAGTTATTTTTTCAAAAAATTAATAATTTTTTTGACCATTCTAAATAGTAATTAATATCGACAGACTATATGTAAATCGAGTAATGATACCAAATTTTTATTTAATGTTAAGATGTTTTTAATATCTGAAAGATGGAACAATCTAAATCGTAAACATTTTTTTTATCATTACATTTTATGTTATAAAAATAATTCAACAAACATATGATTGGGATGATTTCAACCAACCAATTGTTACTTTATAGCAGTTCAAAAAAATATTTTATTTCATATTGCATACTAATATTCTACCTCTTATATGAACAATTAAAACAAATAACTTACCCAAGCATGTTAGTTTCGCAACTGTATTTGTGGTACGAGTAAATTTAAGAAGTTCCTTTGTTAAAAAGCGTTCTAAAAAAAATAAATAAATTTTATTTTTATATTTAAATACCATAGATACGCTGTTTCCAAAAGGTATTTCCAAAAGTGTCCAGAATATAATAGAAAACATAGTAACTGACTCATTAATTAATTTGGCATAATTAGAATAAAAATATTCTATACAAATTGGTAATTTTTAACACAACGATGTGACGGCAATTCGGCTGATGTATTTAATAAACTCAATCGAGTTACCAAATTCATTCACAGAAAAATTGCCAATACGTTCACAGTGAAGGAAAAAAGTCACTTATAAAAGAATAAAAGAAATTTAGTATCTGGACCACACCTTTCAAATAAAAAAATTGCAAATATTTTATCCCCTTTAATAAATTTCTTAAAGAAAATTATTTAAAATTAAAAAAAATTATCAATACTAACTGTGAATTTGGTACATATTCATGATGTACCAAATTCAGTTCATCATCTCTGATTCACGTTTGCATCAATGTCCTGATTTGCATCAGTGTCCAAGTTTTAGATCGGTCTGCAGTTGAGATGCGTATTATTATTCTACTTGCCTTTGTCTCGAGTTATACCTAAAGGCGAAACTGGGTTTATAGCTTATGTTCTAACTGAAAAACAAATTCAGATCTAGACTAGATGTCGCTCCAGATCCATCTGGTTCGTATACGGTTAATTAGTAGAAGGATGAAAAAATTTTATTCTTCAAATTAAATATACTTATTTAAAATAATTATTTGATGTTAAACATAACACAATCTTCTTTGTGTGTCTCATCATTTAAGGAAATTGGAGATCATCACGGCCCATTTTACTCTGTCTGCAGCAGTTTTGAAGAGTTCTATTGTTGTTTTTTCACTCCACTGCTATAAATTTTTCAACCAGGATGTGCCCGGTCCTCTTTTTTCTTCCACTGTCCCTTGTATATCTAATCGCATTAACTCTATTTTTCATTTTTTAATATATGATATGTGTTGTGTCCATGAAATTTTCCACATTTTTCGATAATACTTATCCAGGCTTCAACTCTATATAAAATGATAGAGAATACGTAGCATCTCAATAATCTAATTCTATAGTTCAATTGCATAATACTGCTTTCATTTTATTGAAAGCACTTCTGGCCATCTCGGTCCCATTGTTCATTTAGCTCACATCAAAAGTAATTGTATCTGGGTACTTTCTCTAAAGCTTTTCCTTTAACGTAAATTGTCTTCAATCTTGTTCTTACGGACAATCATGATTTTTGTTTTTTTTTGTGTTCAGCAGAGAAGGTAGTACATATATTTGCCGTACTCCTCTTCTTGTAGGTACCTTTTTAAATTTTTGTTAGTCTACTCGTTTGATGGCTTGCTGATATCGGTATAAATTTGTAATGATTCTTACTTCCCGATCATATATTTCTGTGTTTCGTAATATGCTTGCAAGCCTACTGTGTTTTATATTGTCGAAGGCTTTCTCAAAGTCAACTAGACATAAGAATACGTCACATTTGACACTTCGGTTCCATTTTCTAAATGTTTGTATTGTAAATAAGACCTCTCCAGAGCTAAAGCCTTTTATAAATTCTAGTCGGTTGCCGGTTATTCTATCCCCTAGTTTTTTGTAGGCACGTTCATGTATCACTCGCAAGAAGATTTTTAAAACATGGTTCATCAAGCCGATCGTTTATTCTTCACATTTCATTGCGTTGGGTTTTTTGGGTATTGAGATTATTTTAGATATTAGCCATTCTTTCGGAATTTCCTTCGTATCTCAAAATTTCATTGAATAATTCTACTAGTATATCAATGTGGTTCTATGTTAGTAGTCTTAAGATTTCTGAAGGTATTTCATCCGGTCCCATGGTTTTATCATATTTTATACGTTTTAGTGCTTTTCCTTTTTCCCTTTGGTAATTGTAGGTCCATTTCTACCTCTTGGTTCTGTTGTCTCCATTCTTTCGTCTTCTGATAGCTCTTTTATATATTCTTCCCCTCTATTTGTTTTCTCTGCACTTTCAATTATTATTTTGTTGTGTTTCTTCATTACATTTCCAATACCTTGTGTATATTTCTTTAGTTTCCTGTATATGTTAAAGCTGTCATGTTCTTCTTCTAATCTTTTTCGCCATATTTTTCTGATAGCCACAATTCCTTCGCTCCTTTGATTTTTGGATTTATTGTTTTATTTGCGTTTTTGTATTGTTCCTAGTTTTTATTCTTATATTTTCTTACTTCCTATATCAATGACTTTATTTCTTGTGTTGCCAATTGTTTGATTTTAGGGGATATATCTCCTAAGTTGTTGTTGTACGATGTTCCTCAGAATATTTTCCAACTTTCTCCATTTTTCTGTAGCGTTAACTTGTCCTTGTTGTTTTCCTTTCTGAACTAAGTTGTTTTTGTATTTGTTATTTGATCTTTCGGTAGAGATCAGCTTCTTTTAATCTTCTTAGATTATTTCTAAGTGTTTTGGTGGCTGTTTTAATTTTCTTTAGTTTGAGTTTTATGTCTGCTAAAACAAGGTTGTCGTCACTTGCTATATATGCCCCTGGGTACGTCAGGGACAATACTATGGCGTTATGGAATCTTTGGTTAATAATTATGTAGTCAGTCTGGTTTCTTACTATATTCTCACCGTCATTCCTAGGCGCTTTCCGGGTGTATATTCTTCGGATAGGTAATTTGTACCATGTGTTCTTGATAATAAATTCCTAGTCTATATTCTCCAACTACTTCTCCATCTCTTCCTTTCGCATTGAAGTCGCCTAAAATAATATTAACTTCCTCTTTTTTTGGTTTCTTCTAGTGTTTTGTAGAATACATTGTAAAAGCTGTCTATTTCTTCCTCTGTGCTAGATGACGGTGCGTATGCTGTAATGATGTCTATTGTCGCCAAGGTAACCAATCACGACAAAGATTGTTACTTTGGCCGGCCAACCACAGCGAATGTTATTAACTGTGCCGTCATTGGCCTTTCGGCGGAAGTGTACTGCAAATGCTCAAACACGATGTGTATAAAAGAGCAGCACATCTTCCGACCGGGATCCAGTCGTCTTACACTACTAGCCCTGTTAGACCTTGTTGGCTCGGTGTGCTACCACGCTACCTTTGAGTTTTATTATTTAACCAATATCCTGCTATCGTCGAAGACGTCAAAATTCAAGAATAATTATCCAAGAATAGTTATCCAATTTAGAAGTTAAATCATCAAGTGTGCAAGATCCGGCGTGTCGACTACAAAACGCTTCCTGGCAGTAGAACACGACTTTCTAAGACATTGGTCTTAGAACTATTTCAAATTGTGTCGAACTGACCACAGCGTTATTTGGGCCTGTCACGGTAAAGAGCGAATGAAAGCCCCGACGGGCACTTGTAATTGCTTTTCCGATCAGGTTGAGTTGTAATAACACTTCGTCTCCAGAAACCTTATGCAAGTAGTAACTATAAGAATTACTGTTAGCGAAAGGTAGCAATACGAAGCGACTGGCAACAGGAAGAGTCGACATTGCCGGCATTCTTATGCCTCTCTCGAGTAGAGGGAACGCGGCTACACGAAGTGAGAAGGCCGACATCTCTGTGGAATTTAAGGTATACACTACGCATCAGAATTCTAACACAAATTAAGTCATTGTAAGAAATATTGTCTGTAAGAAAGCTCGAAATGTTAGAGAATTCTGATTGCCGGTGGCCCCTCACCTACCACAAAGGCTCGGCGGAACTTCTTGCCCAATTTAACTCCTTGAAACGAAGATGGACTCTCGAAACCTAAGATCATCTTCAAGAGCCGCAGTCGTACATCGTCCAGAAACCCCCGAAAACCAGGAGGACGCTACGGCCGTACGACATTATATTGCACGGCATGGAGTTTAATTTCGTGTTCTTTATCGCTATAAACTCTTTCACTGATCTTTCGGTTTTTTTGTTGATAGCAATAGCTACTTCATTGCGATTTTCTGGGGTGTTATCTCCAGTAATAAAACATGTAGTTGTCTACACTTCTTCCGGTGTTCAATCGGCCATCGAACTTCACTACATCCAAGGATCTTTAAGCGTTGCATATTTTGTATCTGGTTATGAGCTTTTCCTTGTATGTGCAGTAGTATAGTATGTATAGACTTCGTACGCTCGACACAACACAAAAGTATATCTATTCTTTTGTGTTTTGACTTAAATTGCAGATTGCATAGGTATTTTCTTCAGAATATCAAAGGAATTTTGCTTGCGAAAGGAGGCGTTATGATCCTGTTTATGGATTTCGAATTCTCGGATTATTATTGTAGATAACAATTTCTTGTTAATTTTCTTCATTTATTAATAACCTTCACCACAAAGGGCTCATCTTTTTTTATAAAGTTAAAAATTGGTTATACCCTTAGGTTGTGGTATGCCCTAAAATATTAAGCCAAATCGAAAATGGAACAGTAGCAATATATTACATAAACAATAAATATGCTATTTAAAACGTCTTTAGAAAGTCCCTTAATGTATACACGACGATGCCACCTTGCATAAACTTTGTACGCTAGTAACCTTGTCAATTCACGATTAGTAATTGAATTTAGTAATGTCGGGTAAACAAGAGAATGAGGTTGATCTTCGTTATCATAATAAGTCATAGTTAAGCATAGTTAATACGAGCTAGTATGGGTTAATAAGAAATAATTAGAATTTGTGTCAAGTATGGAGATTAAGTATCAAAAAAATATGTCGTCGTCTGAGTTGAAGTTAACCTGTGTTTCTAATGAACTTGGGAGAAATAAACGATGTAAGTCAATTTATTGTATATATGCCATTTTTCGTCCATCTTAGGTAAAAAGGCTCCAGGTGTAGCAACATACATTTACAACAACAGGTTTTAATAATATAAGATCACTGCAATTTATAAAGCATATGCTTAAAGATGACATCGGTTATAAAAGTTGGGATTCCATCGAAAGAACATTTAAAATTTCATAACCGAAAAAACTTGGGAACTGCTGTCATTCACAGATAATTCATGGACCATTTACTACAGAAAGAAAACCAAATTTTCAAGGGTAAAATGAAGTGTTTTGGAAATGAACCATTGTATAAAAATTCGGAATTATTTGTTCTTTCTTCTGGAATAATATAGGGCGACACTCATAAATTTAGAAATTAGAATTGGTACTTATTGTATATATATGTTACATTTGAAATTTCCGCGGGAGTTATATGTGCTTTCTGTAGTTTTCCGGGTTTGACTCGGCGTTGAATAATTTTGGTTTTGATAAAAACCATTATTTTGACGACGTTTCGGCAAGGTCGCACTTCCCATTGTCAAGTCAGGTAGTAGCGCTTCTCGCTGATGCTTGAAATTAACTGACTCAGCCAGTTCTTTCTTCTGGAATAATATAGGAGTAATGTGTGGTATTATTATAAAAAAATATCAACAATTCAGTAATAAGCAGATATGAAATTTCATTAACCGACATATTCACAGTCATCACCTCTGTCGGCACTTCCTAACTGCCACGCGCCGTTATTTTAAAAATTTAATTTTTAATTTTTTGAAGTTTTGTTGATCCTAAAATTTTGGCTGCGAATATCATAATCATATCATATAAAAAATATCATACCGATTTAGAGCAAGAGGAAGCTTTTAATGCTCAAAGAAGGGAAGTTAGAGCTCAGCAAAATGACGATCAACGAGCTCAGGAAGCGAAATCTAAGCGGCAACGTCGCGAAGAAGAGAGTTCTGAAGCTAGATTTAGTAGACAGCAGCGCTAATCCGCGTCACAGAGGACGCGAAGATCATTGGAAGATGACGTTGAAAGGTAAGATCGACTAGACCGAAATTCAGTACTTCGTTCGGCAGGTACGCCAATGTTAGGAAACTCCAGAGGAAGACGCCAGTAGAAGGGAACGTGACGCTGCAAGGTAACGTCTCCATCGAGCTGAGAAGACCGATGAGAACCGTCAAGATAGATTGGCTCAAGAGGCACAAATGCAAAAAGAGCGATCGCAACGCTGAGATACCTTAAGAGCGACAGGAACAACAAAAACGACAATAAAAACAATTTGCTTTCCAAGGAAATATACGCAACCAAAGGGTGCGTGTTGCACAAAATCGCTTGTAGGAAGACGCAGAAGCAATGCTGAATCATGAAAACGCATTCACTGAGCATTTGTGTGGAATAATGGCTGTTCGCTGTCAATTTTGTGCAGCAAACCACTTCAGCGCAGAACGGCCAACGGATGGAAAATTCCACCATGTGTTGCCAGAAAGTTATAGTTCCATGCAAACATTATCCGGCGCTTCTTCAAAATCTAATGACAGGAAATGATCCCGTGAGTAAACGATTTATGGAAAATATAAGAAGCATCAATAGTTCTTTTGCTTTTGCGTCCATGGGAGCAAACCTAGCTACTTTTTCTGGTTACGGAACGTACTGCTTCCGAATTCATGGTCAGATATGCCATTTTACAAGGACGCTTCATCCAGAAGACGGCCAGAATCGGAGGTTTGCTCAGCTCTATATCTTAGATCCTTCTGAAGCAACTGCAGAGCGACTCCGAATGACCGAAAATCAAAATTGTGACCCTAACGTAATGGAGCTACTTGCCAACTAGTTTGAACAAAACAACGGCTTTGTCAAGGCCTATAAAATGCTCCGAGATGTAGAACGAGAAGCACAAGCGGAAGCTGCTCATAACAGCCGACAAGTTCCAGAAATCGTCCTGGCCATCAAATAAAATCGAGACCAGGATTTCAGGCAATAGAATAATCCAAGAGTTTTTGAAGCTGCGGTTGTTTTTGAGAACGACAATGGAGAGCCACCCTACAACCGAGATATTATTATCCATCTCAGACCGGATCCTAATGACTCTTTAGCTATAAGAACTCAAAAGATCAATATCCTGAACAAAAACCTGGACGCCTCGGTGTATCCGATTTTTTTATCCTAACGGAGAAGTTGGATGGAGCGAAGACACGCATCAAGTTAGGGGAGAACAATCACATCGAATAACATAACTACAATATTACTGCTATATCCTTTCTGTCAGAAATAGTTTCAATCTACTGCTTAATGGAGGAAAGCTAACACAGCAGTTTTTGGTTGATACGTACGTCCGAATAGAACCAAATCGCTTAAATTATGTCCGCCTAAACCAAAATGCATTGTGAGCGGAGAACTATAACGTCACGTAGCAATTAGCAGGTAACGAGAGTAAAGGGGCAACACGGAGACTGGCACAACTCTTATGGAAATTAACATGGGAAATCGCTAAGGTCCATTCTGCTCATTTTTGGCTCTTTTTGCGGTGGAGGCACGACGGCTTAACGTATAACAATGTGTAAGGTATCGATGAAAAGGGGAGGAGGTAACGAATATGTTAAGATAAAAATAAAACGCAAAGACATTGCCAAAACGGCACTAAGCTTGTAACGTCCAAACGGCTCAACGTACAACAAAGTGTGAGGTATCGATGGAAACAGGAGGTAGTAACGAATATGTTAAGACAAAAATAAAATGCAAAGACTGTGCCAAAACGGCATTACGTCATATCTCCATTGTTATTGGTCCGATCGTGCGTACGAGGGCTCGTTTAAACGGAGAAAGGGTAGAGAATACGTTAACACAAAAACAAACGCAAAATACAATGCCAAAACGACACTAATCTTGTAACGTCTAAACGGCTCAACGTATAACAATGTGCAAGGTATCGATGGAAAGGGGAGGGACTAACGAATATGTTAAGATAAAAATAAAACGCAAAAGCATTGGCAAAACGGCACTAAGCTTGTAACGTCTAAACGACTCAACGTACAACAACGTGCAAGGTATCGATGGAAAGGAGAGGTGATAACGAATATGTAAAGATAAAAATAAAACGCAAAGACATTGCCAAAACGACACTAAGCTTGTAACATCTAAACGGCTCAACGTATAACAGTGTGTAAGTCATCGTTGAAAAGGGGAGGGGGCAACGAATATGTTAAGATAAAAAATAAAACGCAAAGACATTGCCAAAATAGCACTAAGCTTGAAACGTCTAAACAGCTCAACGTACAACAATGTGTAAGGTATCGATGGAAAGGCGAGGTTGTAACGAATATGTTAAGATAAAAATAAAGCGCAAAGACATTGCCAAAACGGCACTAAGCTTGTAACGTTCAAACGACTCAACGTACAAAAATGTGCAAGGTATCGATGGAAAAAGGAAGTGGTAATGAATATGCTAAGACAAGAAGCAAACGTAAAAATATTGCCAAAAAGACACTAAGCTTGAAACGTCTAAACAACTCAACGTACAACAACATGCAAGGTATCGATGGAAAGGGGAGGTGGTAATGAATATGTCAATATAAAAAGCAAACGTAAAGACATTGCCAAAAGAACATTAAACTTGAAACGTCTAAACAACTTAACGTACGACAACGTGCAAGGTATCGATGGAAAGGGGAGGTGAGAACGAATATGTTAAGATAAAAAGCAAACGCAAAGACAATGCCAAAACGGCACTAAGCTTGAAACGTCCAAACGGCTCAACGTGCAAGGTATCGATGGATAGGGGGAGGTTGTAACAAATATGTTAAGATAAAAATAAAGCGCAAAGACATTGCCAAAAGGACACTAAGCTTTAAACGTCTAAACAACTTAACGTACGACAACGTGCAAGGTATCGATAGAAAGGGGAGGTGAGAACGAATATGTTAAGATAAAAAGCAAACGCAAAGACAATGCCAAAACGGCACTAAGCTTGAAACGTCCAAACGGCTCAACGTGCAAGGTATCGATGGATAGGGGGAGGTTGTAACAAATATGTTAAGATAAAAATAAAGCGCAAAGACATTGCCAAAAGGACACTAAGCTTTAAACGTCTAAACAACTTAACGTACGACAACGTGCAAGGTATCGATAGAAAGGGGAGGTGAGAACGAATATGTTAAGATAAAAAGCAAACGCAAAGACAATGCCAAAACGGCACTAAGCTTGAAACGTCTAAACAACTCAATGTACGACAACCTGCAAGGTATCGATGGAAAGAGGAGGTGGTAATGATTATGTTAAGATAAAAATCAAACGAAAAGACATTGCTAAAAGGACACTAAGCTTGAAACGTCTAAACAACTCAACGTACGACAACGTCCAAGGTATCGATGGAAAGGGTAGGTGGTAATGAATGTGTTAAAATAAAAAAAATGCAAAGACAATGGCAAAACAGCACTAAGCTTAAAACGTCTAAGCAACTCAACGTACGAAAACGTGCAAGGTATCGATGGAAAGGGGAGATGGTAATGAATAGGTTAAGATAAAAAGCAAACGTTAAAGACATTGCCAAAAGAACACTAAACTTGAAACGTCTAAACAACTTAACGTACGACAACATGCAAGATATCGATAAAAAGGGGAGGTGAGAACAAATATGTTGAGATAAAAATCAAACGTAAAGACATTGCCAAAAGAACACTAAGCTTGAAACGTCCAAACGGCTTAACGTACAACAACGTGCAAGATATCGATGGAAATGAGTGGTGAGAACGAATATGTTAACAAAACACAAATGCATAAAAATTGCCAAAACGGCACAACAGCAAATCTCTGTTGTTATTAATCAGATTACTACGTGTAACACGTTAACTGAAAGAGGAGCGATATCTAATACGTAAACACAAAAAACAAAAGACAAAGACATTGTCAAAACGGCACTATATCAGATCTTTGTTGCTGCTAATCGGATATAGAAAATAATGACCAAAGCAGTCTACATGCAAACATTAAAAAACATCGAAAATCATGAGAGGCAACACGCAATAAAAATACTTTAAAAAACAATAAAAATCATGAAAGGCAACACGCAAAAAGTAATAAACACATACAGCCGTAAAGAAAATAATATTCACAAGCAGTACACATCAAAGAAAATACGGTTAAAAAACATACTCAATTATGCAAACGAGTCCTGAACCTGTAAATTAACAACAAAGAATATTAAAAACGTAGCGAGTACATCCCCAGACAGGCGTAATATTTGCAAAAAAAAACGAGAGACAACCTAACAAAAATTTGTGAAATATGCTCAAATACAACAAAACTATGTTAAATACTGTCAAAATAAATACCTGCAAAGAATAAATAAAACAAAATATAGCATGAAAAATGGTAAAATATAATAAACTATGTAAACTACAGTCAAAAAAAAACACCCTACAAAGAAAGAAGAAGAAAAAAAAAATAACGAAAAACATAACAGAAGAGAGGTACTAATGTGTACAAGTAAAAAAAAAGTAATAAACACGTATTGACGGATAGCAAATAATGTTCAAATGAAATCGACATGCAATGAAGTAATAAAACACTTATCGATGGATAGAAACTAATGATCAAAGCAGTCGACATACAATGAAAAATACATTAAAAAAACATCAAACTTATAAGAGGTGACGCGCAAAAAGTAATAAGCACCAATCGACTAATAGGAAATAATGATCAAAGCAGGTCGCATGATAACATACAAAACAGTAATAAACACCTATCCGTCGGAAAGGTAATAAAATACAGTTAATACAATGAAACATACTGAATTATGCTAAAAATGAGACATGAGACAGACAATTATCGACAAATAGCAAAGAACATCAAAAAACGTTTACAAATAGCTGAGTACATATCCGATAGATGTAATCTTTGGAAAAACGAGACAAAAAGACGGAACTTCTGTGAAATATGTTAAAATACAATAAAACTATGTAAACTACAATTAAAAAATAAATACCTACAAAGAAATAAACGAAAAATATACAGTGATAAGTGTCTTACCACCCGGCAAAATAGCGGAAAGGATAGAAGACAGATTAAGTTGTGAGATAGTACGAGATAAGGTTAGTATTAGACGTGTCTGTTTGACTTCAGTCATAATTATACGGATGACCTCAAAAATATTTTATTTTAATAATTTCTGATGTTAGAATAAATGATTAAATATATTAGGATATATTATAGTAAAAAACATTAATTAGTAGCGATTTTAAATTATAAATCTTTAAGTTTATTTAATAATAAAAATAACTCAACTGAAATATTTGACTAAACTAAAGGTAGGTGTATGTTTTGTCCGAAAGCAATTATTGTATGTAAAATTGGAGTAATAGTTAGAGACGTTGTCTATTGACAAGAAGACTGGGGTTCAATTCACACCAAGGGTAAAATTTTTGTTTTACTCAATTAAAAATAATAGAAAATATGATACATATTAGTAGACTTCGGCAAATATGCATATTGCATATTTTGCATATTGTGCATATTTTATGCAAATATTTCATATTTTGGCATATTTGTATAAAAGTTTGCATAAAGTGCATAAAAATTCAGATTTTTATACTGTATTTGAAAATTTTTAAACATACCAATTTATTTCAATTCTTGTATAAAATTTTGTAGTCATTTTAATCAAGAAATGATCTAAGTACGTAATCTCTACAGGTACAAAACATTTACAATTTCAAAGAAGATCAATTTAAGTAGCCCTCAACATTCTTAGAAAGTCTCGGTCACTGAGGCATTCAGTTATTGGATAATCGCTAAGGGTTCGCTCATTTGCATTTTATGATCTAATCCCCAAATCTATCTACAATTTATTGTATCTTAACAGCAGGTAAACGGCTAATAGTTTTGTTCCTAATTTAGGGATTTTCCAAAATCTCCCAGTTTATTGAATTAGGTACCTAAACATTTCTAATTTGATGCTCAGATTTGTAAATCATTTTTGTTTTGATATTCAAAGCGTAAACACTCGTTGTGCGTAACAAAAAGGAAGATTGTGATTTTATAATGCCTAAAACAACCAGTGCTTCAACTTGGATTAAACCTTATAAAGAGCTGTCTATGGATATGGGAAAAATCTACTGTTCAGTCTGTGGCAAAATTGTAAGTATCTAATATTTTCTATTAAATATCTAATATTTCATACATACAGGGTGTTTCCAAATGACACTTACAACGTTTGACTGTAGATACTTCTCGAAAAATTGAACAAAACGATATAGTTAATGACTGTCAAACTTATTTACTTTTCGAGATACAGGGTGTTAAAATTAAAAAAAATTAAATTCTTTTAGTTAATAACAACAATAACTTTAAAACCAATAAACGTATTTACTTGAAATTTAGTACTCGTAGGTTGTTTTTAAATGAAAAATAGCTTCCTTTAGTGAGAAAAAATTGTCCATGGTACAATACAATGGTGTGTATTTAGAAAAATTTTTCACCTTTACTTTTTTTTATGAAGTCAGCTATTCTAAAACACAATTATTTTTATTGTAATTGAATTAACCAAAAAAAAACTTTTGTTGAATTTTAAAATAAGTTATATGATGTACTAATGGTTAGTAACAAAAACTAATTTGTGGATTAATACTGCATTTAAAACACTTAGCGAGTGTTTTTTTTCCAAACCAGTTATTTGATTAACCAAAAACACCTTGTATATTTTTATATTTTAAAGGTTGAGTTAAAATAAAGGTTTTTATTTTTATTTATAGATAGCATGTGAGAAGAAATTTCAGATAGACCAACATGTGAGAACTGCTTCACACATTGCAAAAAAAGGAAAAATAGGAGGAAAACATCAAACTTCAATGGCTAAATGTTTCCAATCTACTTCAAAAAAATTAGATGAGCAAGAAACTTTTAATGAAGACTTGTGTTGCGCATTAGTGTCTGCAAACATACCGCTTTCAAAATTAGCAAATGTAAATTTTAGTTCGTTTCTAAAAAAATATTGCAAACTTAATGTTCCAAGTGATCGGTCTCTAAGAAGAAATAATGTGAACGGGCTATACTCGTCGGTGTTAATTAATATTAAGGAAGAAATTGCAGATAATTATTTTTACATATCTGTAGACGAAACCACTGATTTCTCAGGAAAGTATATTGCTCATTTATTGATTGGTGTTCTTAAAGAAGATACCTTACCAAAATCTCATCTTATTTCATGCCAGCAACTTGAGAAAACAAATGCTTTAACAATTTCGCGTTTTATACAAGAAACATTAGCAACTTTTTTTCTTCCGACAACTATTCCTTCTAATAAATTACTGCTTATTTTATCGGATGCCGCTCCTTATATGGTGAAAGCAGGACAAAATTTAAAAATATTTTTCCCAGATTTAATACATGTTACTTGTGTAGCGCATGGATTAAACAGAGTTGCAGAGGAAATACAAAAAAAGTTTCCTCTTATAAATACCATGATATCCAGTGTCAAAAAAGTATTTCTTAAATCTCCTATAAGAATTCAACTTTATAAAGAAATGCTACCTAACATTCCTCTTCCACCACAACCTATTTTAACGCGATGGGGAACATGGTTAGAAGCAGCTAATTTTTATGCAGATCATTTTGTTAAAATAAAGAACATAATTGATACGTTAACAGATGAAAGTTCCCAATCTCTTTTGGATTCTAAACAAACTTTTCAGAGTAACTTGCTTCAACAAGAACTTTCATTGATAAAATCAAATTTTAGTTTTGTTCAAAAAACAATTACTCAGTTAGAATCACCAAAACTGTCATTGTTCGAAAGTACAGCATTAATAAAAGAATTTGCGTCATGTTGTCGGAACGTTAGAGGTAATATTGGAAAAGATATTTTAAAAAAATTTGAAGCTACTATGGAAAAAAATAAAGGTTACCATATTCTTTCTGAAGTAGTCAGTGTTCTAGCTGGAAATATTTCGGAAACAATTAATTTAGAACCAAATGTTTTGGTTAGTTTGAAAAATGCTCCCGTTACATCAGTTGATGTTGAACGAAGTTTTTCCATATATAAATATATGTACTCAGACAGAAGCCACAAGTTTTTGTTAGAAAATTTTGAACACCACTTGGTCATTTATTGTTACCATAATTCTAAATAAGTTTATTCATACTTAAAAATGATGTAGTTACTTAAAATAAATGTAAATCTTAATGAATAGTAGGAAATATTTAGTTATGTACACTTTTTTTTTAAATAAAATTGTTACTATTTTACAATTTTTTTATTTATTTGTATGCATATTTTGTAAAATATTTGCATATTTTCGGGTAAACACGTGCATATTTATGCGCATATTTTCTACATTTTTATTTGCATATTTGCCGAAGTCTACATATTAGGTAACACGTTTTCGAAAAACTCATTATTTACAATTTATTCTTATTCCAATGTTATAAAATAGAAATACAAAATATTTCAAATTCAATTCCAGTTTTACAGTCTTCAGTTGTGAATGGAAAATAATCCATTGAAGAGTGTTTAATGTCAAGTCCATCACTAAATTCGCAGTGTTAATATCAATTCCTCTGTACAGGTAATTATTTTCAAAACAATTGACGACATTGGAATGGATGCGCGCCAACAGCTACCTGCTTTATAGCTAACCAAATCATCAAGCCTTCAAGTTATCAAATAATAACACACCGAGAAGTGTTATTTACGGTAAACAGAAACTTTTTATTGAAAAAACAATTCGTGAAAAGGATTTTAACGGTCGAGGAAAAAGTGCAAATTGTTGTCTGGTATGTGAATGGATTATCAGACAACATGATTAGACAACAATTTGTAAATATGTTTCCAAATAGGCCGGCTCCATCACGATCAACAATTCAGTCTATTATACGTAATTTTTTTACTTATGGATCCGTGTTCGCTCCAAGAGGAGTTCGCAGACGAAGGGAGGTAAATCCAGATTTGGAACTAAGGGACACTTTGATTTGTACAAGTATTGAGAAAAATCCTACTCAATCAACATCTCGTCTCGGAGAACAATATGGAATTCCAAGATTTAGAGTAGGTGAAATTTTTTAAAGACATCGATACCGTCCCTATAAACTTCATAAATCCAACGAACAATTCCCTGGGGATCAATATAGACGTTTAGAATTTTGTCAAACTGCAATGAAAATGTCACATCAAGATGAACATTTTTTAGAGAACGTTTTGTTCACCGATGAATGTACGTTTTCATTGCATGGCCGTCACAATTCAATCAATGCTAGGTATTGGTTTCGCGGAAATCCTCGTCAGATTTATGTCGCTCGTACCCAGTGTCTTCGAAAAGTAAATGTTTGGCGAGGCATAATAGGGAATCATGTCATTGGTCCATTTTTTATAGACGGTATGTTGACTGGACGGAAATACTTGGAAATTCTGCAAAATGAAATTGTCCTAGCCCTTCGTAATTTACCAATAACTTTCGATTCCATATGGTTTCAACACGATGGTTGTCCTGCACATAATTCTCGCATCATCAGTGAATATCTCAGTGCGACTTTTCCTAATCGATTGATTAGTGGCCACGGATATATTTTTTGGCCTACGATCTTGCACCTGGTGATTTTTTTATTTGGGGATATATCAAGTCCAAACTATATGAGAGATATAACGATGAGAACATCGTGCCTTGAACTCTGATCCATCAGACTTTTATAATTCTTTAGTGACAGTTTGGGTTATTGTTCTGCTGCTAATGAAGGTTTATTTGAACATATTGTAAATACGTTTATTTACAATATTTTTTATTTTTGTAGAAAATTTACTTATTTAAACATTCTTTAAAAGTTCTTTTAATTTTGAAGAATTTTTACTTTATTTTCGAAAGTACGACGATACTGTTTTGTCAATAAGGTTTTTTTGTTTTAACTTTAAACACTTCTAATACTAGTAACGACTGACATAAATGTTTAATGATTAAAAGCAAAGCGATCTTTGCATAATTTCAAATTATTAAAAAAAAAAAAGAAAATCACATGTGGGTTCTGAACTCTAATCGTCTGCGATGTCTGTGTCGCAACGTCGAATTCTTACCACTAATCCACGAAGGATTTATAATTATTCTGTCACAAGAGTGTATGAAACTCCTCAAATCATAGTAGAAATTATTCTTGGTTAATAATTTAAAACTTTAGATTAAATAATCACTATTAATTAAATTATTTTATTCACATTTTTGCTTTATTGTGGTCAATCAGTTTTTACTTTATGCGAAATTAAAAAAATGGAAATACGTCACACATTCGACATTACTCATAATAATTATGACCGAGGTGATTTAGCTCGAAGCTTACGTCTAAAGGTGTGAGACTATCGCTAGTGATAATGTAATGTAAATTATATGTTTCTTCGATTATTTCTCACCTCTACGAGTTTCATCGCTTTTTATTTCACAAGGTAACTGTGTTTTCTATCTCTTACGTTAAAAAGCCCGGTGGTAAGACACTCATCACTGTATATATAACAAACAAACATATCTTAAAACAGAAGAGGTGCTAATATGTAAAACAAGAAGGGTTACAACCTCACGGCAAAAATACCGTCTAACAAAAAAAACAAAGGGCAAAGCCGCCTAAACACAATAACAATAAAATAAAACATTAAAAATAATTATTCCTAGCAGCCGTAAAAAGAAATAATACATAAAGTCAACGAAATACCGTGAAAAATACATTAAAGGCATCAAAAAACATACACACAAAATGTAAAAAAAATGGAAAAAGCAATCACATTTAACATGTAATTGTAGCAATAAAAAACATCAAAAAGGACAAAAGGTGTTATACATAAACAAAAATTACTTGTCACCATCCGACGGCAAAAGAAATTAGTGCATAAGTCGTCGAAATACAATGAAAACACAGAAATATCTACCAAAATACTGCTAAGAAAAAATGAGACAACCGAACGAAAATCTGTGAAATATGCTCAAATACAATAAACTTATGTAAACTGCTGTCGCAAATAAAGACCTCCAAAGAAATAAACAAATATACAGGGATAATATGCTAAAAAAAAAATAAATAATAAAAACTACATGTAAATTATTGTCAAAAATAAATACCTGCAAGGAAAAGAAGCAAAATCTAAAGTGAAAAAAAATGCTGAAATATAATAAAAATATTTAAAATACAGTCACAAATAAATACCTGCAAAAGAAATAAGCAAATATATAACGAAAAACAGAATACAGCATGCGTTTTATGTAAAAACAAGCAATGATAATCATTACTTGTCTGATTAAACACTAAACTCTGCGAAAACACTCACACTACGGCTGCAGAAGCTTGAATATTGTCTATGTACAGAACACATCGACCCCAGTGTTCTCAGAAAATAACACAGAAACAGTAGACACACTAAGAGTGGATGTATGTTGCAGATGCTACACACTCTGTCACTGTAGTGTCACACGCCGTTTGTACTGTTAAATATCACAGAATACTAGCGGTGTGTAACAATATAGTTTCTTAACGATACGACGTCTAATTTTGATGACTGAACACTTACATACTGATTTGAAAACTGTACAACCAAGTGCTTCCAGCCCATGCATTGATAACAAAAAACCGATAACTTAAAAAAACACATAAATATGTGTACTATTTTGGCGAATTTTCTAGGCTGGGATTATGAACAAATAATGGATCACACAATATTCTTTCAATCTAAATCAAAAATACTCTCAATACAAGCAAAAATAAGAGTATATAAAACAATAATTTGTCCCACAATAACGTTGGAAGCGAGACATGGACTCTGAACCAGTGGGAAACGACAAAATTACTGGTACTGGAAAGAAAGATACCGCGGACTATCTATGGGCCTTGCAGGGAAGAGACAACAGGAGAATGGAGAAGAAGACACAATGATGAACTCCAGACAGTTTATGGAGATGAAAATATAGTACGCTACATTAAAGCAAACCGAATAAGATGGGCGGGCTACGTACTAAGATCGAGTGACGAAAGACTCCTAAACGCCACATTCTGGGAAAGGCCCGATGGCAGAAGGTCAGTTGGTCGTCCAAGAAAGAGATGGGGTAGCCAGTGATCTACGCAAAATGGGAATACAGCAATGGGAAATAGCTACTCAGGACAGACAACAATAGAGAAAAATAGTAAACGCGGAAAGACTCACATAGAGTTGTAGAGCCAAATGATGATGATGATTATGACAATATTCTTTCAGGAATTGCGGTTTTCGATCTAACCACGAGACTAATAAACAAAAACAATTAACTTTATCATCTGTACTTTTAAATGAAATTAGGAAATAACAATTACCTAAATATGCATATAATTATTGTCCGCTAGATTGTACCCCTAAAATAGTACCAATGACTGCTTTGACAAAACACAAAAAATATGTGTAATAGAACCACTGAAAGATGAAAAGACCGATATTATCGATCAGCAAAATCAATAGTGATCGATAGGGTCTGTGACAAGCAAACACAAGGACAATGCCAAAACGGCACTAAGCTTGAAACGTCCAAACGGCTCAACGTTCAACAACGTGCAAGGTATCGATGGAAAGGGGAGGTGGTAAAGAATATGTTAAGATAAAAATAAAACGCAAAGATATTGAAAAAACGGTACTAAGCTTGTAACGTCCAAATAGCTCAACGTACAACAATCTGCTACTAAATGACATCGACAAATAGAATACCATTTTACGTTAGAAGCATATACTAGAAGAGCAAAGTCACTCTCGTTTAAGATTAAATGATACATACCATTCTCTTGGTGACTCTTCGTAATCCTTTGCCGTATCCTCTGGCGAAAGAGCATTAATATCGTTGACACTCAAAAGAGCCAGATAGTCGCTTTTTGACAAAATAGGCATATTTTAACTGAATGCTTAAGAATAAAGAACTGAACTCTCAAAACTGTATCACTAGACTAAAAGAGTCCTTACGAAGTCGTTAAATTTATCTACCAGTAGTAGTACGCCATTAACACGGTCAAAGGTCAAAGTGTGTCTTAAGATGGTAAATGTATTAGGTTAGATACTTACTATATTATTAGTTTTACTATATTCGAGCTTTGCTTGCACAATTACCTTATACCCTAACTAAAGAAGTTCAGTTGGATATGGTTGTTTATGGCTTACTGCTACGCAAATTACGAAAAAGGCTACCAAGAAATAAATTTCAAAACTTTAAGGAACTTTTAATAGAATCTCGAGAAATCGAAGCATCCTTAAACGAAGGTTTAGTTGCTACCGACTCTGATCGTCGACAAAAACCTCAATCAAATCAAGAAAAGTTAAATTTATTTTGACTTTAGGTAACATTATTGAATAGATTAAGATTGAAATATAATATTTAAAAGTATAGGTCGGTTATATTTATTTGAGAAAAATGCGATAAGCAGCACTATGAACAGTGAAGAACAGGGTAGTACCGACCTAAATGAATTATAATATGGTATATTTTATAAGAAATTGGTTCTATAAATTTGTATTGTTATAAACAAAGCTTAATTTTATGTATTGATGATTTTGTGTAAGTTTAAATTACTTTAATTACTATTTAAATGGGGATAAGCCACAATTAAAGGTTAAAATACGTTTATTGACGTTTCAATTTCCACTTCGGAAATCGTTCTCAAAATACAAACATTAACTTTTAATTGTGGCTTATTCCCATTTAAATAGTAACTAATTTAAAATGCCACAAGAAAAGAGCTTCAGAATAAATTACTTTAATCATATTTCTACAATGCATTTTCTATAAAATGGTCAAACAATAATTGGTTTGTATACAAAAACTAATTAATAATTGAGCGAACGGTAGGAACTTAAAGATAAAAAATATATATTTAAATAATTTATAAAACCTTGAAGTAAAAATTAAAAGTTTATCTAGTCAACACTTACTTACATTATTATTTTCTCCTAAGAACTGATTTTCAAAGATATATATTGCAACAATAAGTGAAGTTTTCATAATAAGGCCACGTTTTTCTTAAAAAATTGAAGCAGTAGTTTGGTGTTGAACATATGTCGATAATCCCTACATCTGATTATGTAAGAAAATATTCCGGGTAAGCTCAGTATTGAGAGAAAGTTGTCTTGGTATTACACTTCGTCACTTTCTTCCTCTGAATCACTGTTCTCCACATTGATAATAATTTTATTTAAAACAGGAATGTTTTTAAGATATTCTTTTTCGATATTTTTTACGTGCTCTATTGCGTTCTTCCAGTTATCCTCAGAGATATTTTTAAATTCAGAATCTATTAGTTTCACGACAGTGTTGTAACATTTTGGACTTACATTTTTTTGTCTCACATTATATTTCAGTTGAGACCATAACAACTCTATTGGATTTAAAACGCAGTAATACGGTGGTAGTCTTAAAGTTGTATGTCCATTTTTACTTGCTGCATCATCAATAATATATTCCTTTACAAATAATTTTGTATTAAGTACCTCTACTAATTGGTCTTTAGTGTACCAATCTTCAAAATATAAATCTTGTGATAATAAAAAATCTTGCAATTCATCCTTTCTAGAGTATTTATTCGGAATTTTTTTAAATTGTCTAGAATGATATGATGCATTATCTAAAACAATAACACTGTTGTCTGCTAAATTTGGTAATAAGTTATTTTTAAACCACGATTCGAAAAGTTCACCCGTAATATCTTGATGATAGTCCAAACAACTGTCTTTAATGTCTTTTGCACTTAATAGTAAGCCATCGGTTACCCAACCGTCTTCCCCTCCACAATGTAAAATGCATATTCGTTTGCCCCTGGAAGCTGGTACATTAACTTTGCACTTTACATTGTCATTTTCTTTTTTTTTTTCTTCAAGTGCCCTGTCCGTTGCGAACGTTGGCTATTAACATGGCAATTCTGATCTTATTTGCGGCGCTTCTGAATAGTTCGACCGATGTGAGCCCGAACCACTTCCTCAGATTTTGGAGCCACGAGTGTCTTCTCCTGCCTGGCCCTCGCTTACTGTCTATTTTTCCCTGGACAATCAATTGCAGTAGACGGTACTTATCGTGTCTCAATATGTGGCCTAGATATTCAAGCTTTCTTTGTTTAATTGTATTCACGATTTCTTTCTCCTTTCCGATTCTTTGGATTACCTCTGTGTTGGTGACATGTTCGGTCCAGGATATACGAAGAATGCGTCGGTACACCCACATTTCGAATGCTTCTAGTTTTCTCGTGAGCGTCTCCGTCAGCGTCCAGGCCTCCACACCATACAGTAAGATCGGAAAAATGTAGCATTTAACTAGACGTAGTTTTAGGGGAAGAGACAAATCCCTGCTTATGAGGAGCTTTTTCATATTGCTAAATGCTGCTCTAGCTCGTTCTATTCTCGCCTTAATTTCTGTGGCCTGTTCCCATTTTGCATTTACGTTGGTGCCAAGGTACACATTGTCATTACTCCAACCTTTTCCAATCGTTTCGTTAGTGTCAAACCACGTTTCATCTAAGTAATAAATTTTTCTCCGCTATTTCTGTACTCGGTTATCTTTTCCAAATATTCATTACGCCATTTTATTAAACGGGCACTTTCCATTATAGTATGTCGTTTATTGATTGTTTTATATTTAAAACCATTTGATAGTAAAAATTTTCTTAAAGTTGATTTACAACAATTAGTAATATTTTTAGATTTTAATTCAGCTAAAATTTGGTTAAGTGTGGGTATAATATTACCTGCAAACATATTATAAATGGTTTCTGAAATGGGACCTAAAAGATGTTGCTCAATAGATCGATGTCGTCCAAAGTCGCTCCTTTTTTGTCTATTTTTAATGCCCTCCTTTATAATTCGATATACAGTAGCACATGAAACTTTTGTTAAAGCCGCAGTTTTTAAATCACTCGCGTGCCGTTCCAATTCTTCACATAATCCATTAAACACATTTAACACAATTTCTTTAGCGGCTTTCGATAAATGTTTTTTTCTGGCTTTTTAATACTTCCACTACTTGGTCCAGCAACATTTTCAAGACTATATGGTGGTAGAATTTCCTCATTTTCTACAACAATTTCTACTTCATTATTCTCAACAATTTCTAATGAACTATTCTCCCATGGACGCCACATTTTTACTTAATATTTTCCGATAGCGAAATCGTCACTAATAAATGCGTGCTCTCTTTACAGAGTTTAAACTAAAAATTATAATTTTTTTTATATGTATAACAATACCGAAAGCCACATCAGTTTTGTTATCGGTCGTTAAGAATTTCGTAGAAATTTAAAAACCTTGGTCAACAGAGAAGGGCTGTGACAAAAACCCGACAATCGAGTAAGAGGAGTCATAAACTCATAAACCTTTATTGATAGGTATAAAAAGGGGCTTACATCGTCAAATTTTAGCAGTAGCGTAAATAAAAGCATTATTGTAATTAAAGATAAAAACATTATTTTGATTAAATAGACCTAACAGGTATAATTATTTAAATATAATATATTTATAATTGTACCTAATAAAATTATATTTTACAGTAATTATTATTTTTGCGTTTTTCTGAATACTTACCTGTAACAAGGCAAAATATTAAAGAGGAACTATTAAAACAGATGTCATTTGATCTAAGCACATGGATATATTTTGTTCGGTATCATTCGTACACAAATTGGTCTATCTCTTTAAATTTCTCAATTATCTGTAACCGGCCTATAAAATGAAGTTACCAGTCTTTAGCTTACTAGGTGCCGCAGGTAAATGAAGTAACAGATGTATCACCCACGCTAACAACATGAAAAGATAGTGGGCTTGAGGTCAAAATATGACAGAACAGCAAGGCAAATTTAACTGATAATATACTGTTGGAACTGCATCTCATGATCTTTCTAGTTCTCTACATATTAATATTAATGTTTTTTACTTAAGTTTTTTACAATTTTTTTTTTATATACATGTATGATTATGACATGTTCTTTTGCTGTGCTAAGTTTGTTAATTTGTAAACTGTACCTAGTTTCAATTAAGGCTGTTTTATCGGTGCACCAAAACCTAGGGACAGTGTTTTCTCTGTTATTTACCGACAAAATGTCTCGAAATTTGGACACGTTATTCGAAATTAGGTTGCCTTTAAACTGATGGTTTTACTTTTTTTATTTTTTTGAAACTGCTGTTGAAAAATTGGAATATACTGTTTAACGTTCTATTATAACCAAACTTTTTACGCCCATCACTCGAAAGAGTTTTTTTTTCTGTAATCGTTGATTTTTGTTTCACCTTTCTGTGTCCAGTAATAATCGAGAAAAGCGTGTTCCAACTTTAAAGAAAATTGCTAAAAAATACTGCAATCTAATAGTGAAACGTGTTACTCATCATCGGCGCTTAGTTTCATCGTTATCGCCTTCGTGACGTCAAATCTCATGAACGTACGGTCAATTAGTTCGTGTTAAAACTAATTTGAATGGAGAATAATGTATTTGTTGTCATTAAACTACCCGTTGGCCGGCGGCACTGAGTAAAGATGGTCTCGCGTAAGCAGTGTAGAAAAGTAAGTGATACGCCCATTTCAAATCGCAGTGTACTTGAACTGCTAAAACAGCCTTAATTGTTTATACAACGTGATCTCAAAATGTCTATTATCGTAAGCTTTTTCACACATTTAATATCATTGACTGCTATATGTCTTTTTAAGGTACCACACACGTAATAACTTTTCTATGGATGTTTGATTTTTCATATTGTTCTTTTTAGATAAACTGATGATGCTTTCTGAGTAGAAAGCGAAACGTCTTCAATAAATAGATGAAGTAGTCACCTTCTTTGTCTTTTATTTCTCCACTTTGACCGAAAAACCCACCACTCTTCGAGTGTTCTTTAATTTATATATATATATATATATATATATATATATATATATAAGAAAAAAGAAGTACTTGTGACTCGTTTGGAACAAATATATAACTGTTTTGGATGGGTTGGAGTCAATAATAGGGCTATTGGTTAACTATTTTTTTATTCTCGAGCTTTCAATTGTGTTTACAATTATTATTAAGAGCTAAAAAAGACAAAATACTTACAAGGTTGAACTAAAAAGAAAAAACAATTTTTGTTAACTTACCAAATAAAAATTAGTTTGGTAAGTAAAAATCACTGCTTACATGTTCAAAATATTTAATACAAAAATGTTTTTATCTAACAAATGTTTCTCTGAAAAAAATTTTCAAAATTATAAAAAATTTTGAGCTCGAGAATAAAAAAATAGTTAACCAATAGCCCTATTATTGACTCCAACCCATCCAAAACATATATATATATATATATATATATATATATATATATATATATATATATATATATATATATATATATATTCGAAAGATTTCCGCGGTTAGTACAATTAAACCTTTAATCATTGCGCCGAGCTTTCGACATAATCTTTTGTCTTCTTCATGGCTTCCGAGGTATCAGTCTTCCAAGCCCCCCGACCCTACTACACTGGTCAATAATCAATGTATTACTGCTACTGAGAACAGCGCACGCTTCATTTATACCGTTGATGGTGACGTGGTTTGGATAAAGGATAGCGTAGGGATTGGCGTGACCATTTCTGACAGTAGGATTTTGATTGCCAGGTGAAGCGGACGATATGTTCTTTATGAGAGGTCTTCATGTCGAAGGTAACCGTATGCCGTCATCTCTTTTGTTGAGACGATTTTACCGTTTTTCAATTTCTATGGCTTGTCAGATAATTCTTGGTTTATAGAAGCGGATGGGGGATATGGTTCTGGAGTTTTCAAAATTAATTTTATGATCTATATGAAGATCGTGTTGATCTAGAGCTGAAATTGTTGACAAAATCCTGTTTTGTCTTTTTATTTCTTATTTCATTTGGCCTATGTATATATATATATATATATATATATATATATATATATATATATATATATATATATAAGATCGGGGGCAGCCTGCACAAGGAATTTCATAATTTCATAAATTCCGTGCTGTTCATTTGGACTGTTGTCTTTGATTGATAGGAAAAGAGATGAAAGTTTTTGTTGGGGGGCAAATATTGTCTTTATTCCTCTTGATTTAAGAATTTTGTCGATTTTGTCAATGACACCTTTGATGTAAAGAAGAAAAGCTTTCGGATGATGAGGATCTGAGTATTTAGGTTCAAATTGAGTGGGAGATTGATGTCTGTGGATGCTATATTGATGTGATTTTCGCGGTAACCGTTTTGGAACTAGAGAGCTCAGCGGGTCTACTTGCATAACCGCAAAGGCGTATTGATCTGAAGACAAGGGTATTGATGACTGAAATAATTTGTAACGGTGAATGATGAGAGTTGACATGCAAGTAACTACTGGTATGGGTGGGTTCGATAAACAGATAAACTGTTCGATAAACAGAGTGATGAAAACCTTTGGATTGGTTTTTCTTTATGATAACGTCGAGAAACGGTAGGGATGAATCAGTTTCCACCTTTATTTATTGTGAACTGGACACTAGGATGTATACCATTCAGATGGTCTTAAAAAGACACCAAAGCATCCCTACCGTGTGGCCAAATGACGAATGTATCGTCAACATATCGTAGCCATGATGTGGATAGTGCTCAGGTCTCGAAGTCTTCTATAAATATATTTGCAATTACTGGAGTGGGGAGTCCATTTAAGCACCATTTATTTGTCTGTAGAATTGATTTTGGAAGATGAAATAAGTGTTAGACATACAATGTTTAATGAGAGATAAGTGGTCTTGCTGGATACTTTATTTAGTTTTCAGAATGTTTACACTTTCGTCTATAGGAATGTTTGTAAAGAGTGAAACGATATAGTAACTTACTAGAATGTCTGGCGGTGAGATAGGGTATTGTTTAAAGAGTTCGATAAAATGAAAAGAATTTTTGACGAAAGATAAAGTATTTTCGGCAAGAGTTTTTTCCAAGTACTTGGCCGAGGGTTGTGTAGGGCAGTTGTATGCAATTTGGGAATGACTTTATGGCTTCGGCAGGCTTTAAGGAATGTTAAATCACAAAGAAGACGATTTTTAACTAGCAGCAGATTGCTATATGATTTAGTGAATTAGTAAAATTCCTCCCCGTAGAGGCGAATAAAATGTTCCGAAATATTTTCGAAGTTACTATTCGAAGAATACTATTACAAGAATTAATATTAAACTCAATAGTCTTCCGGGTTGAACTGCGTCGATTATTATTGCGCCGAATTTTCGACATCCTCTTTGATGTTTTCTTCATGACTTCCGAGGACTCAGTCTCCCGAACCCCCAGACACTACTACACTGATCAATAACCAATGCATTACTGCAACTGGGAACAGAGGACGGTTTATTTATGCCGTCGATGGTGACGTAGTTTAGGTCGAGGTTGGCGTGGGGTTTAGCGTGGAAATTGGCGTAGGAGTTAGCGTGGTAATTGGCGCGGAGGGTGGCGCGAACTTTTCCGACAGTAGGTTTACCGACTGGTTAGTGAAGCGAATATTTTCTTTATGAGAGGTCTCCATGTCGAAGGTAACCTTATGTCGTCATCTCTTTTATTGAGCCAAATCGATTTATCGGCCTAATGAAGCGATACTCAAAGTTTAGAGAGAGTATTTATCATACAACTTTTTTGGCGACGGGCACTCTAATATATATTAGCAATTAATCGTACGAACTTAAGGCGCCGTCTTGCCTTAATAAAGCAGTGCAATTGACAGATTAATTTTGGCATACCTTGATTTCTAAAGATTAAGTTTTAATCATCGAATGGTATTTATTTAAAAAAAGTGTTAATTTTTATTGAACAAAGTTCAATAATACTGGTAATCCCTAGACATTTTTGATGAATTTATTTGGACTAAAATACCGAAACTTATGGTACTAATGTTAACTTACCAGATAATGTTGTAGATATAAACTTCAATGATTTCTCGCAATTATCATTGCTAATCTCTACTAGTAATTGTGCAAAACGTCTCAGTACAGCTAGATTATCTCTAAAATTAATAGGAAAAATATATTGTTGTCACAAAGCTCCATGAAGGTATCATTTATTAAAAGATCTACTCAATGGTGAATATAAAAAAGTTAAAAATGCTTACGCTTTAAATTTTTCAGAGTCGTTGCATACATTCAAAATATTTTGTAAAATCAATAAAAAATCCTCGTCTGACTTCATCATAGACACCGTTTTTTCTAACAATTCCAAATCTGTCATCTTGGGTCCATATTCCTTTTTCTGTAGTACCATCCGCTCGAAATCAACAGAACTATCGGTACTAGCTGTAGAATATAATGTATTGGAGTCTTGAAACATGTTTTCTCGAAACATGTTTTCTCGAAACATGTTTTCTTGAAACATACGATGAAGCAAACCAAAATTTAAAAATGGATTCATTTTTGTTTCTTCCTTCACTTAACTATTTGAGTTGCTGGAATATTCAACTTCAGTGGTTCCTTATTTTATCTGACGATTGGTGTCGTTATATTAAGAAGTGTTTTTTGTTTTTTAAAATGTTTTTTTTTCTTTCTCTGCAACAAAATACACTAAATTAATAAAAAAAATCAAAACAGGTATTCTCAAAATATAATGGTTATTTATATTTTTATTCCGGAAACGCAAAGACGAAGATGATTTCGCATAAATAAACGAACATAAAAATATTAGTTTTAAAACTGATATTAGTATATTAGGTAAAATTGTTACTTTGTTCAGATTTTGTGAAATAAAGTGACTCTTATTTTAAAAATTCGGTTTTAAAAACTTATCACACACTTTTAACATCACACCACCTTATTAACCAAGATGTATAACAAATAACAAATTATGTGCCCTTTGTTTTTTTACCCATATATTTAGTGGCTTGACTCAAGTACACCTGGTAAATGCACTGATGATAAACTAGTTAATTCGAAAACGTTCTTTTGTGATGTAGCCCGAAAGGATCTTCTTAATTATATACCTTTTATAAAAAAAATTTAAATAAAACATTTATTTCATAGTTATAATACTAATCTAAAGAAAATATGATATAAATATAGGAAGCTTTCCCTAAGCTAAAATTCAGAACCGAAAGAGCCTCTAAAAGTAATTAAATTAACCTTTAGACAAAATGAAGACATTAATAAAATCTTCGTGTGCCTCATCCTTTTAAGTATATTGGCGATCATCGCTGCCCATTTTACTCTGTCTGCAGCAGTGCTGAAGAGGTCTATTGTTGTTTGTTCATTCCACTGATTTAAATTTTTCAACCAGGACGTGCGTCGTCTCTCCGGTTCTCTTTTTCCTTCCACTTTTCCTTGTATAACCAATCGCATCAACTCATATTTTTCATTTCTTAGTATGTGACTAAAGTAGCACACCTTTTTCTCCTTTTTAGTGTTGAGTATTTCTTTTTCTTTTTTCATCTTTCCTAATGTTTCCGTGTGAATGAGCCGTAAATTCTCCGTTTGAGCCGTAAATGAGCCGTTTATTAAGGTGCTGGTATAATTTTAATATGAAAATAAGTTATATTTTTTTCTGCAAAATGTGACTTAATGTCTTCTAAATAGGATTTTGCTCCTACAAAATTTATTCCGCAATCAGAATAGACAAGAGAGCAACGTCCTCGACGTGATATAAAACGTCTGAATGAGGCTAAAAACGCCTCGGTACTAAGTTCAGATACCAATTCTAAGTGCAAAGCCTTAGTGGCAAAGCATACAAATAGGCAAATATATGCTTTCGTTCGTTTAGCATTTTTAAGCTTATTGGCTCGTATCAGAAAGGGACCGCCAAAGTCAAACATTAGTAAATTAAACAAATTTTGTTTTTTGTTATTTAGTGAAAAATTCTTCTAATAATTTAATTTTATCTGACTCATCTATATTGACAATTCAGACATACCTTATACATTTTAAAGTAGACGACTTTAAAATGATATTGCCAATATTGTTGAGTTGCGTTCCTGGGACGACTTTACTTATAAGATAGTTCATTCGATTACATGAAATCAACTTTAACTTGAGAATATCCGTCAGAAAAGATCATAACATGTAATTCGTCTTTAAAAAGACAAATACATGCCATGATGACAGTAAAATTCTCCTGTTAGTAATTCCATAGTAAATTATGAGGGAAAAACCAGGAAAAAAACCTCATAATACTATCCCGACATGGTAAGTATTTGATCGCGCATTTAGTTTACCTTCAATAAACACCAAATTCCGATTTTATATGTTTGTTATTTAAAAAACATAAATGATGTATTCTCTATATGTTACTGACTTACCAATACTGGTATTTTCCTTTTAATAACTTCCTCTTTCAATATGGGTAACCAGATCCTACTACATTCTGCCGAGGAATTCGCGACACAATTGGTCTCATTTAGCATAATTAGAGCCGCTTCTTTGATTGTTCTCTTTTTACCATCCGTTTCTTTTAGGACTATATTTGAATCATTCCATTGAACCCTATGTTCATTATCCCATGCGTGTTTACAGATTTGAGATCTATCAAATTCTCTATTTTTAATATAGGATTGATGTTCACTTATTCTAACATTTAATGGTCTTGATGTTTCACCTAAATAAAACTGATCGCATTCACAAGGTATTTTATAAATGCAATTCTTTGTCCTTTCTTGTTCATTGTTAGGTTTGGTTTTGGACAAAATAGATCTCAACGTGTTTGTTGTTTTGAATGTTGTTGAAATGTTGAAAAATAATTCCATCACTACTGTTTAAATTAAAAATAATTCCAAACAATTAGAAATTCTAAACCAAATTCTTAGGTAATTAAATGTTCAAACATATCTCCAAATTGTAACGAAGAGTAACCAAATCTATTATACAACGCATTTCTCATGGCGTTGAGTCCATCTGCCGATATGTTTTGGCTAAGTTGGATTATCTTTTCCTTCAGTTCCTCCAAGTTGGTGGCTCGCTCGAACTTATGCCTGTACAATTCCGTATTTAGCATCCTCCAAAAATAAAAATCTAGATGAGCTAAGTCGGGTGACCGAGGAAGCCATTTTATTGTACCTTCTGTACTAATGACACGTTCAGCAAAAATTAACGCTAAATAGTCTCTAACGGCTTTTGCATTATGTGCAGGACAGCCGTCTTGTTGAGACCAAATTTCGTTGAAGTTAATTTGAAGACGTTGAAGTCCAGGAATAATTTGATTTTGCAGTAATTGGAAATATTTGACTGCGTTTAATTTTTTTTCAATGAAAAAAGGACCCATAATATCTTCTCCCAAAATTCCAGTCAAACATTCAACTTTTGTAGATACTGCTTACGCACAGACACACTCAAATGCTTATTCTCCTGAGACCCATAAAGTACGACGGATGGATGATGTTTCTTGCGAATTGTGAAGGAGGACTCATCTGTAAACAAAATATTTTTTAAAAAATTATTATTTGCATGGCATCTCTCCATCATAATTTCACAAAATTGCATCCGTTTAAATTGATCATCAGAAAATATTTCTTGAGTTGTTGTTTACTTAAACACATCGTCGCTTCAACCAATGCACAAACTTGAATTTCTCTAATTTCTCGTTCTTGAGAAATTTTCTTTTCGCAAGGTTGATCTGATGGCAGCATTTTTTACATTTGCCATTAGTACAGCCAAACTTTTCAAATTGATGAATAATGGCCAATCCAGTTTTGTCTATAGGTATTGGCCTATTTTTAAAAGCCATAATAAATAAATTGATAGTTTCTTGTACTGAATTGCCCCCAAAGTACCATTTTATTATTTGTACCCGTATAAACAGTCGGCATATTTAATTATTATCTTCACACTTACGCAGTTACATCCAAAAATAAATACATAGCATATCGTTCGGCCTGTCTCGTATGAATTTTACCATTCAAGCTAACGGACGAATGGCAATGTTGCAAAAATTATCTTGTTTTATTCAAAATTGGATTACAATTTCGTCAAATAAAAATGCGAATCTGTAAATTTTTTATGGATTTAAGAAATTTTGTACCAATTTGTGTCAATTAGTGTTTCATTTTTAATATCATCATCCAGTTTTCAATGGCAATGCAAGAAAGTACATGCTGGTTTTGTACGTAGATCGATTTCATAAGACGTCATTTAATTTTTTTAAAACTTTTTTATAACTCGAGAAATACCGGATCGACTTAGGTAATTCTGATTCTAAAATATTTGTATAAATTTGACATTTCAATCATATTTCGTTTTGAAACAATCCAATTGATTTATTGCTAAAAATTATGATTAATGACGAATAATATATATTATACCTCATATGTCACTGGTTTCTAAATTTCTAAAGAAATATTTATTAAATATATTTATTTAATAAAGAAATCACATTGTTTATAAAGTAATAAAGGCTTTAGAAAATTTATAAACTAATATATATTGCCTATAATTGATTTAAAGCGTGTTTATCACTTCTACATATTTCGTAATGAATGATTGCTTCTTTGTATCAAATTGATATGGTAATTTAGGCACTTTGTTATGTATTTTAGTTTTTTTTGTCAATAAATAGACTTTCTTTGGTCTTTTTCATCCCATTTAGGTATATGTCCACATGCACTTTATTGTTATTTATATTATTAACCCAACCTAACATGTTTGTTTACAAACAACTGTACGGAAAGAATAGCTGACACTATTTTGCGATAAAAAGTCGTATTGATGATGTAAATAGTTTTTTAGTGTTTTGTGGTGAGTGTAGAATAGATCGGCGGATCGTGACGTATGATACATCATTGGAAAAGAGAAGAGGTAGCGAAAGGTAAGAAAAAAACAAATGAGACAGCTACCAAAAGGGCAGTGCACAGTATCTTCAATTTTATTGAACGTATAGCGACATAGGAGATATCATACGAATAACAATATATTTACTGTAAGACAAATTTTGATTTATTGACTTAAAGAAAGCCTCTGGCTGATTACAAAATAAACAACTGACCGAATCCTAACATGCGACATAGCAAATGAAGGTGAGGATATAACGAATATATTCAGATAGAAAAAATAAACAAAGCGACTACCAAAAGGACGTTACACAGCATTTTGTTATTTATGAACGTATAGCGATATACGAGATATCACATGACACTATGGATGATAATAGACATACAATACGGTAAAATTTGCTTTATTGACCTGAAGAATGCCTCTGGATGAGTACAAAATAAACAACTAGCCGAATCCTAGCATATGACTCATCAAATAAAACGACATGAGACATGTAGCAGATATGATTTATATAGCGTGCAATCAAAAAAAAATATATACAGGATATAGTAAAAAATGATCAGAAGAGGTATCAGATCATACTTTATATTTACTTGGTTTATATGAAAGAAGTTTATTGTTTTAAAAATTTAACGAGTAACTGCAAATTGCCATTGATTGAACCTTCCGTCGCATGCGACGGGCAGAATTAGTAGTAAAAATTATAAAACCTTAAAAAATTAAAAGTAAATAAAAAAAATAAAAATTAAATAAAACATTAAATAAAATTAAATTAACTAAATTATATATAAAAAAATAATTTAAAATAAAATAAGATAAAATTAATTAAAATAAACCAAAGCTACTTTTAGAAATTTTATAGCCGTTTATAGATAAATATTTATTCATGATTCTTTTTAGAATATAATGAAAATCAAAATGAAATAATTTAGCATAAATACAAGATAATAATGAACATGTACTTATATGATGAATAAATTCTATAGGTATTGTATTTAACAAAATTTGAAAATTACTAAAATCAACAAAATTTCTAAAGAAAAAAATTAAGATTTTTTAAACTTTTAAGGAACTTAAATGTTTAATGTTATTATAAAAATATTTAACAATTCAGTAATAAACAAATATAAAATTTAATATAACATAATATAATTTAATTCTTTACATAATAGTAAAGCAAGACTTTGCTTCCACAAGAATTGTGGAATTTTGACAGTTGACAGTTTTAAAATTAGTTCTTACCAATAAATCACCCTATTCAATAAATTGTTGGACTCTAGTAAATTCTCGATTTAGTGAACACTTCAAAATAATATCCATAAAGTATCTAAAACACTCGTTTCACGGGAACTAAACTGTATTATTTGTTTATTGATACCTATATGTTTATATTAAAAAGTGCCTATTAATTATATATAGTTAAAAACTGCAAATTTTAAATGACCCAAGTTTTACTTACTGTATTCAAAGTATGTAATATTACAATTCTGTGGAAAGAAGCCATAACTTGATATATCGAGTTTCGCTTACAGGAGAGCTATTTTAAGATAAAATGGACGCAGAAAACGTCCAACCCAAAAAAAGTGATTGTTGGGAAATTGAGTTTAAAAGTTTTTAATGTGCCCTAACTAAACTATGCATAATTTATTAGACTGGTAATGATTTTAAGATAATGATATTCATATCGTAGGCACATCGTTTGTATTTTTTTGTTAAATGTAAGTTTGAATGAAGATATTTTGAAAATTTTAGGTTGTAATGAATGTATGTATGTAAGTGAATTTTTGTTGAAAAATATCAAAGTTATTAAAGGTTGTTGAACATAACAAGTTTTGCCATCTTCTACTTGACCATGTTTTTGTAATCGGAAAATCAATAATACGACTAAAAAACAGAAAGTTGGTATTTTTTGTACAAATACTTACAATTTAAGTTTTGATAGCTGTTTACCTACTAGGGAAAGAACTCAACATCTCATGAAATTAATATAACTTTATTAAACAAAAAAAGTTGTACAAAGACTGAACTAGGAGTTTGATTGTTCTTCAGTCTCGGAGTCGTCTTGCGTATTGTTTAGCTCATCGAATTCTGGAGCTGTTAGCGTTGTCGGCAGCTTTTTGTAAAAATTATGGAACTCCTTATCTATTAACGTTAACAAAGATAAGAGGTCCTTCTTTTTTAAAGGATTTACTCCAATGGTACTGGCATAGGAGTTCGAAACTTCAATGTTTTTTGCACAGATCTTTCGGCCTTTTCTGTTGCGAATCAGATTAAGGGTTCGAAATGGAGAAAATGGATTCAGATCATATTTGAAACGAATGACTCCAAATTCTTTAGTGTATCTCAACCATTTTATCTTAAGCCACTCGACTGGCTTTTTTTCAGTATCTTGATTACGATGTACCAAAACGTTATTCTTAACTAAAAGAGATGAAAAGCTTTTGAAATCGGTCAAGTCCATCTCAATCAGATTAAACCTTTTTTTGCCAGGGACAGCTCTTACAAACTGACACCAATCACGAGAAATCATAATCCTAAATTTATCTACATCAGCATTCGAAGATCCTGAAGAACCAAGTCTTTTTTTGCTCATTCAATGCGGGTATGATCACTGTCGCATTCAAGGCGAGTATGCCCTGGTAGGATAAACTTTTGATCAATAACCTTAAGATGGTCATTTTTGGCTAGAGCATACATTAACATAACTGCCATGTTCATGTTTCTATTCTGGCCGCCACACGTATCTGAGTACGTAATTACTTGTTCTACACTTGTTGGTAACTGAAGCAACTTTTTTAAAATACAAGAGGCAACTGATCTGATCTTCTCCCTCCTTGAAGCTCACTCCACATACAAAAGTCTGACGATTCTTTCTCTTGTGAACAATCATGGTTAAGTTGTTAAGATGGTTAAGTTGTACATAGTTAATAGCCTTTTGTAATAACCGATATTGGTTGTAAGATATGGCACAAGTAAAATTTGTTGCAAGTCAAAAACCAAAACTCTTTGGTAATCAGTGTTTTTGCATTCTTTTTGTCTTCGCGTTTACGGTCATAACCCTCCTGTGCCTCTAGAACGTGAACATTATGGTTTTCATCGATTACTTCACGGTCAGCTTTACTAGTAGCATGTCTTTTAAATACATTAAATTCATCGCAAGTTTTGAACGTGTCAATGAATGGCTCTTTGAACTTATAGCCCTTTGTTTTAAAAATGTTTCTAAATGTGTCATAGCCAACCGTCTTTTCGTACTCATTTTCTACTCGCCATTGTAAGTACTCTTTGTACATTATTTTGATACTTAAGTGACTAGGCAAAAATATTTTTTCTGATGAGTTATCTCGCCTAGCATAATGGCTTTCGTGTCTAGGGTATTTGTCTATAAACTAGTAAATACAATTCATCTCTTCATCACTTGTTTTATTAGGAGGTGTTTGCTTACCCCTCATGTCAGCATCAACCACACCATAGGAAGAGGCCCTTTTCTTTTCTATCAATATGTCCATTTTTCCTCTGGTTACCCCATATGCACTCATAAACATTAATTTACAAACATTGTGTTTTATATTTTCAACAATAATATTATACTCAACAGTCACAAGACGGTCGTAAGAGCACTCTTACCTCTTCCTTTTGCACTATACTTTGTATCCGAAATTTCCATTCTTTCACACAACGTTTGATCTCTTACTTTTATTGGTAAAGAATAAACGCTTTTAAATATTTGATTTTGTATTTCTGGTGTTACTATCTCCAAACACTTTTTCCTCTGACAACATCTCGTAATAGGCTTAAACTTGATGGGATCTTTCACTTCACCTTTTCTATTTTTGTAGGCCATACCATGATCTTTCTTATTTTTTTCTTGTTCACGCGCTTTAACTCCTTTTTTTCTTTTTGGTTTAAACGGAGAACTAGTAGAAGTAATTATTTTGGTTGTATTCGCTTGTTGGTTGCTATCGGAAACCATTAGTGGACTGCTAGGTATATTAAGTTTATTATCAAACCCATCTTTATCTAAAAAAAAAGTATTCAGTAGATCTTAAAATGTTTCTACAGTTTGTGTAGGTCATCAGTCCCAATCCTTAGTTCATTCAACCTTTAAGATATTTGAATAACTACTTTACCACAAACTTAATAGCCTTCGTTTCTTGAAGTGGTTTTCAAGGGCAGGAATCCATAGTGGGTCTGCATCTGAGTCATAAGAGTCTTCATCGAAATACTCCTATAACAATAAAAAAATATTTTGAAGTGAACCAACTATTAGTTTTAACTACATTAGGCCCACAACATTAATATTTACCTGGGGTTCATATGTTGATTTAAGGCCACTAGTTGAAGGTTCGCACATCAAAGTATTAGGCCAATAGCTGGAACTTGTTCATCAAACGTACAATTACTACAAGTAAGACTAACCTCACTTTCACTCGAATAAATTGGATCACACTGTACAAACTTTTCTAAACATCTTCCTGAATAACCATCCATTCACTTCGATTTACACATATTGTTTTACAGTTAGTACACGAAGAAGGCATTGTCGGTAATTAAAACACACTTTTTTTTATAAAAACAAAACTACTTTACAATAGTGCCTATTACACTATCACCAAACGCCATACCCTATACCCACACTACTTATTCAGTGATTCCCCCGTTGAAATTATTGAATAACTGGTAATTCCCCTATAAGAACTATTTCCCTCCAGTGTCATGCCAAGCTACTTTAATTCAAATAATGAATTCATAGTTGTTAAAAGGGTTTCTTTAATCTAAGGTTAAAACACAACTGTTTACTAATAGATGGCCGTACATGCACTATATTAATTTAATAATTTACTGTACTTTAGGTCTTTCTTAGGTAATTGTTAATAGATGGTGGAACACGTTTATTTAAAAATACTAAAATGGTCAAAATGATACATTCGTTTCAGTACAATCGTACCGAAACGGCAACACATCAAAAAAAGTAAATATTGAAAAATAATCAAACTTGATAAAATAATAATAATAATTATAACACAACTTGCTTAGTCGCATTTCAGTAATTTAGTCATCTTTAATAAGACGGCAATACGTGATGTGTTTACATAACAGATTCAGCATCACTATCATAGATGATTTTCTTAGGAATGGTACAACTTGATATGTCAACATATCATGTTATGCTTTCTTTGAGAACTATAAAAATTAGCCGATTTTTAAAGTGGAAGAATTACATAAATCAACATATCAAGGGTTGACATCTTACAACTTTTTCTTTGTAACCTTATAGTCAGAGGCGTACATTGTTATGTTAACTTATCAAGTTATTACCTCTTCTGCAATGTCAACTTATGACATATCAGGTGTGGGCATGCCTTATATCTCTCCGTTATTATTAGGAATTCGAATTACCAAGTTATACCATTTTGTAGATCTTGCTCAGACGAACACAGTGATGTTGATAACTCAATTTTGCTAAAATGTCAACATATCAAGTTATGCCTTCTTATTACAGAATTATAGCATAGTTTTATTTCTGAGTAAAGGATGTTTATTTAAAACAGTTTAAAATAATAAACTTGAGTTTGTTTATGTATGTATCTAATTGTTTGGCAAAAAACTGACCTTCAAATAACACTGCAAAGGAAAATCTGTAAACATCTAAATACAGTAAAACCTCGATATAACGGATCTCTATTTAAGAACTTCGGATATAACGGACAAAAAAATCCGGTCAAATGAAAAAAAACGTACTGTTAATATTATACTATGCTTAACCCGTTCGATACCACTGTATTTTAAAAAGAATTTCAATAAAATTTAGCATAAGAGGCCAGATTTCTAATAATGAATATATTTTTCTGTTGAAAAATAAATAAATAAATAAAGCATTTGTAAGAGAAACATAATATATTATCATAAACATAATATAATGTATATACACACATAAGATATAAGTTTACACATTTATTTTAAGCAAGAGACAGAAAGTAAGAACATCACATATTTAGGGGATAAATGGGTGTGTTTACCACGCTGGCCGGGGATTCACACAACTTTACAGCGGTTTGACTTATTTATTCATTGTGAATAAATTAATGAACAACACATTTAGGTGTACGCCAGTAAATCATTTAAAATTTTCTCAATGCTACCCCACCCAATCAAAAACTAGAGATTATAAAAAACTTGGAGACTGGAACGTCTCTGTCTAAGATATGTGATCAATAGACTTAGGCAAATATGCAAATAAAAAAGTATGAAATATGCGCATAAATATGCAGTATTTTATGCAAAAATATGCAGTATTGTATGCAAAATATGCATATTTATCTAGAAAATATGCATGTAATAAAAAATATTTACAATATTTTTTATTTACAAAAATACTTACAACATTATAAATATATAACATATAATTATTTTAAGATATAAATATTATTTTGAATTGTGGTAACAGTAGATTATCAAATTATGTTCAAAATTTTCTAATAAAAACTTCTATCTGAATAAATATATTTGTAAATAGAAAAAGTTCTTTCGACATCAACTGATGTAACTGGGGCATTTTTGAAATTTACTATGATAGATGGTTCTAAATTAACTGGTTCGGAAAATGTCCCAGCTCGTACTTGAACCACTTCAGAAAGAACCTGGTGTCCACTATTTTTGAAAAATTTTCTTTCCAATAGTACCTTTAACGTTTTGACACAATAACTCAAATTCTTTCATTAAAACTGTACTCTCTAACAATGATAATTTCGAGGATTTTAATTGAGTTCTAGTTTTCTGGAGAAAACTATAATTTGATTTTATGAATGACAGTTGCTGTTGGAGAATGTTATCTTGGAAGGCTTGCTTAGTATCCAATAAAGTTTTTTCTTACTTCCTCCGCAATTCTGTTTTATTCCATGCGCTAAATAAGTGACATGTATTAAGTTTGGATAAAATATTTTTAAATTTTTCCTGCTTTCACCATACATGATGCGGCATCAGATAAAATAAGCAATAATTTATCATTAGGCACAGCAGTAGGAAGAAAAAAGTTTGCTAATGCTTCTTGTAAAAACCGTGGTATTGTTAGAGCGTTGGTTTTTTCCACTTGCTTACAGGAAATTAAATACGATTTTGGAAAGGTTTCATCGCTAAGTACAGCAATCAATAAGTGCACAATGTATATTCCTGACGAGTCAGCGGTCTCGTCCACACATATGTAAAAGTAATTACAATAATTACATTAATTAATATTACCTATTTCGGCTTTTATGTTGTGGATAACTGAGGAGTATAACAAATCGACATTATTTCTCTTTAGAATTCGTTCACTGGGAATGTTTTGTTTGCAATATTTTTTTAAAAAAGAACTAAAGTTTCCATTAGATAATTTTGAAAGCGATATATTAGAAGATACAAATGCACGACACAAGCCTTCGTTAAAAGTTTCTTGTTCGATTTGTTTTTTGGAACTTGACTGAAAGCACTTTCACACAGAAGGTTGATAGTTTTCACCGGATGTGGTTTTTACTTTTTTAGCTAAATGTTTCGCGGTTTTGACATACTGATCTATTTGAAGTTTTGTTTTCAGATGAAATCTAAAAAAGAATATAAATATTCTATAGTTGTACCCATTTTTAAAATATAAGATTGTAGAAATAAACTATAAATGAACCGTTTTTGCATAACAATTAAAATATTTAAATTAAATCAAATAAAAATCGGTGTAGTAATCTTGAAAATGTCAAGAAATGAGGTTTTTTCTGTTTACATTTAAAGAAAAAATACTGTGAGCATAAATTAAAATCACTTAATTAATTAAGTCCAATATATATGATATGTTTTTATATTTAGCAAAATTAAAGCAAACTATGCTATTGTTTTTGCCACAACATGAGCAACAAACTTTATCCATATCCATAGATATGTAAGGTTTTTGCCAAGTTGAAACATTGCTTATTTTCGGCATTTTCAAAGCACAATAATTATTCAATTAGAAATACACGTTGTTTACGCCTCCAATTTTACACCAAAAGTGAAACCAAGTGAAACAGACTGTGAAAATAAAAATTTTTACCTATAGAGACATAAACTGGCAAACACAAACCCTTAATTCCAGGACAAAACGTGACAAAACGATAAGCCACTGTCTTTTATTAGTTACTATACCAAGAATTTGAATACCAAGTGATTATAAAACAAAATTAAATATTGGCATTTTCATGCCATCTGTAAGTTTGAATATAAAAATATATAATTAACAGCAAATTTTCAAATTATATGCACTTTATGCTCACTTTTATAAAAATATGCAAAATTTGACATTTTTTATGCATTATATGCAAAATATGCAATTTGCATATTTGCCTAAGTCTAGTGATCAATATAGCATAAAAAGCAAACTGTTTCGGACATAAAAAAAACAAAAGCAAGATAAATAAATTTGCATTAATGTATGATGTAGAAGAGAAAAGGAATGAAACGTGAAACTTCACTAGAGGGTACTTAAAAGGGTACGGCCAACAACGTTCTAGTGGGGTCCCGGTCCGGGCAGTCAAATTGAAATCTGCTGCAATTAAATTAGCAGATCATATGGACATACCATTCAGAGCAAGTGTTGGATGGCTCTGGCGTTTAATTTCGCAAAAGGCACAGAATCTTAATAAAAGAATTTATGTCGAAGCTTCAGTGCACCAAAAGAAGAAATAGAAGCTTTTAGACAAAAATTAGTAGAATATACAAACTAAAGCACATAAGTCAAAAAAATCGATTTTTCTTTTTTAACATGCATATGTCCATATATTTTTTCTCCACCGACTGACTTAAGCACATAAGTCATAGACGTTTATTTCACATTGATTTTAAGTAGCGTATTTTTTCAACCTTTCAATTCCTATAAATCTTTAGACGTTATAAAGAACATAAGTTGACTTATGTGAAAAAGTACAACTGATATAATATTGAGTTTTGCAGATTTATAGGCATGATTTAAGTTGTTAGGTACTTCAAATGCTTGACGCTATCGTTATGTTATAACGATCAGTGTTGCCAATGCAAAAATAGAAATTATCCGAATGTTGGGAGCAAAATATCCGAAACTATCCGAATGTTAGGAACCAAATATCCGAAATTATCCGAATTCATAACAACCGAAAAAGAAGACTAATTAAAAGGCATAATTATTATAAAACAATATTAATTTGATAGAAATATATTTATTTAAATAAAAAACAACAAACAATACATAAACACAGCAAATTAACAAATTATTAACTCTTAAAACCTATATTAAAATTACTTATTGTTTACATACATAATCATAATACGTTGTAGGAACCAGTTAGGTACAGCCATTGTTTAAATAGGACTAGTTAGACAATCCTTATGGAACAAACGTTTGACTTTTACTCTGCCGTCATATGGCGGCCTCTAGTCATAAATTTAAAAAACTATTAACAGAAACTTAATTCTCGGCAGGATTCTATTCGAGTATATTTTTACCTGTCTCATGACTAAGGCAAACCTGTACACGGATGCCAGATTGTGAAGAAAATATAAGACTTTAATAAAATGCTTATTGTTATTATCGTTGTATGCGTCTAGTGAAAGATAACTTGACTATTTCGAGAGAATATTTCAAATTGTTTTTATACTTTGAGACTTGCTAAATCTAAATCGGTTAGTAATCTATTTAAATAAAGTAGGTAAATGCTGACTTTTTTTTAATTTTTATTAGTTTATCAGATATTTATTTTGGTTATATGATTTGCTAGAAAAGGATTAAATATTTAATTGAAATACACTCGATTGCTATCGTCTTAGAACACTCATGCGGAGGTTTATTTTTTAGTCAAGATTTAAGTTTTAGCATTGTTTAAAAAAGAAAATCTTTTTAAACAATGGTTTTATGTATGTTTTGAGAAAATTAAATTTTCAATCTTTTAATCTTTAAAATGACGTTTGAAAATATAGTAAATTTATGGGTATGGTTTTTTGATAATGGTTTTGAAACAAATAAACACATCGATATGCCACAACAAGAGGCAACACATATTTAGGGACAAATTAATCTATGTGTTGGGATAAAAGGAATAATAATTAACAACACTTTAATAAATAGTATCCTTTATTTTATTTATTTATGTATTTTATAATATAAACACCAGTTTTGTATTTCTGTTTACATGAATGAGAAGTTTAAATGAATGAGCTGTTTATTAATGAAATAATTTTAAATTACAAAGTGATAGAGATACAATTAGTGATAAAAATTGATTGTAACATTGTTTTCATGAACTAAAATAAGCAATGTATGTAGTGCGAAACACTATTGGCACCGTGGATGATTGTTTTGCTATCGAAAACGTATGAAAAACGCGTGGTGTCGTTAACAAACCTTCCTCTTCTACCTCACTATATTTTTTTGGTTTGCATTTAGATAGTTTTGGTCAAAATGCTTACTGCATAGAAATTTTTTTTTAAATCGGGTAGCTCCAGACTTTCCAATGCAGCATTACCTACAACAATATTATTATTAACACAACTGAAAAAAAAAGGCAATTTTCTGCACAATAAAGTAAAAAAACAATTTCTGTATTCAAAATATAAATAACTTGGCAGTTATGCCAACATATTTTTAATTTTTTTGGTAGTATGGGTATGGGTATGGGATCTAGTCTTTCACCCATTCTAAGTAGCTATATCAAGGATGATGTTATCAGTGATTGTATCAACAATTGCACTTTTTTCATTCCTTTTTTTAAATATATGTAGATGATTTAGTTTTGGCACTTCCTAAACACAAAATTATTGAAATAGTCAACATTTTCAAGTATCATAATCAACATATACAATTTACAGTTGAGGAAGAGGTAGACAATTCTCTAGTTCCTTAAAGTAGGTTTCAAATCCAGTGCTTTATACAGGTTGGTGAATTGTTTGCAGTTGGTAAGTTTGGTATGGTTGATTCGTAGTTGTAATAGTCGATGCTTCTCTTCTAGTTATGAAGTCTAGGGAGAGATGACCAATAAAAGATTGAAGTTTATGAAAAGTTGTTTTGCTCTTTTGCTCTAAGTTTTGTCAAGTATCCTCTACCGACTTTTTAAAAACGAATTTCGAGATTCGTTAGCTAGTTGAATTGGAGTGACTTAAGTCACCCCATGGTTGGTAGCTTCTTTGGCAAAATGATCTGCTGTTTTATTACCAGTAATTCCGGTATGAGAAGGCAGCCATATGAGAGAGACTGTTACATCGTAAGCAGAGAGATTTTGGTATATGTCATGAATGTTTTGAACTAATAGGTGCTCAGTGAAAATTGTATTGACTAAATGGATATATGAAAGATAATCTGAACAAATGGCAATATGTCTGTTTTGATGTGAGATGCATTTAAAAGCCAACACAATACTATATAGTTCACCTGTGCAAACGTTGCATATTAAGGGTAACCGAGATGATCTTACAAGTTCATGTTTAGTGGTTACTGCACAACCAATACCAGTGGTAGTTTTAGAAGCATCTGTATAGAGAATTAAATTCTAAAAATGCTTTCTTTATAAGAAGGTTAGAAGATTCAAGTTTGTTAAAAATAGTGAGTGAGGTATATATTGAAGGGATATCTTTAGCCCAGAGGGGAAGTAAAGGTAGAGGAAATAAACTAGTCAGAAAAAGGTCAATATTTTTAAGTAGTGGACAAATTAATTGAGGTATAGGTTTTATGATAAGGTGTTGGTTATTGTTAGTGGAAGAAGACGGCATTGTGGCAATTAGGGAATGAACAAGATTACATGGATTTGCAGATGTTGATGCAGCATACAAGTAGAAGTGATTATCGTCTTAGGGTAGGAGAAAGTTCATTAGATTCACGGTATACACTCTCAATAGGACTAAAGCGAAAAGCGCTCAGACCTAGAAGTAGTTTTATTGGCACCCCATTGAAGATGACTGAGGGTTTAAAAATGTTCAACCTTTTAAAACAATTGATTTTAAGTTCAGAGATTCGATTTTTTCAATTTAATCTGGAGTCAAACATAAAACCGAGAATTTTACAATAATTAACACCAGAAAGTAGAGAATTGTTAAATAAAATTTGGGGTAAGGGAGTGAAAATCCCTATGGAAAATTTTATTAATTTGGTTTTGCTCTCAGAGAGTGATAATCCTAGTTTGTTAAATCTATCTTGAAGTAGATTTACTACACTTTGTATAAGTTTATATGAGGATGGGACATATTTAAGATGGCAGTAAATGATTAGGTCATCAGCGTATTGAACATATTTGATGGGAGGAAAAATTTCGTTGATAGCAAGAATGAATAAAGTTAAACTTAATGCAGATTCTAAAGGGACACCTTAATTTTGAGGAAGAGATCGAAAAAGTTTACCCTTGGCAAGGACTTTAAAGATTCTTTCAATTAGATATTTTTTTACAAATGAGAAAATATTACCATTTAAATTATAGTGGGAATTTTTGTCAATGATTGCTTTTCTGGAGATTGAATAAAATGCCCCTTCAACGTTAAATATAGTTGCTACGACATCTTGTTGATTATAGATTGCTTAAGAAATGTGTGTTTGAAAAATAAAAAAGTTATCAATAGTAGACCGATTACGTCGGAAGCCGGATTGAGCGTCGGGAATAATATTATACTGTTTAACGAACCACGTGAGTATTTCATTGATCATTGTTTCAAAAAGTTTGCAGGTAATACAAGTAAGAGAAATCAGACGAAAGATATTGGAGTTATAGAGGGCTGGTCAGGTTTTTTAATTGGAATGATTATAGAATTGCGCCAAACATCTGGGAATTTTTGTGTGTTCTAGATAAGGTTATAAATTTCGAGAAGTTTGGAGAGAGATGTATTAGAGAGATTTTTTAAAAATATATAAGGGATATCATCGGGATCATCAGCAGATTTTGTAAATGAAAACAAGGTAAATTTTAGTTTATTTAGGGTAAACAAGCCGTTCATAAACTTGACATCGTGTGGAGTTGACGAGATGGTGGAGAAAGATTGAGCGCGTAAAGAACTGGGAGTAAAAGCTATATTACTTTTATTGAATCTGTCTTCAACCCCATTAGCGAGTGTGTCAGAAATGAATTGACTGTCAGAGATAACTGTGTTGTTGAAGAAGATGATAGGAGAAACAGTTAGGATATAGGAATGAAGGATGACTAAATTCATAGGATGAAGGTTAGTTTTATTGCCTTGGATTTGTGAAACAGTTTTTTTTATAAATGAGAGTGGAGTTATCATATCCACTGGTAACTTTAACATCCTAATATATAAAACTAAATAATGTAAACTAAATTGTAACATATAACTTTTATCGGGTTTTTACCCAGATATTTAGTGGCTCAAAAAATGTACACCTAGACACTGATGATGGAATATGGATTCCGAAAACAATTTGTCTTCATGACATAGCCCGTTTGGGTTTTTTAATTTATGTACCTTTTATAAAGGATTTTAACAAAATTTTTTTTTGTAATGATTTTTCTTTTATCTTAGTATAGATTAGGGCAAGATCTTTCATTAACGATTGTCAGCGGTATGTCAGTGGTAAATTTACTGGCTTCATTTAGAGGTTCATTGGTGCCTAAGGAATTTTCGAGAAATTTTTCAAGATAATTCTAGAAAACCCTAATTTTTGTGTTTTTATAGGATTTGAGTGCAGCTTTTAGTTCGAAATAGTTTATAAGAGAGTTCGGATGATTGGTATCTTGTTGTGAAACTGAGGATGAATAATGAAAGGGCGAAGGAAGAAAAGAGTATATATAGTTAGGTCCAGATTTGTTGCAAAACTTTTAATTTAAATTTTCTGCCAGAATCTTGGCTGTCTCTTAATTGTCAAGGATAACCTTTCGATTAAAAAAGAGATTGGATATTTTAAGGTTATTTTTTGTTAACAATTTTTTTTCCAAACTGGACTTGGGCTAGTATTTGATGTACATAAAGTTTTCTTACTTAATTAAATATCGTGTCTAAGTTTGGCAAAAGATGAAGTAAAAATATACAGAGAGCAGAAAAAATTAATAAATGCGAGAGAAAGAGAGAAATTTTATTCATCATGTATGCTGTGATTAGATTTGACATCAGAAGATTTATCAGAGGATGCACTTATATATACTCTTGTAAGTCGGAGATAGGCTGTTCTTTTAACTTTTTTAAGATTCTAGTGATACGGTTTTTTAGTGATCTTTTCCTTGTACCTATGTAGAGCTGCAATAAGTCCTTTTGAATACCATCTATGTTGGAGGATTTTTAAGCTTCTTGTAGTGGGGTGATACATACAAAAGAGTTCTTAAGAAATGTAATAAGTTGCGTGGAATTGAGTGTAAAATTAGTCGGATTATCTTTGTAAATCATTTCTATAGCGGAAATATAATAGGGTTTCATCGAGTAATCCAATCAAAGATTAGATTTGGACATTTTTTGGCTGGTTTCGGTGGCATTGAAAATGTCGAAGGAGGAAAAGAACTTAATAGAGCAAGAATACCGGATGAAGATAGATGGTAGGAGTATCATGAGAACTGTCATTGAAGTGTCCCCTTTTTTGTCCTACTGCCAATATGGGCTTTGAATTAGTACGACGAGAGATGGATAAATCCATAATGGCAGCCAGGATGGGTATGCAGTTAACGGAGATGGACTTAATTTCTGAAGATAGAAATTCTTTTGATAAGGTTAAGGATTCAGGATTAAGGACTCCTTAGAGTCAGCTGAAAATGAAAAAGAGGGAGGAGCATTAGCTGCAATGAGTGTCTGATCTGGTCAACTGGAGACTTTGCAATCAGACTCCACGGTACGACCCGTAAGCTTACAAAGAAAACACTATAGTCTGTCAGAGAATAAAAATATTTTAAAGGATGTATTTTCATGGTTAATTAACAGAGAAGATTGCACTTCGAAGTTCACCTTGTCAGCTATTTCAAATGTTACCCTAGGAAAACTCATGATATATGCCTATTGATCATCTGATGTTCCGTATTTTTTAGGGACTGCTCGATTAGGAATGCGGGATGAAAGGAGATACATTTGAAATGTGGATTCTTTTGGTCGCCGAAAGAAGCCTGCAGATAAAGATGACGGTGGAATTAATTATGACGTTCGGTGTATTAGTTGATCAACGATGTCGGTAGAAGTGAGGAAAATGCAGATTCGATTATTTGAAATACGAGATGTAAAAGTAATATTTTTTGGATAAACTATTTCACCAATTTCTTTAATATATTTAAATAAAACAGTATTCAAAATGGAGTGCATGACAATAACTTGTTCCCTTTTAGAAAACGAACGGGAAGGAGGTCTAGAGACTGCGTCAACGACATATGATTTTGGGTTGGAATTGAAGTTGTTTTGTGTAAATGTAAATATTTAATTGCTGTTCATGATGTGTAGTCCTGGTTATCCAGACCGTAACACAATACCTAAATGTGAGTACCTAATGGACCCTCTTCCAAACTGGAAAGAAAGAAAAAAAGGATCTCACCTATTTCTTGGGATTTTCACTGGTTTTCTTTAATTACACCAATATAGCCGCAATTAAATTCGACTATTGAAATATAAAACCAAATTTGATACTCGTTTTCTTATCACATTGTGATTAAAGAACTTCGCTTCGTATTGTTAACTCGTCGATGAATTACTTTATCTGTTTAACACTGTTTAAATCTTTAAAATCCGTGAGGAACTTTAAAAAGGGTGTTTAACCTTTGACAGTTATTTGACGTTTTTTGAATCGATTATTTGAAGCTTTATTTATAAACTTCAACATTTTATTAAAAAAAAAAACAGTTTGAAAAAGTGCTTTTTAGCTTCTAAACATTTATACTACTTTTGATATTTTTCATGTCATACGGCTGTACGTAGGCTCAATGAAAAGCTGGTGTAAAAGCACAATAAAAAAAAAAACAGAAATTTCCATAACCAATAACAAGAAACAAGCTGAGAAATTGCAGCGGACAGATCTCCCTTGCATTTTTCTTTGGCGATATTTTACGAGTACCATTATTTTAATGTTTCAAAACTAATTTACTTCTTCACTGTGTATGCCATTTTTAAATCGAATTATAAAATTTAGATATTATTTTACAATGTGTTCAATTTTCAGCTCTTAATGTTAATAAACAATGAAAATATTGGCAATTTCTTAAATAAGAAAAAAAATGCTATTTGATTTCCTCTGGGCCATAGAAGGTTTTGGTTTTTTTTTAAATGTTTTTTTTTTATTAGCTTTATATTAAGCCTACCTACAAGTGTATGACATAAAAAAGTCAAAGTTATTAGAAATTTTTATATGCTAAAAATTTGTTATTCTTCAAACTGATTTTTAAAAACAAATTTAATATAATCTTGATGTTTTTTTTTAATAATTTAAAACGAAGCCATAAAAATCGATATCTATTTACAAAATAACCCTAGAGTGACTGTTTGGTCAAGTACAGTTGTTTAAATAATCGGTCTCCTGGATAAACAAATTGAATAACTCATAAACTGTATGGTCGTTCTGTATGATATTTAGCACACTTTAAAAACTCATTAACTGCCATAATTTTAAATAGTTATTACATATCGTTATGCAGAAAAGAAAGTTATTTATATTTATATTATTTATATTTATATTAACATTTATAAATTTTACTTTAAAAATAAGGGTTTTTAAATTATCTCGGTCAATTCTTTATGTATTTTAATTATAAAAATATCAATATTAGAGAACATTTTATGATCTATAACTTTTATTTTAACCATATATCTCTAACATGAATAAGAAACGTTTTATGCGCATAAACTTTTTTCACTTTTTACGATTGTTTAATAAAAAAGCAAAGCAAAATTAGCTGAAGTCTTCACATAATTTTCATCAGCTACCCCTCATATACCTTTTAGAGACTTTAAATACCTGTTTAAGATTTTTTCAGCTTTTTTAGAGTTGTAGATCATAAAAAGTTATGTAATTTTTGAGAGTATCCAAATTAAAATACATAAAACTATTAACCGAAATAGTTGCAAAAAAAATCTTATTTTTGCAGTTATTTATAAATTATAATAACTCTTTTTTGGGCAAGGACATGTAACATAGCTCCTTGAAATTATGGAAATTAGTAAGTTATTAAAGTGCGCTAAATATCAATCAGAGCAAATAGTTTATAGGTTATTTAATCTGTTTATAAACATTTATAATAACGTTGATATCGTTTATGCCACAAACTTATTTAGAGGCTTATGAAAAACTGGTGAAAAACACACTTTCTAAAAAAAAACAGAATCTTCTATGACCATTACTAGGCAAGAGAGCATTTTATATTTAAAACCAAAGAATTTTATTCTTAAAATCATACTTCCATTGTCTATTAACAGTAAGAGCTGAAAATTGAAGGGACCCTAAATGAAGATCTGAATTGTGCGTTCCAACTTACATAATGGTATATGCGGTAAAGAAGTAAAAATTTATAACCCGTTAAAATGATGGTATTCGTAAAATTCCGCTTCGGAAAAGTAGAATGGAGAACCATTTGAGCTCGGTTTTTTTTTAGATTTGAACTTTTTCAAAATGAAGCGCGATTGCAGAATTTGCAATATCTTGGCTTCTGTGGCACGTAAAACATAATTTTTTTTTAAACTGGGATAGGTCAACAAAAAGTTGTTTACATAATCGCTTTCTACGATAAACAAATCCTTACTATTTTTATTAGTTACATTACATACCATTATGCAAAAACAAAGTTATTAAAATTTATAAATTTCTGCAAAATCAAGGGTTTTTTGCAACTATTTTGGTGAATTCTTTATATATTTTAATTTAGAAACTCACAAATGGAAGAACTTTTTGAATCTACAATTTTTATTTTAACTATTTTTCTCTAACTGGATAAAAAACATTTATAGCCAAAATCACCTGTATGTCTTCACAGATTTATTATTAACTAACCCTCATATATCTTTTAGAACCTTCAAATATCTGTATAAAATTTTTACGTGAAACCAATAATTTTTTCCCAGATGGACCTTTGTATAAATTAGTTCTCCGATAAAGATGAACTTATTTCTACTTTTCAATACAATAAATAGCTAAAGAATTATTTTTATAGCTATTAGAATTATTCACTAATTTGTTTTTCCGAAGTTTATTATATCATAATTATAATACCAACGAAAACGTAAAATTCAAATTAATGCATCTCGAATATGACGCGTGCACCCTGGCGATAATAAAAAATGATGAATGAAAAAAAAAATTAAACATTTTTTCAAGTTAATTACGTAACGGAAACGGTGTAAAATAAAAGAATATAAAAAAAGTTTCTATTTACTTACCAGAGTGTAATATCCATCTTTGACAAGCCGAAGGATTTTTGTCGGAAATCTGAACATTCTTAATCCATGAATATTGTATGGTGATAAACCACATTTGTAATAACAACAAATATTTCCGGCCATCTGTAAAAAACCATTTATTTATTATGGAAGTAACATTATTTTAATTTAAAATCACTTTTTTCAAATATTATCGAATGTATGTAGTATCCGGTAGAATTTATTTCTAAATACCTAATTTGTTTTCTCATACAATGTTTTTTTATGTTTTAAACACATATAATTAAAATGTTTTACTTACCTCGGACCAAATTTTTGTAATACACTTCCAAATAAAATAAAATATTTAAATTCTTTAAACTGATTTAGATATAGGAAGATTTAGAAGCCACAGTACGTTTATGTACAATTTTAGTTGACACGATATTTACTAGTTGATAGTAATAACTCTATTTTAAATGAATATCTTAAGTGATTCAAGGTCTGTTTTTTGTAACATTTTTAGTTTAACAAGTAAACCTGTTGCTACTATGTCAGTGAAACATTGCAACGCTGGTGAATTTAATTCAGTGGATCAAAAATGGACGTTTAGTTTAGTCCTTAACTTTTTCACATAGCACCATCTAGTATAATGTATATCAAACAAACAATGGTATATTAAAATCTATTGAGACAGAAAGAGTGGTGACATCTAGTGACTGTCTCAATTAGAATCAAACAAATTTATACATTGCGTTGGCTAACTAGTCCTATTTAAACAATGGTACAGCTAAATCAAATACCAATGAATAAATAAAAAAAGCTAAATAAAAAGTTGAAAAACTGAAAAACTAAGTAAAGAAGATTACTATTTAAATGGGAATAAGCCACAATTAAAGGTTAAAATACGTTTGTTGACGTTTCAATTTCCACTTCGGAAATCGTTCTCGAAATACAAAATTAAACAAATTTTGTTTTTTATTACTTTTGTAACAAAATTTGTTTAATTTTGTATTTCGAGAACGATTTCCGAAGTGGAAATTGAAACGTGCACTTGGGGAGTGCCGACAGAAGTGAATAAGGTAAACTGCCCAAAATCCGTCCCCTAATTTCGTCCCCCACTGTAACTTCTACGGACAATACTGCAACCTTGTGAGAGAGTAAGGAAACTCTTCAAACCGATCCAGTATCCAGTGTACTATAAAAAGTGACGTTTATAGTGTCAGTGACGTAGGATTCTTTGTTCTGTTCACTTAACCTTAAATTTTTCATAAATCTAAATTATCTAAGTTATCTTTCATAACTCTAAGTAAATAAAAGTTTGTAATCTACTTTAAATACTTATATTGACGCCTAAAGATAAGTTTAAACTGATTTATCGATTGATAATAATAGTATAATATATAATAGTATAGATATAATACTCTTTGAGTATTATATTTCATTTGTCACAGCCGTATAGTTGTAGTCGTTTCGTCACGAACAGCGGCCATGTTTTATATAACGGCATTCCTAAATCTGCCCACTTTGAGGTTCTCAAATCCGTCCCGGGACGGATTTAATAATCTTTTCATATATTTTCTTTCAATAAATTTTGATTTTCCCTGACTACTTAAATTATTTTTTTATGGATATATAATCACTATTCGATATGTTATAATAGTTTTAACATGTAGACACCTTAGTCTTGAACAATAATGTTGTTATTAAACTTAGAGTTCTGTGAAAAAGATGAAAATTTTAAGAATTGCGTAAATTGATAAATCAATACAAGGTCTAAATTTATTCAGATGCCACAACGCAAAGCGTGGAATCCTGATGCCATGGTGAGAGCTATCACTGCTGTGAGAGATAAAGAAATGGAATATAAAATAGCTGTTAAGACCTTTGGTGTTCCGAGGGCTACTTTAAAAGATTATGTCAAATCTGACCGCACACCAGAAGAATGTGTGATATCAAAATTTGGAAGGAAGTCAGTTTTTACAGCTGACCTCGAGAAAAGTCTTGTCAAACACTGTCTGGATATGGAGCAGCATTATTATGGACTGACTATTTCTGACCTGAGGCGATTGGCTTACCAACTAGCCATTTTAAACCAAGTACCTCATCCTTTCTCGAATGAATCAAAGGCTAACTCACTAAAAGTGAGTTAGACTGTTTTTCAAAGGTCATCCAGAGCTTTCTCTCAAACGACCACAGAACTTGTCAATGGCTAGAGCTAAAGGATTCACAAAAGAAAATGTTAACAAGCATTTCTCTATCCTGAAGCCTGAACTCGAGAAAATAAACTTTGACCCCTCAAAATATTTAATGTAGACGAAACAGTGATATCTGTAGTCCAGCACAAAGCTACTAGAGTAGTAACCTGTAAGCGGAAAAAGCAAGTGCAAAAACTTTTATCTGCTGAACGTGAATCCACAACCACAGTCATAACCTGTATGTCAGCAGCAGGCCAGTATATTCCACCCTTGTTAATATTTCCACTTAAAAGGTGACAGGAAGAATTACTTGACGGAGCTCCTTCGGGGTTGATAGGCGGATGTTCAGATTCAGGTTGGGTAACTGGTCCATTGTTTCTTAAGTGGTTTAAACACTTCAGTTCTATTGTGAATCCATCAAAAGAGAATCCTGTTGTGCTTACATTGATGGTCACTATTCCCACACTTGAAATCTCGAACTTATTGACATTGCAAGAGAGTCAGGAGTATCTATAGTTTGCCTTCCTCCACACTCAACAGACAAGGTACAGCCTTTGGATGTATCGTTTATGTTTCCTTTGAAAACTAGATAAGCAAAAGCTATAGAACAATGGTTGGCTAGTAACCCAAATAGAGTTGTCAGGAAACTGCAAATATCCAGTGTTTTTTGTGAGGCGTATCTTCGTGCAGCTACTCTTGAAACGGCCGTTAATGGGTTAAGGAAGACTGGGATCCATCCATTTATTTCTGATGTCTTTCAGGAGCATGATTTTATTGCTAGACAACTTGAACAGCAAGAGGTGCCTGCCAATGGACGGGATAATGGCAACTAGAATGTTCTAGTCCCACCTCAAGCGGTCAGTCCACGAGACATCCAGAATGTTCCAGTCCCACCTCAAGTGGTCAGTCCACGAGACATCCAGAATGTTACAGTAATCGAACCTTCCACAACTTCTGGAGCCGGTACTTCATTCTTGGTAACTGGATCTCCTCACAAAACTTCTCTCAAAATCTCTTTACACAAGAAACAAATGGCAGAAGAGAAGAGGCAGTCAAAGGCTAAGAACCGTCTCATCATAGAAGATGAAGAAAATCCTGGCACATCATTAAACAAACGTCCCGAGAAGAAAACAACGAAGTGGGATTTAAATTCAAGTGATTCTAAGGACGAAACGGAAGTTCCATTGGTATCAACCGATGATGAGGATAGTTCTGGTGATGAAGATGCATCATTGCCATTTGTGGAAAACGTTTCTCACAAGACAAGCGAGGAGACAAATGGATAAGGTGTTCGGAATGCTGTAAGTGGGGCCATGAGATGTGTTCAACTTCAACCAAGGTCAAAAATTTTGTTTGTGATTTGTGTCTGGAGGTGTAAATAGATAGAACTTATGTATCAAAATGTATAAACATGTTCCTATCTCAATAAATTTATTATAACAGATTGGTGGGGGACGGAATTGGGATACCATTTTTAAAGAACCGAAATTTGCTTTATTTTGTTATTTATTTATTTTTACTTCAGGAAATTTTATTTAGTAGAAACGTACTAGCAAAACTCTTAGACATAGAGTTAAGTTACTTAAATCAGTTTTTTCCATTATTTTAACTCTAAATCAAATTTCAGAATATAAGATTTTGCTTAGAGGGGCGATATTTGGGGACTCTACCTTACTTCTTATAGGGGTTTATTACTATGTAGGTTAATAAAATTTTATATTTGCTTATTACTGAATTATTAATATATATAATAATTACTGAATATTTTTAAGATAACACTACACATTTAGGTTCCTTATAATTTAAAAAATCTTAATTTTTTCTTAAAAAATTTAGTTTAATAATTTTAGTAATTTTCAAAATTTGTTAGATATAATACCTATAGAATTTATTCATCATATACATTTTCATTATTATATTGTATTTATGCTTAATTAGTTCATTTCAAATATCATTATTATAAAAAGAATCAAAATAATGGGAGGGCATATTAATTAATTTTAATTAAAAACTATTCGTAATCGTATTTAATTTTATTTTTTTATATATAATTTAATTTAATTTATTACTTATTTTAATTAATTTTTAAAATTTATAACAATTTTTTTATAATTTTGTACAATTTTTTGTAGGATTTGTAGGATTGAAATAGAAATTGTAGGAAATAATTCGCATTTGCAACAATTTCAGTTTTTACAATTTTTGTCGAGAAATGGAAAATGACGCACATATTGAGCAAAACTTTTAAAATCAAGATGGCGGCTGACGAAACAGCGGGATTCAGTAGTGATTTTAAATTTACACTACTATTGATCATCTCTAAAGGTTAGAATAATAAAATTTGGGGCTGCTTGCCATGCAAGGTCAAATGCTATCCGGACTGGAATACATGAAGCTGATTTTCATTTGCTATTACTCCAAGTTCAATTCAAATCAAGTATACCAAATAGAAAAGTCCATTAGAAAAAACAAAAGTCGATTTTAGAAATAGAACAAAGTAATCAATATTAACTTTATACCAATATCAAATAATTTTAAAATAACTTAAGAATTATTGTTACATTGCCATGACTAAGATAAAACAATGGAAAAACACTTATCACGTTCGCACCTAACCTATTGATACTAGACGTTCCTCAGAAACAGATATGGGTTTTTAGGTAAAAAACAGGAATATTGGATTAAAACTCGGACACATGGATTAATATATAGATATTAAAACATTTTTTTTGGTTTACTTGGCCTGTCAGTATACTGGTAGTCAGGATATAGATGTACGTTTTTAACTATATACTAAATACCAGTATACTGGCAGGCTAATCTAGACAAAATAAACAACAATAATCGCTGTATAATTGGGAAAAAAAATTTCTCTTATCAATTTTATCATTTTTTTTATTACAAAAGAAACATAATTATCATTCTAAACTTAAAACTATAAGAAATAAATTTATTGTTTGACTTGTGTATGGAACAATTTGTAGCAAGGAACTACGCATAGTCCTGGTGAGTAGGGGCAGCTGGGACAATAATAACGGGACCTTTTTCGGGCATTTTGCTTAGTGCAATATCGGCACCGTAACATACCACTTTTATTTTTTTCCGTGACATTAACTTGTTCTGGGTAATGCATATTGTTTGCAGTTGTTTGTACCTGAATAGCCTTGTTATTGTCGATAAGGTCCATTACTATGCTCTCACGAAATTGCAAAAAAGAAGTTTTCTTATTCGATGCTCTCTTGTAGATGTAAAAGCTGTTCCAAATGCATATGTCTAATAGATGGAAAAACAATTTTCTATACCACCGAAGTGTTGTTCTTGGTACCGAGTAATATGACAACATCTGGTCTGCTCGATCTATCCCAGACATGTGCTTATTGTAGTCAAGCACACAATCGGGTTTAATTTTCGTAGCACCTCGTTTACAAACAACCTCAGTCATAAGGTGCTTATGCTGATCATTCTGACATCACGCTTATCTTTCCATTTAGTAACCAATACGGGCCCTTTACGTTTCCATACAGCATCTCCTTTCTTTAGCTTCTTTTTTAACATGTCCTTGGGGTTTCCAGTTCTGTCTTCTCGTAGAGTTCCAACAACGTGTGTCTTTTCCTTGAATAGGGCTTCCGCCAATCCTACGCTGTTGTAGAAATTATCCATGTATAAAACATGACCTTTTCAGAAATAATCCTTCGTCAACTCTTTGACAATATCCGCCGTTTTCAAGGTACCTCTTCCGGTATATACAATAATATTTAATATATATCCATCGTGTGTAGTGAGTTCGTATAGTTTAATCCCATACTTGTGACGTTTACTGGCTATGTATTGTCGAAAGATGAGACGACCACGCCACAAGATCATGGCCTCATCAATAGAGAGCTCTCTATTGACAATTTTGTATATTTTTTAGAACTGCGTCCAAAATAGTCCGAATCTTGTAAAGACGGTCCTCAGTATTAACATCAGTATGGTCTACGAATCGTAGCATTTTTAAAATTCCTAGAAATCTATCGCGGGCCATAGTTTTTCCAAAAACAGGGTGGTAATAAATACTTTCCCTGCTCCAGTGTTTGGCAAGAGAAGGAAATTTTACGATGCCTCCCAAAACACATAAACCTAGGAATTTTTTGATTTCCTCATTAGAAACTTCTTTCCATACACTTCTTTTTCGTTGAAGTGTTGTAGATGTGGATACAGTGGGTCGTCTATTAGTTTCACATACAATTGTGTTGATTATATCGTTGTCGAAAAGCACATTAAAATAATCTATGGGTTTTGCATTGGCCGGAAGATTTACATTGATAGACGGTATTCCAGTAAAATCAAATTCTGTTACATCTTCTTCTACTTCTCCCCAACCATAATGTTCATCTGAAATGTATTTTGTAGATTTTTTCTGTGTCATAGTGGTATTTGTTGTCTTATTATGGCAAATATGTGGTTCATCTGTTAGATCAAAATGTTGTTCATCCCCAGATTCACTTTGATCGGACTCTGTATCTTCAGAACTATTTACACTAGTTTCGCTAAGATAAGTTTTATCAACTACAGAATCATCGTCAGAAAAATCGTCTTCGGACTCATTAAGATTTTCTGGGAGACTATCGAAACATTCTGCCTCTATTTTATTTGCTTCAATCTGTAATTCTTGTTCTGTTAACGGGCGATTGCTAGCATACTTTGAAAGTCTAGGTTTTTTCATACCACTTGGGCTAAAACCAAAAGAAAACAATTAATAATGCACAAACTATTGAACCACTCTGTACATAACTTTATTTTTCATCTAAATTTTATAATACTTTTAAGAACAATTAAAACATTTCAATATTATTTATTCGTCCAAGAAACATTCAAGTGTTTATAATGGGGCAATAAAAAAAATCTTGTAACTAAATAAAGTGAACAAAATTTAAGAATGCTAAATTTAACTTAAGAGTGAGAGGTTTAAGTTCATACAATCAACTACATTTAAAGTAAAATCATCTAAAAAAATAATAAAAAAATTATCAAAAGTGGAATTAGTTGCACAAGTGCTTTTAATTAATCAGTAACTAAATAACACTAAAATATTAGACCAAAATTATTTTGTTTTATTACTAGCACTATTATGACTTATTATATAAATGATATTTAATATTTCTTACCCTGGAATATTTGTATTATCCATATTTCATCAATAAAATTCACCAATATCACCATATAACCTTAAAATTATCACGTGCTCTAAATGTGTCAATAAAATTGTTTAGGAACGAACTACCAGTATACTGGCAAAGATTACAATATTAGAGACTACATACATATACGGCGTCTACATCTCGTTCCTTTACTCCTAGTCTGTGTAAATATATAAAGCATTGAAATTAGTAGAGCTGTGAGCCAGTAAAGTGGTAGTCAGTATATTACGGAAAACTCGAACTACCAGTATAGTGGTAGTCAGGTGCGAACGTGTTATAAGGAGTAGCCCAGAGAAATAAGCATTTTTTCATGACACTCATCCGGACAGGCAAACGACAGTTGGTTTGAGTAGTACGGACCTCTGTAACAAAAACCTATATGTTTCCTGCACTCGATTTTTTGGACTTAATTAGTTATTAACAAATTAAAGTCAAAAAACGGAAAATTTTTGCTTATTTCGTCTATTTCCAAAAATTGAAGCATTTGAAACAAATTTTAGAAGAGAAGAAACTTATAAGTCATATAAAAACCTTCAAAATGGCATTTTCTAAATGTTTTTAACCTTATTTGTTGCTTAGGAAGTTGCAAAATAAGTCAAAAATTTCGGTTTTTTGTTTAATTGGTATAATACCTTTTTGGAAATCGAACTTATATTTCATGGAATGTTATGTCTTGTAGTGCTTAAAATATAGTCAAAATTTCAAAATGATCGGTCAAATAGTTTAAAAGTTATTTTATTTGTATATGCCAAATTAATTTTTTTTTCAACAATATAAGTCAGAAAATTATATAGTTTTAGTAATTGTAAGGGTAGTTTCTAAAAGAAGAAGACAACTTGTTATATTATATACATTTTAAATATTACAAAATAATTTTGCAAAAACATGTCGATTTTTTGCTTATAAACAATTAGAATAACTTTTTAACCATCGCCTGTAAGAATATTATTTTTTTACATTTAAAAAGCCTGAATTTTTTCACAAATTCAAAAGAAAAAAAAATTGTCCTAAAATAATTTGGGACAAAGTTAGCCATTTTTTTATTTAATTCATAGCAGCTTTGTTTACAACACTTCGGAAATCTAATTAGCGCTATTTAAAAGAATATACTTTATAATTTTAGTGTACCAAATTCTAAAAATATTGCCCTTTAATGGAATCGTCCACAAAGCTTCAAAATGTGCTCTTTAAAATCGGCCGGCTTTGAACTCGTGGAAGCTAAAGGGAGGGGGAAAGAGCTGTTAACTGTATCTCTGGTCCTTTTTTATGTATCTCACATTTCTTTTTGACACTAGAAGTCATCCCAGAAGATTGGAAAGTGGGAATCATACTTTCTATGTACAAAGGGGGAGACAAACGACTCTGCAAAAATTATAGGGGCATAACAGTTTTAAATGTCATCTACAAGATATTATCAGGAATTATATATAGCCGCCTGGAATCGTTTTCGGAGGAGAATATTGGTGAATACCAATGTGGCTTCAGACCAAAGAGGTCAACTATAGACCAAATACATATGTTAAGAGGTATACATGAAAAATGTGTTGAATATAACATACCTATTTACAACTTGTATATCGATTTCAAACAGGCGTTTGATGGAGTAGATCGACAAAAGATGTTAAAGCAACTATCTATGTTAGGGATACCCAATAAGTTGGTTAAACTTATACGAATGACTCTGGAGGGTTCCAAAGCTATGGTGAGAATAGATGGAGATATGACGCAGGCCTTTGATATTGAAAATGGAGTTAGACAAGGGGATGCCTTATCAACAACACTTTTTAATCTAACTTTAGAAGCTGTTGTTAGAAAACTGGATGTAAACGGCTGTATTAATACAAGATCTATGCAAATATGCGCATATGCGGATGATGTTGCCATAATAAGCCGCAACAAAAGGGTATTGAGCGAAAAAGTTATAGAACTGAAACAAGAAGCTGCTACGTTTGGTCTACATATAAATGAAAGCAAAACAAAATATATGGAGTGCACAAAATCGAATGAACATGAGAATCTGAAGGTAGACAACCATACCTACAAATATGCCTCCACTTTCCCCTACCTAGGCTCAATAATAAATGACAACAACAACATCAGTCAAGAAATACAAGCACGGATTCTTAGCGGCAATAAGTGCTTTTATGCATACAAAATGAAAAGTAAGTTACTGAATCGTGAGTCTAAGCTGAGAATCTACAAAACAGTAATTAGACCAGTGGTCACATATGGTTGTGAAACGTGGACCCTCTCAACCACTGATGAAAATCAACTGAGAATATTTGAGCGCAAAATACTAAGGAAGATATTTGGACCAACCCAATGCAGCGATAGTTCGTGGAGAATTAAAATGAACCACGAGCTGGATGAACTAATGCAGAGCGCAGATATTGTCAGATTTGTAAAATCACAAAGACTAAACTGGCTTGGTCACCTAGAAAGAATGCCAGAAAGCTGTAAAAGTAATCCAGAGATGGAAGCCCCAAGGAAACAGAACAAGAGGAAGGCCCCGTAAAAGATGGATAGACGTAGAGAGGGATCTTAAAACCATGAACATCAGGCAGTGGCGAAGGAAAGTATCCGACAGGGCAGAATGGAAGAACATTGTTAAGCAGGCCAAGACTCACAAAGGGTTGTAGCGCCATTAGAAGAAGAAGAAGACATTTCTTTTTGAACTTATATGTACTTTTTACGTACATTACGAATATGAATTATTTGAATAAATAAATTGTCAAATAAACCACCTAATTTGTTTAAAAAAACATTTTTTTTCAATTTTTTTTTTTTTAGTAATATTTAAGGTAAGTTTAAATGTAAAACAGTAATACTTATGATTAATGCATACTTCTTTAACACAATTGTAAATAATTTATTAAAAATTTTATATGATAGAAATAAAGTTGGAATAATTTCTTTTTCTAAAACTTTTACTTACATATTTTTTTATCCTATCTATGTAAATTTATCAATCTATTTTTTACAATATTGTAAATAAATCTAATCTAATAGATACATCTAATTTTTTTCATATATTCAAAGATCATGTTATTCACAAAATTAAATTTTTACATGTTGTAAGGGACTCCTCTAGTGTCGAGTAAATGGACCATTCCATTTTATTGGACCATTTTGTTTCGCTAATTAAACGATATGTTTACAATATTTCAAACTGTACTGAAGACAACAATTCGAATTCACAATGAATTCAGAAAGGAAAGGAAAAGAGAAGCAGAAGGAGAAAGTGTACAAAAGTATAGTTTTATCTTTACCTATATGTTTTTAACTATATTTTCAATTATTGTAATTACCATTGATTTATAAGTATACCTAATAATTTTTTCAATATAATATTAACAAGTAATATTTTTCTCAAGCTATTTTCTTGTGGCATCTTAATGCCATTTCCTTTTTTTGGGAATAAGCCACAATTTAAGTTTATATAATAAGTTTATTTTTGACGTTTCGATTTCTACTTCGGAAATCTTTCTCAAAATACAGAACATTAATAAATTAATCAAATTTTGTTTTTGGTTACTTGGTAGAAAATTTTTATTATAGGTAACTTAATTTTATCTGACTCATTCATATACACAATTCAGACATATATATATATATATATATATATATATATATATATATATATATATATATATATATATTCTGTTAAGTAACCAAAAACAATATTTGATTAATTTATTAATGTTCTGTATTTTGAGAAAGGTTTCCGAAGTATAAATCGAAACGTCAAAAATAAACTTATTATAAACTTTAATTGTGGCTTATTCCCAAAAAAAAAGGAAATGGCATTAAGATGCCACAAGAAAGTAGCTTGAGAAAAATATTAGTTATTAATATTATATTGAAAAAATTATTAGGGTATACTTGTAAATCAATTGTAATTATAATAATTGAAAATAGAGTTAAAAACATATAAAGATAAAACTATACCTTCGTACACTTTCTCCTTCTGCTCCTTGTGAATTCGAATTGTTGTCTTCAGTATAGTTTTGAAATATTGTAAACATTCCATTTAATTAGCGAAAAACAAATGGTCCAATAAAATGGAATGGCCCATTTACTCGACACTAAAGGAGATCCTTACTTACAACATGTAAAAATTTAATTTTGTGAATAACATGATATTTGAATATATTTGAATATTTGCAATTATTGTAATGAAAAAATTAGATGTATCTATTAGATTAGATTTACTTACAATATTGTAAAAAATAGATTGATAAATTTACATAGATAGGATAAAAAAATATATAAGTACAATTTTTAGGAAAAGAAATTATTCCAACTTTATTTCTAACATATGAAATTATTAATAAATTATTTACAATTTTATTAGAGTAGTATACATTAATCATAAATATTTCTGTTTTACATTCAAACTTACCTTAAATATTACTAAAAAATTTTTTTTTAAACAAATTAGGTAGTTAATTTGACAATTTATTTATTGAAATAATGCATATTCGTGATGTACGCAAAAAGTACATACAAGATCAAAAAGAAACGATGAAATACATAAAAAAAAGGACCAGAGTACCAGAGATACAGTTAACAGCTTCTTGCCCCTCCCTTCAGCACCCACGAGTTTCAAACCATCCATCGAGCAAAAAGACAAAAGAGGGAATGTAACGGTAGTGGGGGCAAAAATATTGTTAGACAGGAAGTGCCATCTTGAGAGGCCAAATTAAAAAAGGAAAGAGAGTCTTTCCTTGTTTAAGAAATCAAATTTAGTTGGGTTATGTTATTATTTGTCCCAACTGTCACATGAAATCTTATTTATATTGAAGTTTTTTAACAATTGTTTCACATTTTAGACTGTTATTGTTAATATTTAATTAAAGTTTTCTCGTCTAAGACACATTCTGAAAACTATTTTATAGTTACTGTTAATAAGTGTAGGAAAATTTAAATTTGGCGCATTCGCATTTCCGGATATGTCCGCCATTAGAGGCCACTTTTTTGGTCGCCTTTTCATAACGATTAGATTCCCTCTTTTGTCTTTTTGCTCGATGAAACCATCCGATTCCGATATTATAGAACACATTTTGAAGCTTTGTGGACGATTCCATTAAAGGGCAATATTTTTAGAATTTGGTACATTAAAACTATAAAGTATATTCTTTCAAATAGCTCTAATGAGATTTCCTATATAAGTGTTATAAGCAAAGCTGCTATGAATTAAATAAAAAAAGGGTAATTATTTAGTAAGCCGGAACGCCTCAAAAATGCCAAATTTTTTGTGGACTTAGCAGAAAAAATGGAAAAAAAAACCTCAAATTTTAATGTTTTCTTTGCTTTAAACTAGTAAAAGTGCCCAAATAATCAAAAATACAGAAAAAATAACAAAAAAAGTAGTATGAATAAAAAAAAAATTACATAAAAAGCAAAGAAAAGTATATATACATGTCTTAATAAAAAAAACGTAACTAAAACATATTAAATCTCACTGTTTTTTACTGTTAAATTATGAAAAAATGGGTAAAATTGTTTAAAATAATCAAGATTTTTAATATTTCAAAACAATATGGCGGCCATGCGCAAGAAGTTAAATTTTATGTACTTTTGACATTGTTGCCAGTTTTAACCTTTAAAAGATCTAAAAATTTCATGAAAATTACCTTAATTAAAACGGGTGGATACAATCTTAATAACCACGTGCAAAACGAGTACCCGTTAACCATCGTCTTATTTTATTATTAAAAATGTAAACCAATAAACCAAATCTAACCTAACACTGGTAAAAAAAAAGCAGTAATATAAATAAATAAAATGTTATAATATAATTATTAAAAATCAAAATTTTTATATTTCATAAGAAAACATGAAATTAAAACTAAACCAACGTAACCAAATCTAACCTAACGCTGGTAAAAAAGCAGTAATAAGAATAAAATTTTGTATAATTAAAAATCAAAATTTTTATATTTCATAAGAAAACATGAAATTAAAACTAAACCAACGTAACCAAATCTAACCTAACGCTGGTAAAACAGCAGTAATAAGAATAAAATTTTATCAAAATTTTTATTGTTCATAAGAAAACGTGATAATAAACGTATAGGAACATAACCAAATCTAAACTGACCCTTGTAAAAAAGCTATACTTTTCAGTTAAAAGTAGGTAATAATTTATAAACTTTACGTTTTAGGTAAATTTTTATTTTTCATTAGAAAACATAATTTTGAATAACTATGGCAACACTGGTTAAAATTACCCTTCTTGATCATAAGCAACAGTTGTCATTCCTGTCATTTCTTGTTTTGTTGTTTCATGGTAAATAATGGCGAATAATGGCGGTGGCTTTCAAAAATCGGGCATATTTTAAATCGGAATTACATAAAAAAGAACGCTTTGCACCGAATAAAAATCATTGCACAATCATTAGTAAGTGAAGGAGAAATTCATTGATATTAATTTCATCTCCGTAGACACAGTTCCGGTTTATTAAACTAGTACCAAAAAAAGAGGCTAACTTTGTCCCAAATTACTTTAGGACAAATTTTTTTCTATTTGTGAAAAGATTTATCCTTTTTAAATATAAAAAATAATATTCTGACAGGCAATGGTTAAAAAGTTGTTTTAATTGTTTAAAAGCAAAAATCGACATGTTTTTGCAAAATTATTTTGCAATATTTAAAATGAATTATTTTAATGTAAATATTAGAACAGGTCTTTTTCTTCCAGAAACTACCCTTACAATTACTAAAACTATATAATTTTCTGACATATTGTTGCAAAAAAAATTAATTTGGGATAAACAAATAAAAATAACTTTTAAACTATTTGACCTTTGAAATTTTGATGTTAATCACTACAAGACACAGCATTCCATGAAATATAAATCTTATTATAAGTTTATTTTTAAAAAAGTTATCAACATTTATAAAAAACCAAAATTTTTGACTTATTTTGCAACTTACTAAGCAACAAATAAGAATAGGAACATTTAGAAAACGCCATTTTGAAGGTTTTTATATGACTTATAAATTTTTTTTTCTAAAATTTTTTTCAAATGCTTTAATTTTTGCTGATAGACGAAAAAAGCAAAAATGTTCCGTTTTTTTTTTTGTTACAGAGGTCCATACTACTCAAAACAACTGTCGTTTGCCTGGCCGGACGAGTGTCAAAAACAGGGTACTTTTTCGCTTATTTCCCTGGCCTAGATTCTGTGGTGATACCGTGATCATATTTTATAGTTAAACGTGCAGAATTGCACTAAACAGAATCAAATATAACGATTGATGCCGTCATTTTTGTCGACATTGATTGCGTCAGGACTATGGAGACCCTTAGTCACGACTACAAGATCAAAACCAAAAGAAATAATAAAAACAAAAAATAAGGAAATTAAAATATTATCATTCTGATTCTGAACAAAATTATAAGGTAAAAAAGGACATATCCGGCAGAGTTTCTTGATATCTGGTTTTTTTTATGATACTACAGCATCAACCACAAGACTCTACAAATCAGTAAGAAAATATTAACATTTCCCGAACAATTACATTTTCAACAGAAACTTTAGAATAATACAAAAAAAAAATGAAAAATAACTGAGTTTTTTATTTTAAATTAAACTTAAATTTTAAAAAATAAATTGTGAAAAAGGTTCATTAAGTTTTTATCAAATCAGTAATAACAAGTATATGGAAAAATAAATTAAACTTACAATATCTCTTCGTTAAATAGCTTTTTAAATTTATAACTAGTATACTAATCGTTTACTTGTTTTCAGCTAAACGAGTCAGTCATCCAGCAGCCTGGGCCTGCACCAAAATTAAATTCGCGTATAAAGAGAACACAACCACACAGCTACAACTCAACAAGCGTACAACTACACTACTACAACGTACACGTACAACCATAACGCCATAACATAACAATAATATAAACTAGATATAGAATCTAGAATATAAAAATAATGAGTCAGCTATATTGTGGGACTTACACATTCATAAATAGGTGTGGTAGTGGTAGTGTGAGTGTGGTAGAATTTTTAAGTTGGTAAAAAAGGTTCGGAGAATATTGTATTTGAATAAATAGACTAAATAGTGTATACGCTTGTGTAATTCTATTACAGCTACTTTTATATTCTCTTTATCGATAACAAATCTCAAAAAACACAATTTTATTTTGTGTTAAATTTTATTTTTGTACTACTTACAAATACAGTAAAAGTCGCCATTTGTCAACTTTGACAATTTATTAAACAGAAGAAATTTGCGTTATATTGGTTGCCTATATATAGAATTTGATATATTTATTAAATTTTCATTTCCAATTTCCAATTTTACAATGTAAATAAAATCCTAAGATTGACAAAATGGAACATAATAACGAGGATAAAGGCCTAAAAACTGATGATGCAATAAATAAATTATGTACCGAACTATCTGCTGTTCTGCATCAATATGAAATCTCTCAAAAAAATAGGTAATAATTTGCATATTTCTACAAGAAATTTTATATATATGTACATAAGTTTTGACTATAAAAAGTAAATAATACAATAACATTAATTTACCTTTTTTGTACTTTTATGTCATATCTTCAGTTTTCTATTTAGAGGTTACTAGGAGAATTTATATTGTTCAAAAATGTAGATTGTCTATTCCTTTAGGCCTTAGCATAGGATGCTGAATGGATAACACATGTAAAATCTTACCAAAAGTTTTATATGGGCTATCCTATCCTCATATTTGTAAATATATTAGTATTTCTTGGGTTTAAGTTCAATAGGTAATATTAAATTTGGAACTAGATTTTATTGTCCATTGAAATCAACATTTCGGCAGGAAACCCTTGCCTTTGTCAAGATTCATAATAAAGTCATTAACACATTGTGTGCCACGTCAGACATATCTGCCTGACAGTGATGTTTCCATTCAGGCCAAGTCGGGCATATATGCTTGATGCACACTTTTGTGTAAAAGGCCTCGACACGAATGGCTGTATGTATTTTTCCAATATACGCATGGCACGCAATGTGTTAATGTCAGTGTGACATCGAAAAATATCGTGGCTAAAGAACTTGAGGGAATGGTTTGAATGCAGAAGTGCAGAACTATTTAGAGTGGCAGTCAACAGGGTTTTTGTATAGCCATGATGATTTCCAACCTTCGATAGAAGATGGAATTAAAAAAAGATGAATGTCAGTGATGAAATATATATATATATATATATATATATATATATATATATATATATATATATATATATATATATATATATATATATATGTATATATATATATATATATATATATATATAATTAGTATTATATAGTGAATATATAGTATATTGGTGAATTATAACACCCAAAAAATGTATTTTTAACTTTATATATAAAATTTGTTATTCCCAACTTTTATATGAATTAGGTTCCATAAAGGAGATATGAAAAATTAGATTTTTACTCCAAATAATTATATTATTCTAAATTATACCTTTTAATTAACATTAAAATAACCACTAATCGGTGGACAATATTTTTCATTAATTTGTTTTTTGCTAAATATAAATAAATTTCATGGTTTACCAACATGTCAGCATGCAACATATAATTGACCATGTGAGAAACATGGATTCTCTAAATCCAAGCCACAAATGGACACTGTCTGCCTTGAGATTTGTTAATGGTCATCGCGTTGTTAATTGAACAGGGAATTGTGGTATATGAGAGTGTCATTGGGATACTTGGCAATAGGATGATTTCTCCTTAAATTCGTCTAGTCAAAATGGTTGCTTCAATAATATTTCTGGTGATACTTTTAATAACCAAATGTGTACCATTTGCATATTCTGTATGAGTTCAAATTGTGTAGCAGAATAATTTTTGAACCAATTGTCAACTGAAGATTGTGTGCATGCCTGGTATATCCAGAGAATTTAAAAATTCTGTTATATAATTTATGACTTTGTCTTCATTAACAATACTGTCAATTGATTTAAAAGATATCAGATCACCTGGTAACAACTGTTTAATCAACATCAACATTTTTCACCACCAAAATTGCATCGCTGAGCCAATTAAGTATGTTTCATGTAATTATTCAGTATAGCCGGGAAGACACTTACAATTAAATCATGTTTGTTCTCAACAAATGTGCAGAAATTATCTGGAAGTTTGATGCATTGTGTATTTGGATGCAGTTATATTTTACAGTTTTAAATATCCAGCAAATGTTTGGAAAATATTTGTGCTGATAGATCATTTTGCACTTGTATTCTTATGTTGATGGTCAATCGAACTATTTTGATATTTTGCCATAAAAACGATTGTTTTAAATATGCATTAATCTTATCCGCATATGGAAAAAGAGGAATAACCAGTAATGTTTGCTGGAAGTCACCAGACATTAGTAAGACAGCACCACCGAATAGTTTGTCATTGCTGTTTGAATCTTGCATATTTGTATATAATGCTTCAAGTAAATGTTTATGAGCCATATTATATTCATTCCAGATAATAAATGAACTTGTTTGCAGCTGCAACCATTACACTTCTTTTTTTAACCCTTTAATAGGCAAGACCGTCTACAGACAGTCTTTACTCTAACCTAAGTATTTTTTTTAATAACGTGTGTAATCGAGCTGAACGACAAAACCGTTTTTAGGTATTGAAAATACGAAACAAACGGTACCAGTTTGAACACTCTAGCTTTAGTTGATTTACAATAGCTGGCATTTGTGTCGAGACATTCGTATGATTGAGACGTTAAAATTATTTGTGTTACGGGTAACAACAATGAATTTTAAAAAAGTACTTTCTAGTTCAGAAATAAACATGAAAATTTTTGTGGTGAGTAGTTATTAGGTATATTTATTGATTTACTACTGTGTGTTGAGGAAATAAACAGTGGATTTGAAATATCGCGCATGTAATGAAAGCCGTCTACAGACGGTCTTGTCGCTTAGTTGCAAGACGTTTCTGCTCTTTTCTTATTATCATGCATATTTTTGTTCTTATTTTACCTACTAAACCTGCGGTTATCGCTGTATTATGTAGAAAATGAAGGGTAAACATGGTGTAGAAGGATGTAGGAGAGCGTGGGCGCTAGGAAAAGGATTCTATATATCTACTCTGAGTGAAGAAGAAGTAACAGACATTATGGAATCGTTTACGGATGAAGAATATGTTGATGACGTAGACAGTGATCCGGATTACAAGTGTGATGAAATAACACCTTAGGATGATGAGATGATAACTGAATGCATGCAAAAGTTAGATTCAACTACTAAATTTGTACAGGCTGCAAACTTATCACTGAATATCAGTAGTACTTCACTCAGTTCGATCGATGCTACTCCAATAGTACAAACTTAGCGGCTATTGTAATTAGAGATGAATCTCCACCAACTACAGCAGCAGAAACAGTAGCATCGACATCAGAAGACACAACCACGGTAGCAACAACAGTAGATATGACAGTAATAGCAACAACATCAGCAGCAACACCTGCATCTACATTCAAACCACCAAAGGGACCAACATCATTGTTACCGACTTTGGAAGTTTCCGGCCCGAGAGTAGTACCATCAGTAGGTGGCTTCACTTGAAGAGGTCTGTACATATTATGAATAAAAAAAATGAGATCTACTGATTATTTTTTCTTTCAACGTTAAAAAATATTGCGAAGATTTCACAGGAATGGAAGAATATTCTGTGGCGTCAATGTTCAGTATACTTACATGTGAACGAGGTTGTACAAATCATTTGAGAATACAACCCCACATGGGAGGTGTAGACCTCATGGATTCTTATATGGGTCAAAATGGACTTAGTATCAAAACAATGGACATGGCCACAAAAATTTTTTACCATCTACTGGAAATGGCGATTACCAATGTCTTCGGTCTTTATCAATGCATAAATATCGAGAAAAATCGGAATGTCTCCGATGAAGGTGAAAGACAAAGACATAACGATGCAACAATTTCGATTGAAAATGGCTAAAGAGCTGTGTGCTACTACTGAAAAACGTCCTGTTGGACAACCATCGTCCGTTCCACAGCCATCTAGTAGTTCTGCCGTCGGTAGACGAGCTGTTCATCAGGTGGATAGTGTAAGATACGGCGGATTATATCATTGGCCTGAATGGGAATCGTAAAAGTCGTGCAAACTGTGTATAAAGTCTGACACTAAAAAAAAGTCTAAAAATTGCTTCACATACTATCACACCAAAGCCTGATACCTTTTTGTTTATTTACTTGTAATTTTTTTTTCAATAAAAATATTAATTTCGTGCAACTAATAAATTATGGTGTATTCATAAATTTTCCTTCTGAACAACAAGACCGCCTGTAGACGGTCTACCATTTATTGAGCTGGCGACCAAACACACACACAATATCGCCAAACTTACCTCAGATTCATTTTTCCCACACCCAAATTACCCTAAAACCAAAATTCCTGAAACTTAAAACCTGCTATTTCTATCTTGCCGATTAAAGGGTTAATGTTACATGTTGCATTTAGTTTGCTATGAATATATATGTATATATATATATATATATATATATATATATATATATATATATATATATATATATATATATATATATATATATATATCAGTTTGAGTACTGAATGTGCTGTTCGCCCACCATCTAACAATTTTCTGAATCACCAATAATAAGTAATTTTAAAGGTTCTGGTGAAGTGGTAGTAAGTGGTGACACAAACTTTATATTTTATAACTACGTGGATTAAAAGGACTAAAACTTTAGACAAATAAAAACTAAATAAGATAAAATAGAGGTAAATAGAATTAAATAAAATTAAATCAAGTTAAACAGAATTATGTAGAATTAAATAATTTTTTGAGCGTTTTGTGGTGGGGGTAGAATAGTTCGTCGGATCGTGACGTATAATACATCATTGGAAAGGAGAGGCGGTAGCAAAGATGTTGAGACAGAAAAAAACACACATTGCGGCATTGCTAAGAGAGCATTAACGAATATATTTAGATAGAAAAAACAAACAAAGAGACTACCAAAAGAGCACTACACATCGTCTTCGTTATTATTGAACATATAGTGACATACAACATGTCACATGTAACTATGGGTGATAATAGACATATTTACTTTATATATAAAGCATAAGGTAAATTCGCTTTATTGACCTGAAAAGGGACTGATTAGGTTAGTCAAATACTAGCATTATGACACATCAAATCAAACGACGTGAGACATATAGTACATTATAATGTACCAATGTACCATCAATGTATATATATATATATATATATATATATATATATATATATATATATACATAAATATATATATATATATATATATATACATATATATATATATATATATATATATATATATATATATATATATATATTTATATATATATATATATAAATATATATATATATATATATATATATTATATATATTTATATATATATATATATATATATATATATATATATATATATATATATTTATTACTATATATACTAACCTATATACAGAAACTTTGTCCGGTCCTCCGATTATTCGCGCCGAGGTGGAGTACGCTATAAAAATAGCAAAACTGGGCAAGGCCCCTGGACCGGATGGCATTACTACGGAAGCCCTAAAACTGTTGGATGATGACAACATCGACACTCTGGTAACAATCTTCAATGCCATATATGACACCGGCCACATTCCAACGGATTGGCTTTGTTCAACCTTCATAATGATCCCTAAATCACAAAGAGCGACAAGGTGCAAGGACCACAGACTGATTAGCTTGATGAGTCATTTACTTAAAATATTTCTTCGCATACTCCACACAAGAATGTTCAGAAAACTAGAAGAGCTGAGCGGCGAGACACAATTTGGTTTCAAGAAGGGACTCGGGACGCGCGAAGCATCATTCTGCTTGAATACCCTGGTACAAAACTGTATGGACCAACGAAAAGATATAGTCATCACATTCCTCGACTACGAAAAAGCTTTTGACACCGTAAAACACGATGAAATAATAAAAATGCTACACAATGCTGATATTGATGAGAAAGATATAAGAGTTCTCCAGAATCTCTATTGGAATAAAAAGGCACGTGTGAGGCTGAACAAATCAACAAACACAGAGGAATTCGAAATTTTACGAGGGGTGCGACAGGGGTGTATTTTGTCTCCTATGCTGTTCAACCTCTATGTGGAGAATGTTTTTGCAGAGGCACTTGAAGGCACTGATTGTGGTATAAAGGTCAACGGGTACCCGATAAATAACATTCGTTACGCTGACGACACCGCAATAATCACAGATAACGAACATGATATGCAGTTGATACTAAATAAAATAAACACCACAGGAAAAACATATGGCCTGAAGATAAATGCTGGGCGCATTTTTCAGAGTACAACTGCACGTAGATAATGCTCCAATCGAGCAAGTGAAAACATTCAAATACTTAGGAATGATGGTGAATGACCAATGGGATCCTCAACAAGAAATAAAATGCCGTACCGAACAAGCAAGACAAGCTTTTCTTAAATTTAAACCGCTACTTTGTAACCGCAATCTTTCCTTCAATCTCCGTTACAGAATGGTTAAGTGCTATGTATGGTCCATATTGTTATACGGCATGGAAACATGGACGTTGAAAATATCTTCCATTAACAAGTTGGAAGCCTTCGAAATGTGGACCTTGCGAAGAATGTTCCGCATACCATGGACAGATAGGGTGAGAAACGAGGAAGTCCTAAGAAGAGCAAATACTGAGAGAGAATTGCTCAGCTTGATCAAGGCACGAAAGATTGGATACCTGGGCCACATCCTGAGAGGGGAAAAATACGCAATCCCTCAACTAATTATCCAAGGAAAGATTGAGGGCAAGAGAGGAGTAGGCCGCAAACAAATGTGGCTGCGAAATATAAAGAACTGGACAGGCGTAACTAACACTGGCGAACTTTTGCATGCCGCAAAAGACAGACGTCTGACCTTAAGATAATTCGCCAACGCACTATAGGTGCACGGCACCATAAGAAGAAGATATATATATTTATGTATATATATATATATATATATATATATATATATATATATATATATATTTATATATATATATTTATGTATATATATTTATGTATATATATGTATATATATATATATATATATATATATATATATATATATATATATATATATATATATATATATATATGTAGGGTAACTTCTTCTTTAGGTACCGTCTCCTCTAAGGAGGTTGGAAATCATCATAGCTATTTTCACTTTTGAGATTGCTGCTCTGAACAAGTCGACGGAACTGCAATTATACCATTTTCTCAGATTGTTCAGCCAGGAGATGCGTCTTCTTCCAATACTTCGTTTGCCTTGTATTTTCCCCGCATTATGGTTTGTAGCAACACATATTTATCCCCTCTCATATCGTGGCCGAGATATTGTAACTTTCTTATCTTAATCGTATTCATGATTTCCATTTCCTTTGTCATCTTTCTGAGGACCTCAACATTTGTTATATATATATATATATATATATATATATATATATATATATATATATATATATATATATATAGGGTATAGTATAGTAAAAAAACCATGATGTCAGGTGTCAGAAGTGCACCAGATCGTACTTTATATTTACATGGATTATGTGCAAACAATTTATTATTTTAAAAATTTAATGAATGACTGCGTATGACAATTTACACTTTTTTAAAGTTTAATAACATGGATTAAAAAAAACCCAGGAATATATATATATAACAGCTTTTTTTTAGGAAATCAAAATCTTGGTTGAAAGATGCATTGAGTTTCAGAAGCAAAAGAACAACAATAAATGCAATCTCTATTATCTTTGGATTATGGACAACTGTGTCCCTTATTGTAGGCTACATACTGGAGGGGGACAACTTGGGAGGCTATGAAGCCATTCCTGTAATAGGTTTATTTATAGTTAACATTATTCTGGAAATTTATGATAACAAATTACGGCACCAAGAGATTCCCAATAGGATTCGTTCAGTTTTGGAGAATCTTGAAAGAGAGAAGTCAAGTATTAAGTGGTCTTCTGAAAGTTATCCAGATTTGTATACGCCATATTCACCATGTATTACACTACAATGGACCTACAGAGATGGGAAGGTTGTAAATTTACCTTGGGCTCTTTTGGTCAAGGGAGACGTTATAGTTGTCAGACCCGGTAAGCCTAATGCACCTAATACAGATAAGTAAGGAGAATTTATGAATAAATTCACTGCAATTGTGTTATTCTATATATATATATATATATATATATATATATATATATATATATATATATATATATATATATATATATATATATATATAAATATGTATATATATATATATCTATATATATATATATATATATATATATATATATATATATATATATATATATATATATATATATATATATATTTATATATATATATATACTTACCCAATTAAGGTAAGTATATTATATTATATATAATTTACTTAGCGTTGCACGTCATCCGCGTCATAGCCCGTGAGGTCACAAGATACCAACACGAAATATTTAGGCGGTAGGTGTGTTCTTTTTTAGAATCACTTTGCCGAGTACACTGGCATTACAGCCATTAGAGATATTTTATTATTTACGCGTAGAAATAATATTTAAAGATTTCTATTAATGTTAACTTAAAGAAATGCACAATAATATGTTTCATTTAATTTGTATAAATGCATTATAAGGCGTTTTTATGAAGAACATTTGTTCGGAACACACTGTAACTGTAATCGAACGAAGATGATATTTTGGCATAAATTGGTAACACTTATTTGACAGTTGCGGTGTTGACACTTTTTGTACTTTATTATTTTGAATTTTAAAGTATTACATTTAATTACATTTGTACGACGCATACAAGCGGCTCAAATTGTTTTTAACAAGATTATTTTTTAACTCTTGTTTTGTTTCTATTTATTTACATTAAATATTAATTCGTTTTGTTGTATAATCCACTTTTGCAGTAATTATGTGACCTATTTGATTTAAAATGGATTCAGATTTTTTTATGCTTTGGCAACTATGTCAACTTCGATCTCTGTCAATGATAATGACGTGCAACGGTAAATAAATTAGATGTACTGTAGGGGTTTTTATGTCATAGGTTAATTATTGTATTATTATTGTACTATTGTATAATGTGTAGGTTGTAAATAGATTTATGAGGAAAAAAGCTGTAATAAGTAGATCATTAATACCTATGCCACCATTTTTATGCCCTATTCTAAAAATTTTATTTTAATTTCCTATTATGCTACTATTATGCTTTTAGTATGTATATGTTCTGTCTTTTTGTTTTCAAAAAATCCCCTTGTTCCTAAGGATTTGTAAAAACTTTGGTTTGTCATATGTAAACTATTGGTGAATCACCATGGCTTTCATGATATGGCTTTTAGACTTTTTTTGAGTGTTTATTCAGTTTTTTTAAAACACACGTTACTTTTATGGTTGCTACTGTCAAATTTCAAGCTATAAGTATAAGTACTTTCTTTCTCCTTTCCCATTTCTTTCCTCCATAGATGTTTCCTCAGTGATTAGAGCATCTCATGTAGCATGAGTTACTGGTTGTAAGATTATTTGCATTTTGCCCAGGTTTTTAGTTCTATGCCTGTACACTTATATTCTACATCCATTTGCTTCTGCATAATCAAGCTAGTCTTTAAAGCTTTGTGAGATTTTTTCTAGTGTTGTTTAGATTGGTTGTATTTCCCAAAGCTACCATCCCTAAGTGATAAATTGGTTTCACTATGCAGTGTATTTCTTACTTAGGATTTTGGGTTGCATCCCCAAATTTTTGTTGTGCAAAGTTTTCACATACTATTAGGGCTTTTGTGGTTTATTGATCATCTCTTATTTATGTTAGGATGGTTTTAAAGTTGAGTTACCTTTTCTTTATAAATGCTAACAAGGTGCCTATAGTGGGGTTGATCTTAAGTCCCATCTTTTTACAACATATATTTGTACAATTCAGTTCTTTCTTAATTATGTAATACAAGATGTTTTTGAACTTTGCCGTCGCAATTATGATAGTTTCACCAGCATGATACCCTGTGTTTGTCAAATCGCACAGAAGTTGATCTACTTCCAAACTCTATATGAGTGAGTGTGCAAGTACCCTTTGTGGACAGACTCGAGTTATTGAGATAGAGAAGGTGTCTTGCCCTATTTTCAAGTCTACCACCTGTATACGAAGTAGCTATACCATCTACTTGGATGTACTCTTTATTGGATCTTGGATCTACTTTTCTTTTATTCATTTCTCTCGTGACTGTGTCTATGGAGTATTGTAAAATGCTCCTTTTATATGTACACATTTTACCTTCCCTGCTTGGTATGCATGCTTAGAAGAATGTAAAGGCCTCTGTGTCAGAAATTTGGTTCTGATTGTTCCGTCATTTTTAAAACAAATGGTGTCTTGAATTTTTAGGAATTTTGGATGTGGTTTATCCTTTTTTTATTTTGAGAATCTAAACCTTCTCAACATTTGTGGTATATATTCCAGTTCTAAGCTACTCTATGTAAGTCTCATGGTATGCTGTTTTATCAACTAAAGATCTTGTTTTCTGATGTCTGCCCTATAATTACAATATATAAATACCCGATGAAACTATACAGTTTGGTTAAACTTATTCTTTTTGTATTGTTTAAGGCCAAATCAGCCCTGGATATTGTGAAGCACTAGAAAAACAAACGGAGATTCCACTTTTACATGCCAAAGAAGTGTATGCACCAACATTACAGAATGCAAATGAAGTTTTTAGTGCCCCCAAATATAGAAAACCACTAGAACCAAAAAATACCGTCTGCTGGAAACTCCCTACTTGAATAATCTAAAGATTTTTCTGGAACAAGCTCTGGATAGACCAGTATCGCAATTGAATCAACAAAGGCATTTAGTAACAATTAACATTGTCGAACAAATGATTTTACCATTTACTTTTGTTTTAGTTCTAGTAATAAATCTGTTTAGGTACTTTTATTTTCACAAATATTTGGGAAGGTACTTGGTTTCCAATACCTTGTTTATTGTACCTTGTAATGTAATCTTGCCACTGCTCCCAATGATTTTTCCGTTGTTCTGGAACCTTACCAATTATATTGGAACCGCAAGGTTAGTTTTTTCGTCTATAATAAAGGTTTTTTACAGCTTTATGGGTTAGATAATTATATTTTATTGTTTTATTTATAGAATAAAGACATTTTTTGATGCTACAACCAGATGTGACAAAAAAATCAATCATTTAGAAGAAGATGCCGATGGATCACCAATAGATGATAAGAAACTAAAAATAAGTAGACGTGAGGTACTGTCGAACTTTTGGAAAATTTTACGAGGCAAACCTGAAATTTTAACGCGATCCACTAATATTCTACATGTCCTAGGATCAGTTACAGTAAGCAAGTGCTTCATATAGTAGTCAAAAAACTTTTTTAAGTTGGTAGTATAAATTTTTAGATAATTTACTTTTTATTTCAAGTAATTAGCCTTAAATTTCCTTATCTCATAAATTTTCGCTTGTTTTTTTTTCTCATTGTTTCCCTTTAATTTTCCGTATTTCTTTTGTCATTTCATTGTCATTAAATTAGATTAATTTATGCTTGCTTAAATTTGTAAAATATGTTGTATGAAAGAATTTCAAAAGCATTAAAAATATTTCATATATACCTATACAAATAATACTAAAAGCGTAAAAAAATGTTATAGAATAGCTTATAAAAATAAAAGAATAATTGTATAACGTGTAATTTAAATCCATAAAATATACTTATTAACGAATTAAGCTTTCACAGTCAAAGCTTATAAGCCGTGGTCTTTGTTTCTTCTCATATTTCGTCTATAACTACAGGCAGTATCAAAGACGATGTCGAAGCGGACGTAGACGTATCCGCGGATGGCGAATTGTACAAACAGACTTCTTCTAGTTCCATGACCGTTATCGATCGTTGGATATCATGTTGGCTACCATATTCGCTATCGTGACTTTATTGACAGCAGCTCTAAATAACGATGTAGTTGATTTTCCATACCATTGCCTTAGATTTTTCAGCCATAATGTTCTTCTTCTACCAGGACCACGATTACCTTGGATCTTTTCCTAAACGATCAGATGTAAAAAATCATATTTTTCAGGGTGTCTCATAATGTGGACGAAGTATTCCAGCTTGCGTTTCTTTATTATATTGACCAGTTGTGTTGTTTGGTTCAGCCGTCTAAGGACCTCCTCATTTCTAACTCTGTCGACCCAGCTTATTTTCAGTAGTCGTCTGTATATCCACATCTCAAAGGCTGTCAAGCGTTTAAGGATAGCCTCAGTTAGAGTCCACGCTTTCGCTCCATACAGCAGGACAGGAAAGATGTAGCAAGATGTCATTCGAACTCTAAGGTCAATGCTAAGATCGTGATTGCAAAGTACGTTTCTCATTTTTACAAAGGCAGCTCGGGCTTGTTCTATTCGGCTTTTAATTTCTGCGCTTTGATCCCAGCTCTCATTGATATTACTGCCGAGATACACGAGTTTCTCTACTCTGTCCAATGTGGCATCTCCGACTTTTATACCGTCATCCTGTATATAATTTTGTTTGCTAACTATCATATTTAGTTTTCTTAACGTTGAGTTTTAATCCATACCACTGATCACAAGACTGTTTTATTTTGTTCATTAGATTTTGAAGGTCTTCTTCGCAATTAGCAAGCACTAAGGTATCGTCGGCATATCTAATATTGTTGACGGTTACTCCATTCACAATAATACCTTCGGTTGTCTCCATTAAGGCTTCCTTAAATATTTCCTCCGAATATAAGTTAAAAAGTAAAGGCGACAATCTACAACCTTGCTGTCATATAGATTGACTGATGCCAGTATAGATTATTGGGTGGTAACAAACAGACTGTTGGGTGGTAATTAGGAAGGATTGCTACCAAATATGTGAACCTGCATAGTTGGAATAATTGAAACATTTAATAAAAATATTTACGAGAACAGACCCAAGAGATAAGAAGCGATATATACGTCTAGAAAGACTCAACTATTATATGAACCAAGAACGAGAACCAAAAAGTGAAGCTTGCTTACCGTATATGAAAAAAAAATCAAATCAACAAAATCTTTGCAATATATGATACTGTTCAGAGTCCATCTTCAAGCTTATTTTAGTAATTTTCCATATTCCCTATATTTGTGGTTCAGTTTACTTTGAAAATCCGTACAAAACATCGTACTGTAAATACGAGGCTTGTTTAATCGAAACCCATCTCTGGTCCAGAAAAAAAAAGTGATACAGTAGGCTGTACTGTATACTAGCGCGAAGCTTCATACTGTTTTCTGTATTTTTAAAATTTAAATAAAATTTTTAATAATATTTAAGAATTACATAAAATCGCTGTTTCGTGACAGCAATTTTAAACGTACAGTGCCCCATCTACAGGACTTTTTATGCCTTAGGCTTCCATGCGTTTTTCTTCCGCATCAACACTTCCGCGAATCTATGCGTTTCCCGACTTTTGTGGTAAACAACAAAATAAAATTGAAAAAAACATGCATACAAGATAAATGTTTTATTAATTACTTGTAAAAATGAATATAAATCAAAGAAAATACATGACATCCTTCAAAAAACTAAAACGAATAACTATATATTAGAATAGCAGAAGTTTAGACTCAGTATATGTTTTTTATGATAGTTTTCAAGGTACCACACTAAGAACAACCTCACACAGTTGGTAACAATAGATTGTTGCTTTGCTTTTTACTACAAACGAAACGTCTTTTTCTGGTTTGTTTGTTTGTAACGATGCTCTGATCGTTTAACAGTTCGAACCGTGGGAGTGTCAATATTTGCGCATCCACTTCTACAACGTGACGGCGAAGTGGGATTCAGAACGGCTATTTAAGGCGTGTGAATAGCGGAATTAGACAGTCTTGTAGCTAGCGCTCTAGGCTCTCTGACTCGCCGGTGTAGTGAACCTGCGAGCCATCCAGGACAGAGAAATTTCCGTATTGAGGATCATACTCTGTCCTTAACCCAGCGGAACCCATCGGTGCTGTGTATTGAACATTACCGTGGATCTGCACAGAGCCAAGCCGGACAGAGAGATTTCCGTATTGAGGATCGTACTCTGTCCTTAGCCAAGCGGAACCCATCGGTATTGTGTATTGAACATTACCGTGGGTCTGCTATTTCATTTCTTTATTAGTAATAATTAGTTTCTTTTCTTTTATAGACGTTCGCCGGGGAATTCATTCATCGCGGGACCCAGACGGGAACGTAGAATTCATTTTATTTTTGTCTTATAAGTATACAACGTAGAATTCCTTTTTTATTTTTTATTTATTGTATATATACTAAATAGATTTATTTTTATTTCAAACCTGTGTTTTACTGAGTCTGTCGCACCGAAAGAGCTACCCATCACAAACTGGCGCCCGAGCAAAAATTAATAACATGCCGACAGATAAAGACACAGACTCAGTAACAGGTACGTCGTGGATAAATCGACTTTGCAAAGAGGAATTGCAGAGCGAGGCCGAAAAATGCGGCTTAGATCCCAACGGAACCGTCGACGAATTGGGAGCACGACTCAGAACCTATTTTAAAAATCGCGAGGAAGCTACAGGAACAATCCCAAAAGAAAAAACTTCCAAGGGAACAGAATCCGACACACTGACCCAGGAAATATCGGGCATCCGAAGACAATTACAGGAATTACAACAATAACGAAACAAATGGGGCAACCAGAATTGCTAAATCAAGTACGAAAGTGGAACACACACTTCGACAAGAAACATTCGGATGCAATAGAATTCTTAGAGAGGATAGACGAATTAAGCTTGGCATACTGTCTCAGTTGATTTAATGGGACCATTCCCAAGATCTGCAAAAGGAAACATTTTCTTAATAGTGCAAGACCGGTTTAAAAAATGGGTCATCGCCTAGCCAATAAGAGCAGCATCTACGAACTCAATCATCGACACTCTACGATCAAAAGTAGTCATGCAATTCGGTATCCCGAAGAAAATCATCTCGGACAACGGCGCGCAATTCACAAGCGGAAATTTTAAGGCGTTCCTAAAGTCCTATAACATAAATCACATTCTAACACCGCCGTACTCACCTCAATGCAATCCAGTAGAACGAATGAACAAAGTACTGAAAACGATGATAGCTACTTACGTGGAGGATAACCATAAAGACTGGGACAAATTCATACCAGAATTCTGCTACGCCATAAATTCGTCAAGACACGATTCAACAGGATTTTCACCAGCGCTTCTTAATTTCGGAAGGGAATTAGACACAACAGAGGCGACGAATGGACAAGATATACAGGGGTATGCAGAAAACTTAAACAAGTTAGAAGCGTTAAGAGAACTAGCGAAAGTGCACATGGAACACGCTTTCGAGGACCAAAAGAAACATTACGATGTAAGACGAAGAGACTGGCAGCCACATCCAGGAGATCGAGTCATGAAAAAGGAACACCATTTTATTTTTGTTTTATAAGTATACAACGTAGAATTCCTTTTTTATTTTTTATTTATTGTATATATACTAAATAGATTTATTTTTATTTCAAACCTGTGTTTTACTGAGTCTGTCGCCCCGAAATAGCTACCCATCACATGTTGTAATTAGTTGTTTCTAAACGTGATAGAAAGTATGGGCCATAGTTTTAGTGGATCTTTCTTTGGCAATATGAGGCCGAGCATTGCCATGCAAAAGAATGGCACCATGTGAGAGATTCTCTGGACGTTTTCGTCTTATTGCTTAATTGAAGCTTGTTCAAAGTTTTATTATACTAGTTTGCGTTGCGTTGATATGTCCTCTAGGTGTGTAACTCTATGAGCAAGGGTCTTTCTTGGTCGAAAAAAATTGTTAACATGACCTTACCTGCAGAAAGTTGAACTTTGATTTAACTGGATCGTTCAAAATAATGACACCAAGATTGGTTGCTAGCAATTATGGACGAAAGAAAGTCATTACCGTTTTGCTCATATTTCGTTAGATGTTGTAAAGATAAACTTATTCGCAAGCTTTTCTGGTCCTCTGACAAAAGGTGAGGAAACCATAGCCAATAACTTTGCTATAACTAATTTTGAATACGATACTAGATACGATAATGGATACGAGACTCACACCAACAATTTCTGAAATTACTCTGATTTAAATTGGAGGATTTTCTCTGATCAAGCCTTTAACACGTGCCGCATCCCTGTCTGTTGATGCAGTACTTAATCCACCTGGTCTCGGTTTATCATTCGCGTCCTCTCTTACTCTTAAATTTTTGACCTTGGTCCAGGATGTGGTGAGATGGACACTAGCACGACGCCGAAAATGGAGATGTCATGTGGACAAAAAAAATGGGCTCAAGAAAGGCCAAATACACAAAGGACACCGGAAGACCCCAGAAAAAGTGATATGACAGCTGGAGATCAACATCACAAGAGTTGAGATGATAGGATAAACAGGACCATATTCTACAACAACAAGAAGAACTAACATTGCAGAACGTCAGTTAAGTTATCACAATGTATCAAAGGCTAATCTGACCAAATATGGGCTTCAATTGAAGAAGTATATACTTCTTTGAGTGAAAACATACTATAACACAATGCGATTACAGACAAATTTTATTTAAAGAAACGCAGGTGCTTGCGTTTGCAAAATTCCAATACCGATTCGGATTAACTGACAAAATCCGGGAGAATACGCAGATAATCTTATATAAAAGGTATTTAGTGTTAAATCAGTAAAATTAAATACAAAATTATAAAATAAAAATTACAACGTGCTGCTATAAAACAATATATAAAGTCAATAAAATATTAATAATCCACAGTCATAATTTAGATCACTTCTTCTTTCAGTAGCCTGTCCGATTATCGAACGTTGGCGATCATATTGGCAATAATAACTTTGTTTACGGCGGCTATAAATAAATAAGCGGTGATCTCTTAATACCATTCTCGTAGATTTCGGAGCCAGGATGTTTTTCTTCGGCCTGGGCCTCTCTTTCCGGAGATCTTACCCTGTATTATGAGTTGTAGAAGGTTATACCTCTCTGGATGTCATATTACATGACCGAAATATGCTCTTTTTCATTTGATGTAAAACTATTTCATTTCTTATTCGATCAACCCAACTTATCCGCAATACTCGTCGATAAATCCACATCTCAAAGGTCTCCATTTTTTGCATTAATGTCTCTGTAAATTGTGTTTCACTTAGTTGTACTTCTATTTTGTTCTAAATTCTCGAGTGCAGTATTCTTAGGAAAATTATTCAGTACATGACTCATCAGACTCATAGTGCGATGATCGCTACACTGTTTGGCATTTATTTTTTTCGGTATCATTACAAATGTTGACAGTAGCCAGTCTGTTGGTATATGTCCTGTTTCGTATGTTGAAGAGGCTTAGAAGAGAATGTTTAACCTTATCGTCGAATAGTTTGATTATTTCGAATGGAATTTTTATCTGGACCGGTTGCTTTCCTATTCTTTGATAGCTTTATAGCTCTTTCCATTTCATCGGTGTTATGTTTGGACCAGTCGATATATTTTCGATTTAAATTTCTGTTCTATCGTCATCAAACAGCTTCTCAATATATTCTTTCCACCTCTCTAATCTCTCTAATATTGCTTTGTTTATCAAGTAAACTACTTGCAGTTGATCTATATGTTCCAGTTATTTCTTTCACTTTTTTGTACATATTAAACGTGCCATTCTTTTTCTGCAGTTCTTTTATTTCATATTTCATAAAAGACATTTATTGATGTACCAATTTTCTTTTGCATCCCGGATTTTCCTTCTGATTTCTTTATGGATTTTATCTTTCCATTAGTCCCAATATTTTATCAGTCATCCATTGTTGTTTGCGCTTATTAATAGTTTTATACTTTTTAGTTGTTTCTTGCATAATGGTTTGACATGATTCCAGTAGTGTTCGACGTTATGTGTTTCTTCCGATTTTTTAAACTTCTTTTCTATCTCGTGTGTAATTTGATGACTATTATTTCGAATACAGTGATTAATAAGTTATGATCGGAGGGGACATCGGCTCCAGGTAGTGTTTTAGTTATTTTGATTGAATTTCGGTACCTTTCGGTAATTGTTATATAATCGATCTGATTTCTTATGATCTTTTCTTTAGTATCTGCGGGTGACTTCCAAGTATATAAACGACGATTGAGTAGTTTGAAGAATGTATTTGTCACATAGCTGTACAAAACGGTCTCCCCTGTCAATACGTTGTCCAAGTCCAAAATTTCCTAGAATGTTTTCTTGTCTACCTTTTCCTACTTTGCCATTGAAGTCCCCCATTATTATTGTAATGACTTTTTTTTTCAGTTGACTCATTACCTTCTTTATATCATCATAAAAATTCTCTATGTCATCTTCACTACTGCTGGCTGTGGGCGCACAAACTTGGACCAGATTTATATCTACTGATTTTGAGTTTAATTGCATCACGATGACTCTGTCCGAAATGTAACTTACAGATTTAATACAGCAAGAGACTTCTTTATGTACAATGTATACGACGCCATCCCGGTGGTTAGTGCCTTCTTCTCCGGAACAGAATACATCGTGGTCGTCTATGCTACATTTACCAGTCCCAGGCCACCGTATTTCGCTTATCCCAAGAACTGGTATATTGAGCCTTATCATCTCACGTATGGTGTTTTGTATCTTACCGGGCTCGTAGAGACTTCTCACATTCCATGTGCCTATTCTGATTTTATTCTTATTTCTTTTCCATTATCACAGGGATTTCGCTAGATAACGGCCTGGGAAGCCCTGTGTGCTTGTCTTCTCCTGCCGGATCTTGGTGTCCGAGGACCATGATCAGTATACCTTTTTTTATCATATGATAGTGCCATTTTGATTGAACTAGGGAATAATAATGGGGTGGTTTCCCGTTGCCTTCTCCATCGCAGTATCACAACCATTTAAACTGCTCAAGTCATGCTTGTGATAGTCCAGTTTCAAGCCGATCCAGGATTATTTCCTCTGAGCCTTGAGCTGGTACTGATAATCGCTGCTGCCCTTCATCACATATAGTGATTCTATATAATCTCTAAAATCAATGGATTGCCACTTCCGCCATCCACACCGTACCGAAGGAATCTTCTCCGCCGTGACTTGGGGACTTAATCCGTGACCCTGGATAAGGGATCCTAAGCAGGTACTAGTTTCCCGGGTCAGGAAATACCTGGAATCTGCGGAGGGCAGCGATTGATTTATTTTCCCTGATAGGACTATCCAGAGGAGTTCCTATCCGCTACCCGCAACTTAGATCACACAAACACTTATACATAATATTAGCTTTTCTTTTATATTTTGCTTTTTTAGTGTTAAGATGTAACTGTTGTTATTATTCTTATATAGACTATTTGTTTTAGGCCTTAGGATGTATCGATAAGAAGGGTATTTTGTCTTGGCCTAATCCAACTGCAGAAAAAATATTTTTCTTGCACAATCAGCACCACGATTCACATTCATCAAGGTAAGTGATTTTACAATATAAAAAAGATATATTCGCCCATTTTTGTTTTTTATTTAAAGGCTAACGATGTATGACTTTTTGAAAAGTATGAATAAGTTAGTTTCATATTTGGTGTATTATCACAGTTTTTCTAAATCTTATTTCAGTTTGGACAATGTGAATGACATATCCAGCGATATAGACTCGATGTTTCCCAATTTTCAGCCGGAGAGTCCCAGTGCTGTGACTGAAGTACTAGATCTCACCCACCGGCACAATGATCCCTTCAAGCTACACTTTGACGACCAGGAATGGAATCGATATTTGTCCAATCTCAAGCCTCTGGGTCTGGCGATACTACTAAACACCTGCAATATCGATACGAAGGTAAACATTTCGTCAGTGTTTTTATTACGTCACAATTATTTCAATTTCAGGAACATTACAATACGTTTTGTTCACACATAACTTGTGAAGCAATGTATAACGAAAATTTGGTACCGGTTACTAACAGAAGGTGTTTATGTGAGCTAGCTAATGAGATAGGATTCGTAGATCAAGCGCAAAAGATATTTACGCTACAAGAACAACTTTCAAGCTTCAGGCATTTGGTAAGTGGGAGCGCCCACCAAACTGGCGTGGCAAGTGGCAAGTAGCACGCGTCTAGCATATTACTTAAAATGTAACCAATGCAAACGAATGATTAGAATGAATGACGTCACTGTCATTTTGGTGTGCGCTGAATCATTCGTTTTTATTGGTTACATTTTAAGTAACATGCTAGACGTGTGCTACTTGCTACTTGCCACTTGCCACGCCAGTTTGGTGGGCGCTCTCCCTAGAAATATTTTTTGCATCTATTGAAAGTTTTGGTATCTTGATATTTTTATTTTAAGCAAACAGAAATGATGAGGAGGGACAATAAGTATGCTCGATCTCTTCAACTATCCACGAAGCTGAAGTTTCCTTTCCCTCACATGTTTGCCGTAATAGTTCAAGAATTATCTACTGGAAACATGCAGTTACTGTCGGAAGGCACGGCGGATATCATTTTAGATTCTTGTGTAGAATACTGGGATGGCAGAGATCTCATTCCGCTGTCGAATACTGATAGAAAGAGAATACAAGACTTTTACCAGAGAAGTAGTCTGACTGCCTACTGTACAGCATTTGCTTACAGGTATTTAAAAAATCATAACACTTTGATTATACAGGGTGGTCCTTAAGTAATTGTACAAAAAGAAACTGTAGATTCTAGACTTTAAAATATTACGATTTAAGCCAAATTGCTTTAATAAAATGTTGATATTAAGAAAGATACAGGGTGTTAAAGTGCAAATTTAAAATTTTATTTTTTGCCATAACTTTTGTTTGTAAACATTAATGTATAAAAATTTACAACTGGGTACTCTTAAATATGAGAAATTATAATTTGATGCACACTTTGATGTAACTGATAGAGGACGCCACATATGTGGTATAAATTTGCACCTAATTTTTTTGTTCTTTAAGTTACCTGTATTTGGGACAAAAAAAATTAAAGATACATTATTTTAACAAAAAAAAGATATACCTGTTAATAACTTCAAAACTAAAAAGTTTTCGAGATATTCGCATTTTACAAATCAGCTGCATAATTCTTATTTAAGGCAATTACTCCAGGCAACGAAAAAAAAAATAGACAAAAACATTAATACTTCTGAATTTTGGTATAAAATACCTTTAACTAAAGTTAATAGTTAACGAAATATTAAATAAAATAAATATATCACCAGAATAATTAATAATAGGATTTGACAAAATAATAGAATAATGGGATTTTACATAAAACATTTTACGTTTTATGTTAAATTAAAGTCATAATCAAAACATTTTGTTTACAAACCAAATTAAGAAATAGTTAAACTAAATAACATAACTTTTTGTCAAAGTAAGTGTTCTATATGTACACCATTTTCTTAAATTCATTTGTCAATATATTCCATAAAAGATCGCCTCATATTAAATAGCATCATTGGTTCGAAAGAAACTGCTGCAGTATTTATTTCTCCCATAGTTGGTTGCGAATGTTTATGGGATTCTTACAGACACGTTGTTTTAATGCTCCCCATACACCAAAATCAAGCGGATTAAATTCTGGGCTACGTGGTGGCTATAATGTATAATGGACAAATGTATTCTTTTGGATACATATCCACATCTTATGGTATATTATGGAACTACATCTTATTTGTCGCAGAGGTTAAATAATGTATTAAACTGTGATGTATCTCGTTTATTGGTTACTTATATACACACGTAATAACCTATCGATGACATTACTTATTTATATGATTACGTTACAGCTTACGAGTAACTATAATTACATCTCGAACAAATGGACTATTATGATTTACTAACGAACCAATATTATACTGAACTAAATTGCTTGTGTGTTTACTATATTTATAAGAATATCGGTTATGAGGCCAACGTTGATGTTTTTGTAAAAATGCTGAGTCTTTAAGGTTAGATTTGTAGCAAAAGTATTAAGACATGTGTTATTCAATACCTGTGCTCCAGTTTCTATTTGTCCTAATAAAAATGGGTAAACAATTTACGTATTGAATAATAAGTATACTTTTCGAATTTTTTGTGAATTAATTAATTATATCAACATCTCATCACCCTGCCAAGGAATATGACTATCACGACCAATCCAACGTTCAGAAAAGTTATATTTAAGTATGTTCTAACTGCCTTTTCTCTAGAATGTGGTGGTGTACCATCTTTCAGATACCACATATTTTGGGTTTTCAGCATTTTACAATAGAGAAAAAGTAATACAACGCCATTATAGAAACTTACGAAGCGATAGAAAAGGGAAATTGTAAACATGATGACGGCTAACGTCTGAATACGGACACGGCACCTAAAGAAGAAGATGAAGAATATTTTCACCAATAAGACATTTAGCACCCATAACAAAGCATTTTGTAATGTTACATTATCATCTTTGAGTTGTTTTAATAAGAATAAACTATGAATTATGCTTATCTACAGGTATTAAGTGATTTACCATACAAATATCAAACTAAGAATTATTATACATCTGACTTATAAAATGCGATTATCTCGAAAACGGTTGAATTTTCAGGTTACTAACAAGTATACCTTTTCTTTGTAAAAATAATGTATCTTTAATATTTTTTAACACAAATAGAGCTAACTTAAAAAGCAAAAAAGTTAAGCGCAAATGTATGCCACACTTGTGGCATATGTGGCGCCCTCTATTATACATACATTAAAGTATGTATAAAATTATAATTTATCCTACTCAAAAGCATCCAACTGTAAATTTTTGTTCAAAAATATTTACAAACGTAAAAGTTATAGTGAAAAATAAAATTTTAAATTTCCACTTTAACAAGCTGTATCTTTCTTAATATCAACATTTTCTTAAAACAAGTTGGCTTGGATCGTAATATTTTAAAGTGTAGAATCTACGGTTTCTGTTTGTACAATTACTTAAGGACCACCCTGTATAATAAATCTTATACACAAAAGAAATTTTTAATTTGTCATCATTTTAATATATTTTAGGCCCCTTGCCAAAAATATTCATAACAAACTAAGTGAGGTATATTTAGAGCTTCCCAGTGACTCGAGACATTTATATTTAAGTCAGAGAAGCCCCACACCAGTCCATTGGGACATTAAAAGTGTTCTGGAACCAAAAACTAAATCTTCTCAATTCTACAGTGCAGGTAACAACCTATTTTGATTTTTTTGTGTCAATTTAGTATACATTTACGTAAAGTTCATCAATTACAATGTCCATATTTCGATTGCTAGACTTACAATAGTTCATTGTAAACTGATCTGAAGCATTTCGTATGTTTTTGTTTTCTTTTTACAGTCTAGTGATGGATTCCCAATTTTTTTCTTTTTTTTTAACATCCTCTTTACGTGTCCCAACCATGTAAACTATCTTTTCTCAAGCTTCTCGCCTATATTACGATCTAGTTTCATTTCATCGCGTATCTGCTCTTTTCTGACCCTTTCTAGTTTTTGATTTACTACAACTTCGTAGTACATATTTGTCGTTATAAGTTTGTTTTTATTAGCTTTGCTATCATCCCAAACCTCCGAACCGTATAGTGTAACGATTTATTTAATACTTCTTTATATACGTTTTTTTGTTTCTTTTTTGATTGACTTTTGTCAAAAAAAAAAAGTTTAACGCTCGTGTCATTTCGTATTCCCTTTCTTATTGAAAATTGTCGATTTTAATCCATGTTTATATATTGCTCTGTACTTTTATTTTCATTGATATAGTAAATATTAAATTGCTGTCTTATATTTTCACTTCATTTGTCTATTACGTTCTGTAATGCCTTTCACTCTTCTGTGAAATCTATTTCGCTAGCTTGGATTACGAGTCCGAAAAATAATAGAACCAACCAGAATTTCTCAAGAATGGAGATTAAGCATCCTAATACCTCTCTTCAAAAGAGGAGACAAATCGGACCCGGAAAATTACAGAAGAAATAATTTATTAAACACAACACTAAAATTAATAACCAAAGTGATAAACTGAATGAAATTATAACAGTAGCAGAAGAACAACAATGTTTTAGGTCGGGAAGATCATGCACAGACGTCAAATTTATAATGAGGCAGGTTCAAGAGACATCCAGACTATGACATCCCCCTAAAACCTCTCCACGTAGGTGGGGAAAACAGAAAAATCGATTTACCAAGAATCTGTACGATGTAGAAAAAAATGTTTCAAACAAAAAATGTAGCTGAAATAATTTTGTACAAAAATTTTCATTAGCACTTTTTGTGTAGAATGAAACGTTCTCTCAGAAACAACGCTTGAAGCGACCGGTGATTCGCAATGTCCGGTACGCGCGCGAAATTTATTTTAAATAAAATTCGTATTGACTCGACGGAAAAAATCCGACATCTTTTGATAAGATTGTCCTTTTGAAAATCAAAATGCGTTTTAAAGGTGAAAAGTGCAGCTTTCTTATACAATTTTTGTATATTGCCGCAAATGAAGTCAGTTTCTATAAAGGTGTTAAATATATAAACGTTTAGCGTTACCATTTTTTACGATTCTCATGGGATCAATCATATTTATTACTTCCACTGACGTATCACTATAAAATGTTCATTATTAGAGCCCAATCTTCAAAAAATATTGCTTGAAATTTTGGTTTTTGAATTTTGGCAACAAATTTGAGGCATTTGAAATATGCCCAAAAAACGCTGAATTTAAATATTCACATTACAAACGATCGCACGTCACGGGAAATGCTTCTACAAGAAGGGTATTAGGTGGAATTTGTAGCTAAAGTTGTGTCCTTTCGAAAAACGTACTTGTGTAATCAAAAAGAAGCAGTTTTAAACGTTTAAAATCATGTGTAGTGTGAAAGTTTAAATTTAGCGTTGTTTCGGCATATTTCAAATGCCTCACATTTATTACTAGAACTCAAAACCGAAAGTTTAGGCTATATGTTTTGAATATTGGCATCTAATAATAAAAATTTTATAGTGACCGGTCAATGGAAGTGATATATATTATTGATCTCATGAGATCGCAAAAAATAGTAAAAATCGCTAAATGTGTATGTATTTAACTCCTTTATATAAACTATCTTAATTTTCGGCAAAATCCAAAAATGTCATACAAAAGCTGGTCTCTTCACCTTTAAAACGTAGTTTGATTTTGTTCCATAGGACACTCTGATCAAAAGATATAGAATTTTTACAGTCGAGTTGAAATAAATTTGAACATTGAACATCACCGGTCGGTTCGAGCGTTGTTTCTAAGAGAACGGTTCATTCTAAAGAAAAAGTGCTAATAAACATTTTTGTTCAAAATTATCTCAGCTACATTTTTTATTTAAAGCATTTTTCTACGATGTACAGATTCTTGGTAAAACGATTTTTTTTCGTTTTTCCTGCCCTACGGGGAGGAGGTTTAGGGAGAAGCCGGGGAATAAAACTGGTAAATTTTTTGGAATCTTCTTTGGAGTCCCACAGTTGTCATTCTCAACAAAATTCAGCTTGTTCGTATGATGTTTAGAGGTTCAGTGGCATTTACGTCTGTGACGACTGGTGTATACACTGTTAAATGTAGATAAAAAATACATTAATTTTTTTTTTGTCGTAGATTCACTTTTATTCAACGACTGTCAGACTGATAACGTAAGTGATGCAGAGAGCTGTTTTCAGGTGCAGTGTAATCAAATATTTATTGGTATGATAACGATGCAGTACCAAGCCCTGATTGATATGGTAAGTTACAAGATGTTTATAAATGTATTATAAAACAATCCTCGTGTATATCTTTAATTTTAATCTTGTAGGTTCATCTTATAGAACAATTGGAACGAGCTTGCATCCGATTCGTTCATTTTAGTAAAGAAAATGAACTGAGATCGCGCGTTTTTAGCGAAAAAATGGGTCTTGAAAGCGGTTGGAATTGTCATATTTCTCTTCTTAGTGAAAGAAATAGGTAAATTTGTAAAGATCTATAGTTTAATTTGCTTTATTGCCTGCAATTATCAGTGTTTGTTTTATTTGTTCTTCAGTGTATTAACAAGAACATTTATTGTTTTTGTTAGGTATCCTATCCACAATGCCAGATTATTAACCCTATTATAGTTTTGTTTGTTAAGCGTTGTAAAACTGCAACGCCGTACATTTGTTATATAGTTAGAGTCGTTCAATGATATCATCTAAATCGATTACCAACAAAATAGGAATTTTCTGTGTATGTTTGAAAAACTACTATTTTTTCTAGACGTCGATTATATTTTTTCCGATCCAAAAACGATTAAGTATTTGCAGATGACACTGCTATATGCTTGTTTTCCATTGTGAACATTTTTTAATCTGTTTCTGAAAGTATTTTCTTGAGTCATGTATATCACAGATATTTTTTAAATGGGATTAAATCGAAATTTATTGTAATTAAAATTGCATGTTTTATTTTGTTTTTAAAAAATTCGGAAAAACAAAGATTTTTCACAATATTTGTCAAAATTTTTTGAAAACTATTTCCGCGTTAGAAAACCAAACGCCACATATAATAAAACGTGTTATGTTCATTACCATTAATTGCGGTTTAATTCCACTTTCTATCTTTTGATCTAAATTTTCTGAAGATATTCGTGGAATTTGTTTATGGCGGTACATAATTTTAAACACAAATACTGCCATGATTCTAATATTTTACATTAGTCTAATCTTTTGTATTTATATATACTGATTTGTTCATTATAATCACTGTATATATATATATATATATATATATATATATATATATATTTACTAGAACATATGTACAGCAGTGTAAACATCAAACAGTTGTGTATCTCACAACACAGCACAAATTTAAAAGTCAATCTTCGATTCTTTAACAAGACATAACAATTTGTATATTTTTTGGTTATAGTATGGAGATTCACTCATGGTTGTTGTTTATGCTGCTCTTTTCAATGTTTGTGAGAAAATGTTTGTTATAAATGAGTCAAATTTAGAACTCTCCAGTGAACAATAATTTTACCACAAGAGATCATTGAATATTATCTTGCTCTACATTGTTACGTCTCTACATCGTTGTCCATTTGTACTAGTTGTAAAAGTGTTGTAGAAATTCTGAAAACGCTGGAAAGGAATTTTTTTTTTCATATACTTATAAAAGCATTTTTAACTTTATTGCTTATAAGATCGATAACGATTTTTATAATAATTCACCTACCTTTTGCAAAATTTAAATTATACATGCCAATTGCGTAAACGTCAAATTTTTTGGTTTACGGTAAGAAATAGTCTCTAAACTCATTTATAACAAATTTTTTATGTGTTCTAACATACGCATGTACTTTTTCAACAACTAATTCTTATGTTGCTATCTAAAGATTACTTTTTGTAATATATATCAGAACAAAACTAGAAAAAAGAATCTAAATTAGTCACTAGTCTTTTTCTGTGATTTTACCGATTTCTTGTTACAAACTAGTCTTAAAATCAGCCGTTTGTATGGGACATCAGTTTATAAAATATGTTTTACAGACTTATATGAGATTATGTTATGATTCCTTTTAGGATGGATGGAAATAATTACAATTTTTAAAACAATGTATTGAATAAACCGAACACATCTTGAAATCCAACTGCAAAATTCGTTAAATAATTTGTAGGATTTTCTACTCTATTTTTTTCTGATACTATTACTACCAAATGAAAGTAAAAAACAAAGAGTTTCTTTAGAGGTAGCACGATCTGTTACTAACTCTCCTCTTCTTCTATTATATGTTTTCTGTGTTCGGTGTTGTCTGCGCTTCGCCAGAGGGGAGAATTGCGGACAGACAGATGCTAGCGCTAGTCCTCCCCAACAGAGGAACAGATTAGTATTGCAGAACGTTGTCAAAAGAACTCAGCAATCGCCATGTGTTGATGTCAAGTCAATATTAATTGATAGGTATTCAATGCGCACGAACTAGGCTTGATTGACACGTTTAGAATAGTAACAACACACTTTTTCTTTAATTGGTTCATTTGTAAATACAACTTTGGACTAGAAGGACTACAATTTTTATTTTTTCACTTAAGAATTAAAAAATAAATGTCAATGCATAATGACGTTTTTTAGGGTTTCTAATATATTTGAATTCTCATTATTTTTATCATTTATTTCTCATATTTGCCTGTTGATCCTTTACTTTGCCCTTTTTTTCTGTTTCAATTATTGATTAATTTCTTATTGTGCGTAATAATTTTTATAGAAGTTTTTTGCATACGAACAACTTTAAAAAAAATGTTTTCCTTTAAATACTCAAGTATAGTATAACATCGATTCACCGTCTTCAGCCTCTGAGTAGCTAGTGGCTAACAGTTTGTTTTCTATTATTAACTTAACATTTGTTATCACCAGCTTCATTTTTTTTCTTCCATGGCACTTAAATTGGTAAAAATGTTATTGTCATTTACAATTTTAAACCCTCTCTCCTATCTATAACATTCTACCACTCTTTTATACTTTTGCGTCAAATTTGTACTGCATGGTAGATAATTACGAAGATGCATATTTCATCCATTGTAACAGATTCTATTTTCTCAAATTTCACATGTTAACGTTCAGATCAAAGTTTATTTCACCCGTTCTCAGGTTAGTCACTGTAAGATCAACCCATACACAGGAGACACCGTAAATAATGTGCTTCATATGTATGATTACCCCTCCAAAATTTCTTCACATATTTTGCATTATCAGATGAAAACAACATTTAACTAAAATATTTTCTATGATGATGTGCCATGTTTTCACTTATGTCTTAGACCATAGGCTATATGAGTGAAATTATGGCGAAAGAAAGAGAAATGTAATTTTGCCGTCGTCACTTTTGATTTTAAAATTAGAATGAGTTGGTGCATTATCTATTAGCAATAAAGCTTGCTCTGACTTTTGACATCTGTAAGTCCTATCACATTATTATCAGGACAATCCCTAGTTGCCGGTACCATTTTTGCAAACCACTACCGTTATCGGATTTTTTTATTTAAACTGAACTCACCAATAACTGGACAGTTTGTCCAATAATTGATCCGTTCAATCGTCTTTCGCCATGATTTTGGAATAAAAGTAATCAGATATAATTTTTTTATTTTTTGTTTTCGCTATACTGACGGATAAAAGATAGAAGGTTAATCGAAGTTGTACTGTAGTTTCTTATATATTAATACCATCATATATAAATTTCTTTACATATAAAGATGTAGTGCATTTCTTTACATACTCATAAATACCATTATCTGACTCATGATGATGTCTTTCAATCACTTATTGAACAGCTTTGATGATTTTTGATCGATCTTCAGCAAGTCGGTCAGTAATAAAAATTTGCCGTTGTCTTTTTTGTTAACATATATTTTCAGAAAGTTTGTTCTTCTAAACCTTCATTGTCTAAAAAATACTCGCACAATACACCCATCAAATTTTAAATGCTAGAAATGGAATGATGGCAATTTAACACGTAAAAATATTTTGTACGACCTTATATTTACATGTCCGTTTTCTTGTCTAATAGAAAAATTCTATATAAATATGAAAACATTATAGAGGAACCAAGTGAAGTAAAATGACGTGTTGGAATGTCGCATTGGGGCTTTTGAAAATTATTAGTAACACTTATACTTAGTTTGTAAAACATACCAATAATTTTAGTTTTTTATGGTTCATTGAAATTATATTTTTCGATTTCATCCAGCGTATTAGTAGTAGTTGTAGAGCATTGTAATCTTGGCACCATAGTTCAATATTCTCATATGTTGTATACAATTCTGTGATTGTATGCTAAATACATCGCCATATTTATCTAAGATGTGGCCTATATAATTTCCAAAGATTGCGCAGTTATTTTTTCTTTCATACTTATTTCTGAAGTGTGAGCTAATAGAGTGATTATCACATTCGTGAATTTGGATACCACTAGCCATATCGTTATCCAATTAAAATACATCTGCAACATCAAATTATATTCTTACACTCTGCTTAAAAAATTTTACATAAAGCTTTCCTCTCCAATTGAATGGTTTATGGTGCAAATAATTTTTGCATGTAATGTTACTAATATTTTTCAGAATTGCGTAGTATAAAGTATATGCTTTTAGCAGCGAGAATTGGTGTAGCAGTAAAATATAATAGTATAAAAGCAAAGTTTGATTAAACATACGTGTCTTCTGCATCAGGAACGACACTATTTGCTGGCACACGAAAATTTTTGTTGGGGATTCATATGAACTATTATTTGTACACTAGTTTTAAAAGCAATCGAAAGTATATGCAGGAAAATATATTGTCCTTATAATCACTGGATATATATTTTAGTTTTCTATTTGTAGTAGATCAGTTTTTTATTGTAGATGTTCTCACAGGGAATTACCCTTTTTATAAAAATTTTCGATTTTATGTTCTTTTTGCAGATCGTTTTTCAATCCCTTTTATATCATACATAAAAATTATTCAGCGTCTACTATGCAGCTCTTCCTGAGTCTTCCACTCTTTATGGGGTGTGTTAACTTTCATTAGGAAAGTTTTATTATTTTTTCTATATCTTTTCTTTGTAATTGGAAAATTATTCAAGTATTACTTAGAAGTTTTTCTGGTGTAAAATAGGCTTGAACTCTTTTTATTTGAGTCTAGTTATCAAACTTAAATTTTAATCATCAGGTGACTATCTAGGTGAGATTTGTAGCTGCTATCGAGATTAGGTCCTCTAAACCTGAATGATAGATGAGGCCAAAGAACTTTTAAATCAGCTCTACCTTTCCTCGCTAGAAGGGGGATTGAAAATAAATATATCTAAAACCCAGATGATGACAAATCTTGTAGTCAGCGAAGATATATGCGTAGGAACAAGATCCATAGACCAGGTAATGGCCTATAAATACCTAGGTCATGAGATTCGCATAGGAAAAGATAACCAAACCGTTGAGCTTCTCCGTCGTATAAGACTGACTTGGGCAGCCTTCGGCAAGCTGAACCATATTTTCAAATCGTCTGATATACCAATATGCCTTAAAAGAAAAACGTTTAATCAGTGTGTTTTGCCAGTGTTAACTTACGGTGCCGAAACGTTGACCATGACAAGGAGAACAGTTCAAAAGATCCGTGTGTGTCAAAGGGCGATGGAGCGTGCTATGTTGGGCGTTTCACTACGAGACAAGATCCCAAATCGCCAGCTACGACAAAGAACAGGAGTGGCTGATGCAGTAGAGAGAGTAGCAACACTGAAATGGAACTGGGCAGGTCACGTGGCTCGAATGACAGATAATAGATGGACAAAGCGGATACTGGAATGGAGACCAAGAGATGATGCCTACCGAAGCAGAGGTCGTCCACCAACACGTTGGACTGACGATCTAAAACGTTGTCATAGGAATTGGATGCAAGAGGCACAAGATCGAAATAGATGGAAAATTATGAGGGAGATCTATGTCCAGCAGTGGATAAGCGAAGATTGAATGATGAAACCTGAATGGTAGAAATCTAAAGCTGGTGAGAGAAGTAAAGGATCTTATGGTGATATTAAACTCAAGGCTTACTTGAAATCAGATGATAGAACGAATAACCAAGAGAACGGTGACTATGTCAATGGAAGCCAGACGTACTCATGGAAAACTGAGGGCTTTAACACCGGACATGTTATATTGGATTTATAATATTGGTGGCCAAAAGGGCAGATGCCATTGTCAAACTGAGCAAGGTGCAAAGACTTACTTGCCTGGAAATACAAGGGCTTTTACAAGCAGCAGTTATGGATACCCTGCTGGATCTCTCTCCTCTGCACATCGTCATAAAGAAGGAGGCGAGAAGATATAGATTTCGAGAAAACGGTACTAACATAATGGTTAGATCAGGACCTAGTAACATTTCATTTCCATTTCCCTTGGAGAACATTTCCTGTATTCCAGACAGAGATTTATAAAATCTTGCCTTGTACAAGATAAATTAAGATAAGAGGTTTTGAACTGAAGCAGATCAATATATTCACACATAGTCAAGCAGCTATGGAGGCTCTTAAAAACCTTAAGATGATTCTAGGCTAGTGTGGAAATGCCGAGAAGAACTCGACAGGCTGGTGTCACAAAATGGTATGGGTTCCATGTTATATTTCATTTACACGGCATTGCCCTATAAATTGAACAGCACTTTCCTTTTAAATGATTTATGGTGCAAATCATTTTTGAACTTGATGTTACTAATATTGTTCGAAATGACGGAGTATATGCTTCTAGCAGCAAAAATTGGTTCAGCATTTAGTATAAAAGCAATAAAATGCAATGGTATTGTTGATATATATATATATATAATATGTCCGATTAAGTCGGCACCATATGGGAAATTGTTTTTTATTTGTAGTTTTATAAAAAAAAATATTTTTTATAAAAATGTCTGTATTCTGAATTATCTAAAACCAAAAATACAATGAACAGATATTAAATTATTTCAGTCATTACGCAATTTGTCAATAAAATATGACTTTTACGTAAGAGTAGGTAAAGTACTTTTATTTTTAACAATGTCGACAATCGTTATTAAGAAAATTTAATTTTACTTAAAAACTATGGTTAGATATCTCATATTATCTATCTGCTATGAAAAAATAAATCTAATAAATCTTGTTATTTTCTCCTCTGTATTAACATTGTGATATTACTGATCGGCAAATATATTATGCGCTGGAAAATTCTCTACAGTCATTTGTCTACAAATTGATATTTAATCCAGGATGGAGTGACAAGCCAATGGATTTTTGACAGTGAACATCTAATCGGTAGTTACAATTTATAAAATAAATCTAATGGCACCTTTATTAACACGTGAGGAGAAAATTGAAATAGTTATGATTGTGGGAGATAATAATATAAAAAATTAACCATACAACAGTTACAAGAATTGTAAATAAATTGTAAGACATCAGGAAGTGTTGATAATAATTTTAATAAAGAACGCGAAAGGCGGATTGCCAATGAGGACACACAATTATAAGTGATGCTATATGCAGTCTTAGTAATAGAACATCCCAAAACGTCATTCTGAAGAAGAATAACTTCGATCCAAAATAAGGTAAGTAGAGGTACAATGGCAAATATTTTACATAAAAATAAATATCATCCACATAAACCGCAGTTTGTACGTACATAAAAGAAAAGAGATTATGATAAACGGTCTGAATTTTGCTTTTTGATACAGGGAGAGTTAGAAAAGGGTCTTTTTTACTAAGACATTACATTTTCCGATAAAGCAACATTCTCCCTAAATGGATGTGTTAGTTCACAAAATTGTCGTGAAAGGAGTATCAGCAATTCTAATCTAGACTCGTGACAAATCTTCGTTCAAGACAAACGTGTGGTGTGGTATCTTCAGGAATAACATAATAGGACCTTATTTCTTTTGACAGACCATGAATTCTGAACGTTATTTCCGAGTTTACATTTTAGGAATGGCCCTACAAGACCGTTAACATATGTGGTTTCAACAAGACGATGATTCATATTTTCTACAGAAGCTGTTAGGGCATAATTCGGAATTTTGGATGATAAATTAATACCTACTTAGATTTTCCCATATTTTTTGGCTGGCAAGATCTCTAGACGTAAACCCCCTAGATTACTTCTTATGGGTTTACTTAAAACATGCAGTTAATGAGAGATAGTGGCTATGTAGAGGCTCTAGTAAATTGAAAAAAATGCTAAAAATTTCCTATCAATACTATTAAGAATATTACTTATTATAATATTGCTTATTTTAATCTTATAGTTACTTGTTATTTTCTGTTTAATTAGCACAGTAAATTATTATGATTTAGATGTATTATTCAAATGCAATGGAAAGGTTATTATGTTTTTAAATAAAATAGCTGACGTTTCCTTAACGATTGTCCAATAACTTTTGCATAAAATTTATATTTTTGACAAACCGCGTATATGACTGAAAAAAATTAATAGCTGATAATTGTATTCTAGGTTTTAGAACATGCAAAGCTTTTGATAAAGAATAACTTTTTTTCATAATACAAAAAATGCAAAGGTTTCCCATATGATGCCGACTTAATTGAACACATTGTGTAGTTGAAACTAGAACAATAATTTAAAACTTGACAAAAGTAAAGTTTGTTTAAATCTACAGATCTTTCCCCTCGGGGAAAACACTTTATTTGCTGTCAAAAGAAACTTTTGCTGGGGATTCATATGCACATTTTTATTTATACACTAGTTTTAGAGGCGACCGAAAGTATCTGCAGAAGAATATATCATCTGAATCGGTGAGTTCAAAAACCGTGCAAGTGCAAAATTTGACATTTTAAAGTAAAATAGTCATTTTGTTGAAAATTTGTCCCTTCCTCAATTGGTCTTAAAACCCGTACTAGAAACTTAACCGTTAACGTAACATAGCGGATTTTACCCGTGCGTAAGGAGAAAAACCGTACATGTCCGGAACTTAAACGAGTTTTCATCTCAACAATAAAATAGTGACCAGTTTGGTATTAACACGCATCACTTTCACTTCGTGTGTATGTGTATTGTACAAAATATCTCGATATTTGCAAATTTTCAACAATTTCACATAAAATTATGTCATCCAGTGATAATGAAGAAGTTACTGATACCACTAGTGGTTGCAGAAAAAGAAAAAAGAATGTTGCTAATTGGACACACAATGCAGGAAAAACAGCCCGTTTGCCAGGTCAGTCATATGTTTCTAGGAACAGAAAACACGTTAATGCAAAGACTGTATGATATGCGAGTAGGTAAGTAAAAAGTTCTACACTGTGACTAGCAGTACATAGAGTGTATGTGCATTATACGTACATCGGTTGATAAATTTTAGCACGAATCCATTCAATTTGATAACAAATTTTTACATGTCAGTATATTAGCATATATAGCATAGCTTATAATGCGCTTAAACCCAATGTACTGCTAGTTACGGAGTAGGTTTGAACAATAAGTTAAGCTTGAAGTTTAAAATAACTGTTTTATTTTTTAGGTGGACAAAAAAAATGCATAGAACAGTTTACTGAGGAAGAAAAAAATGTGTTTTAACTAATATATCAAGCTGACCGTCGAAGACGAGCAAGATCGTATTTACAAGGACTCGTGGAAACAAAACCAATCCAAAGACATCATGTAAGAAGTCCGGAAAACAAGCAAGAAAGAAAATTAAACTTTTTATACTTTGTTTTGAAAGGCTTAAATAGAATTTCCGTATGCAAACAGGCATTTATAAGTATTCATGCCATATCGTACTGGCAAGTTCAGCGTACTTTTTTCAGACAAATCACCAAACGATCTGAGACGCAGACATAATAATAGACCTGCTACATTATGCAAGAATGGACTGAGAAAATTAAAGAGTACATTCAGACGTTTCCGGTCAAAGTTTCATAGTATTCCTCCCAAACCATATTCGTTATTTAAATGCATCTTTGAATGTAAAGCAAATGCATAGTTTTTTTGTCGAAAATATTTAGAGTTAGAAAAATACGAATTTTGTTTAAAATACTTCAACGAAAACTTCATTATTAAGTTTGGGAGACCATAGGTTGATGTATGCTCGGAGTGCGAAAGACAGCAAACGTGGCTTAGATATGGTAATCTTAACTATAACGCAAAGAAAGCAGTTGCAGCGGAACTAATGGTTCATAAAAACCGAGCGAAGAAGTTTTATATTAAAATTAATTGTGCATGCAAACCCTGTGCGAAAGACCAGAAGTGATGGGATTAGCTTTTGATTATATGCAGAACATGCCACTACCACACATTCCAGTCCAGAAAGTATTTTATTTTAGGCAGCTCTGGGTATTCGCATTGCAAATACACAACCTCAAAGAGAATACTGGTCATTTTTATACTTACTATGAAGATTAAAGTCAGAAGGGACCTAATAAAGTGTGCACATTCCTTAATAACTACAAAATGAAACATATACCTCCTGAAATCACTGAACTGACAAGAGATTCAACAAAATCTATCATTCTGTTGCAATAAGAGGCCATTCGTTTTTATATTGATCGAATTTACACTCCAGAAGAATACGAGGACTTAATAATGACTTCCAGAACAAGGCAACCATTTATTGTGAAGCAAATCCGATATACTGATATTATTAATTTTAAGAACTGGTGGTCTAATTACTATTGTAACATGTTTAAATAAAACGAGCGGTTCTAATTTATGTAATTCTATTTATTTTCAAGTTTATATACGATAATATCTTATCAAATAAAATAATTGCTTGTATATAGTCGATATTTACTAGAATAATCTGGAATAGTCCATCTCTATTCCCGCTTGTATGAACGGCTCGATCTGTGAGCGATACATCGAGAAGACACATCAGATTCTCGAAGACACATCAGATTCTCGAAGACACATCAGAGTTTCGAAAGATGCAACTGTTATATGGAGTACTTTGAAATTAGCTTGTTCGTTACACTATAAAAAAAATGTGCACTATAAAAAATAAAGAACCCGTTTCAATTCATGAAAAGAATCCTGGACATCAAGAAGGTAATGACTTACACCCAAGGTGAAGCATTGGAATTCTATTAATACATCACATCATCGAAAACCACAAATTCTAAATATGATGATTAAGTGATTAAGATAACAGTTTTGATATTATATATTGAATAAAACCATACAAGTTCATCCTCCTTTTTGAGCTGTCATTGGTAGCCCATTTTATTTTCTGAAAAACTACCATTAAAAACACATTGCAAATTAAGAGATCTAAAACTTTTCTATGCATGCTGACAGTCTATGTTGAGTAGTTTCAGCGTTAAAAGGTTTTTATTGATTTTCTCGGAACGCAGATTTTGGACATGGGCGGTTTTGGAACTCACCGATTTATTTGTATAATCGCTGCATATATATTTTAGTTTTTATGTTTATAGTAGATAAGTTGGTTTTTTGTTGTACATAATCTCACAATTAATGTGCATTTGTCAATAATAACTTTCAGTTTTATGTCCTCCTTTCAGGTCCTTTTTCCATATTTTGCATACAAAGTATTTATATATTTTGTAGGTACTTATCGTACATAAAAATTATTTAGCGTCATCTATTTCTATTTTTTCCACTGTTTACGCGTTGTTAGCTGTCATTCGAAGTTTTCTAGTTTATATCAATTTTTCCTGTTAATTTTTCTTCTATTTTTGATGTCAGCGTCCTCTGCCATATCATAAAGCTAAGCCATTCTTATATTTTTCCTTTGAAATTCTGTTTGTTAAGACTTTCCATAAGTCGTAATTATGTGAATTTTTTTTTCCACTTCTCTTTGGAATTGCAATTTTTAACGATTTGTCCTTTGATAGGTTTTTTGATAGATCAGGAAGTGTATATGTCCTACTTTTCATATTATTATTGAGACTGACTGATAAAGCTTGAGGTAACACTCGAATTATGCAAATCTTACTTTCGAAGTTAAGACTTAAACGTTAATCATCTAGTGACATCTAGGTGAATTTTTGTAGCTGCTATCGCTAAAACCTATTCTTAAAATGTATTTAATTTAGCAGCAACCTGGAATCGTCCAGGACGATGAGTTTTTCCGCACCTAGCGCCATTAACATGGAGTTTTCAACGGTAAAGTTCGAAAAGGAGGTGGAAAAATTCAACATTGATAAGAAACAATACGATCAGAATGAAGATTTCAACCAAACCAGTCAAGAAAGTGTTTTACTACAAGCTGATAGCACCGCGCACGAATGGCAGTCTCTGAGTAATCTTACAGAGAGTACTGAGCATAGTGCTCCCATTAATTTTGACATGAGTAACAGGGTAAGTGTCAATATATAACGTCGAAGAAATGGTGTGAAGCTCTAATGTGTCTATTTCATTAAAATATAATAATGTATTAATATATGTTCTTATTCATATGTATGCATATATAAACTTTAGGTACTACTTAAATTTTTTTTATATTTGTAGGCCAAACTCCCTAGAGGAATAGATAAAATCAGACCCCACATTGAACTGATCGATAATGTTCCACTACTAGTGTCTCTTTTCACTGACTGTACTCCGGATGTTACCAGAGAGATGTTACAGATTATGCAAGACTACAAAGAGGTCGTCTGTATCATGGGTTCAGCTGAAAACTGCGACAATGCTGGAATATTTATGCAAGCTGATGCTAGGTTAGAAAAATACTTATATATATATATATTTAGGGATTCTACAGTATTCACTGCCTTCCCTCGCTCAACCGTTTCCATCTCTCTCTGTTGTTCCATTCTCCATCGTTTAGTCCTCTCTTACTCATGGCGTCGTCTACTTCGTTCCTCCAGGATTTTCGGGGTCGTCCTCTTTTCCTCCTTCCTATGGGGCTCCATTCGGTTATTCTCTTTATCCATCTGCTGTCGCTAGCTCTTCTTACATGTCCATACCACTTTAGTCTTTTTTGTTCTATATATGTTAGTATGTCTGTTTCTATTGATGTTCTTTGCTTTATTTCGTCATTACTTCTCCTATCCATTCTTGTTACTCTGCAGCATCTTCGCAGGCATTCCATCTCTGTTGCTATTATCTTACTGCTGTTTTTCTTGTTTATGATCCAATTTTCGGCCCCATATGTCATAATACTTCGCACTAATGTTTTATAAATCTGCGTTTTTGTCTTCATATTTAGGTGTCTATCCCACCATACTGAGTTAAGTTGTCGGATTGCTGTTCTTGTTTGTCCTAATCTTTGTGTAATTTCTTCCTCTGTTGTTGCCTTTTTCGTGATTATAAACCCCAGGTATTTGAATTTATCCTTTCCTTTGATTGTTACGTTGTCATCAATCTGTAGATCTTCTATGTCTTCTTCACTTGTAGATAGGTACTCTGTTTTCGCGAGGTTAATATCTAGGCCAGCCTTGGTATATTCTTCTTGTAGTTTCTTCATCATGTAGCTGAGGTCGTCTTGGTCTTGTGCAATCACTACTTGATCGTCTGCAAAACTTAACGTATATAGGTATTCGTTCCGTACCGGTACTCCCATGCCTTCGCATTTTCTTTTCCATGTAGTCAAGGCTTTCTCTAAGTATATTTTGAATAGGGTTGGAGATGTGGAACAACCCTGCAGGAGCCCTTTTGTTGTGGTGAAGTCTCCTATGATTCTTGCTCCCATTTTAATGGACACTTTATTTTCTTTATACAGAGCTTTTGTAGCTTCTATGAGTTCCGTCTGTATTTCTAATTTGTACATTGCCTCCCATAGTTCTGACCTTGGTACAGAGTCATATGCCTTTCTCAGATCCTCAAATGCCAAGTGTATATCTCTATTTTTTGCTTTTTTCTTTTCCAACAGTTGTTCCAGAAAAATACTTAAATACTGTATATATCTTTATTACTTTGACATTGACATTGTAACCTGAGGATGTTTTTCTCTTAATTTTCACGTAGCGGAAAATTAAAAAGCAGTAAAATAATCTTTAAGAATCTTTACTCAAAGCTATAGTAAGAAAAAATAAGAATAAAATACCCAACAGCAAATACCAACAATTTGACAAATACTTCAATATACCCTTAATTTTTCATTATTATACGCATGCTTATTGTCTTCTGTTTTTAGTATGTCAATAGCTCCTCTTTATCCACAAGTTTGCCAGAAAGCAAAACCTTACAAAAACCCCGAAGATTGTCCCGGTCCCGTAGACATATCTTGCCAGTTGAACTCCATTCCTTGTTCTTTGTCGATAAAACGGGACTCACCACTGCCCATATACAGATTGATCATGGAATCCAGGCATTTTGTGGCATCGATTTGGAACTCTGGTATGTATAATCTATAGGGTATTAAATATATATTGATGTAAAAATTCATCTTCTTATATTTTCATATTGTGTACTATGTTTAATGAGAATAAACCACAATATTAATTAAAAATACGTTATATTTGACGTTTCGATTTCCAGCTCGGAAATCGTTCTCAAAATAAAAATTAAGTGAATTATTTTGTTTTGATATTTAGTAATAGAAAAAATTCTTTTAGTAGATTAATTTTATCTATCTCCTTTATATTGACAATTCGGGTATATATTATACATTTTAAAGTAGAAGACTTTAATATAATATTTTAAAATAGAAGAATTAAATATAGTATTGTCAATATTTTTGAGGGGCAATCTCAGGTCGTGGAACGACTTTATTGGACGATAATTCATTCGATTACATGAAATCAACTTTAACTTGAGAATAGCTGTCACAACCGCGACCAATCATAACTGTAAAACCTCTTTATAATCATGCCCAGGTACTCGTAAGTTGTTACCATCTCGAATCCATGTCTTTTACAAAACACTCGGGTTTCATATTCAATCTTCTGCTCCTGATGCCCTATTTTCGTAGTCTTCCATTGTTAATATTTATTTCTAACTTCATTTTTTCAATGAACAATCACATGCTATCATTATTCTGACGTATATTCACGAGTTAAAGTTGATTTTAAGTTATCAAATTAACTTCTTCTCATAGCACTACAACCCGGTGTTAGCTGACTACAAAACTCGCTTCCATCTCGAACGATCGTAAATGATAGTTTGTTCAGTGTCTAGCCCCATTGTTCTTAAATCTGACCATATGTTATCTCTCCATCACATTCGTGGACGTAAGAGGCTTCTCTCTGTTGGTGCTTCCTCCCAGATTAACTTAGTAAGGCGGTTATGGTTATGGCGGTTATGGTTATGGCCAGCCTATCTTAGACTTTGGGATTTAATCTCTTGGACTACATCGCTAGTCCCATACATCAGTTTGACCGGCATTTGTTCTCATTCAGTATTGGTTAGTATTCAGATCGTGGTAAGTTCCAAAGATTCTTTTGAGGATTTTTCTCTCAAAACATCTTTTGATGTTCGTGTTAGTTTCTTGGATTTAATAGTATTGTGGAGGCTATACATACATCTGTTTGCTGCCTGAATTATCCCTTTTATCTCTTCCTTCCTTTTCTGATATCGTTATCTGCGGTGATTGTCGTTCAGAGACATTTAAAACTCTCCACTCGTTTAAAGTTATATGGGTCTATTGTTACATTTTGCCCTAGTCTGTCTCGTCTCTTTTGTCTGTTAATGCACATATATTTGGCTTTCTCTTTATTGACCATTAGACCGGTTTTTTACCTCTATCTCTAATTTATTGAAAGTTTCCTTTACATTGGTGAATGTTTTCCACAATGTGAATGTCATCCGCGTATGCTAGTAGTAATTTTGGTTCATTTACTGTCAGTAGTTCTGTGATAATTTCTGCTATTCTTACTACCTTCTCCAGGATTATATTAAAAGGAGAGGTGACAGCGCAACCCCTTGTTTCACGATCTGAGAGTTTTTTACCTATCCTGACTCTGGATCTATAGCCATTTACACATATTTTAACGAGTGTTATTTAATGAAACAACTGATTATTGCTTATTAAAGACAGTTTCAATATATGTGTTGTCAGTAGTGTGTACTGCTTAATACGGAACAATTAGTTTTTTTTTGTTAGGGTTTATATGACTGCTGACTTTATTATACGTATTACTTATTAGTAATTGTTTCGTGATGATGATGAGTAATTGTTTCATCCATAATCTTATCCTAAACCAAATACTAGTACCATTGTTTAAATAGAACTAGTTAGCCAACGCAATGTATAAATTTGTTTGATTCTAATTGAGACAGTCACTAGATGTCACCACTTTTTCTGTCTCAATAGATTTTAATATACCATTGTTTGTTTGATATACATTATACTAGATGGTGCTATGTGAAAAAGTTAAGGACTAAACTAAACATCCATTTTTGATCCACTGAATTAAATTCACCAGCGTTGCAATATTTCACTGACATAGTAGCAACAGGTTTGCTTACAAAAATAAAAATGTTACAAAAAACACACCATGAATCAGTTAAGGTATTGATTTAAAATAGAGTTATTACTATCAACTAGTAAATATCGTGTCAACTAAAATTGTACATAAACGTACTGTGGCTTCTAAATCTTCCTATATCTAAATAAGTTTAAAGAATTTAAATATTTTATTTTATTTGGAAGTGTATTACAAAAATTTGATCCGAGGTAAGTAAAACATTTTAATTCTATGTGTTTAAAACAAAAAACATTTGTATGAGAAATGAACAAATTAGGTATTTAAAAATAAATTTTAGCGAATAATACATACATTCTATAATATTTGAAAAAAGTGATTTTAAATTAAAATAATGTTACTTCCATAATAAATAAATGGTTTTTTACAGATGGCTGGAAATATTTGTTGTTATTACAAATGTGGTTTATCACCATACAAAATTCATGGTTTAAGAATGTTCAGATTTCCGACAAAAAATCTTTCGGCTTGTCAAACATGGATATTACACTCTGGTAAGTAAATAGAAACTTTTTTTATATTCTTTTATTTTACACCGTTTCCGTTACGTAATTAACTTAAAAAATGTTTATTTTTTTTTATTCATCATTTGAATTTTACGTTTTCGTTGGTATTATAATTATGATATAATAAACTTCGGAAAAACAAATTAGTGAATAAATATCAAGTTAATAAACATAAACAAAGTATTAGATATTTAAATATGTATTTCTTTAGCTACCTATTTTTAGTTATTGTATTGAAAAGTAGAAATAAGTTCATCTTTATCGGAGAACTAATTTATACACCAATCCATCTGTAAAAAAATCATTGATTACACGTAAAACTCTTATAAACATATTTGAAGGTTCTAAAAGATATACGAGGGTTAGTTAATAATAAATCTGTGAAGATATACGGGTATTTTGTTTTGTTTTTGTTTAAACAATTTTAAAAAGTGAGAGGTCATTCTTTTGCTTATAAAACGTTTTTTATCCAGTTTAGAGAAAAATAGTTAAAATAAAAATTGTAGATCTCAAAAAGTTCTTCCTTTTGTGAGTTTCTAAATTAAAATATATAAAGAATTCAACAAAATAGTTGCAAAAAACCCTTGATTTTGCAGAAATTTATAAATTTTAATAACTTTGTTTTTGCATAATGGTACGTAATGTAACTAATAAAAATAGTGACGATTTGTTTATCATGGAAAGCGATTATTTAAACAACTTTTTGTTGAGCTACCCCAGTTAAAAAAAAATTATGTTTTACGTGCCACAGAAGCCAAGATATTGCAAATTTTACAAGCGCGATTTATTTTTAAAAAGTTCAAATCTAAAAAAAAAAGCTCAAATGGTTCTCCATTCTACTTTTCCGAAGAGGTATTTTACGAATACCATCATTTTAACGGGTTATAAATTTTTACTTCTTTACCGCATATGCCATCTGTAAGCTGGATCGCACAATTCAGATCTTCATTTAGAGTCCCTTCAATTTTCAGCTCTTACTGTTAATAGTCAATGGAAGTATGATTTTAAGAATAAAATGCTTTGGTTTTAAATATAAAATGCTCTCTTGGCTCGTAATGGTCATAGAAGATTCTTTTTTTTTTAGAAAGTGTGTTTTTCATCAGTTTTTCATTAGCCTCTATATAAGTTTGTGGCATAAACAATATCAAAGATATAAATGTTTATAAACAGATTAAATAACCTATAAACTATTTGCTCTGATTGATATTTAGCGCACTGTAATAACTTATTAATTTCCATAATTTCAAGGAGCTATGTTATATGTTTTTGCACAAAAAAGAGTTATTTTAATTTATAAATAACTGCAAAAATAAGGTTTTTTGCAACTATTTCGATTAATAGTTTCTTGTATTTTAATTTGGATACTCTCAAAAGTTACATTACTTTTTATGATCTACAACTCTAAAAAAGCTGAAAAAATCTTAAACAGATATTTAAAGTCTCTAAAAGGTATATGAGGGGTAGCTGATGACAATTATGTGAAGACTTTAGCTAATTTTGCTTTGCTTTTTTTTTAAACAATCGTAAAAAGGGAAAAAAAGTTTATGCGCATAAAACGTTAAAATAAAAGTTATAGATCATAAAATGTTCTCTAATATTGATACTTTTATAATTAAAATACATAAAGAATTGACCGAGATAATTAAAAAACCCTTATTTTTAAAGTATAATTTATAAATGTTAATAACTTTCTTTTTGCATAACGATATGTAATACAACTATTTAAAATTATGGCAGTTAATGAGTTTTTAAAGTGTGCTAAATGTCATACAGAACGACCATACAGTTTATGAGTTATTCAATTTGTTTATCCAGGAGACCGATTATTTAAACAACTGTACTTGTCCAGTCACTCTATTGATATTTTGTAAATAGCAATCGATTTTTTATGGCTTCGTTTTAAATTATTAAAAAAAAACATCAAGAATATAATAAATTTGTTTTTAAAAATCAGTTTGAAGAGTAACAAATTTTTAGCATATAAAAATTTCTAATAACTTTGACTTTTTTATGTCATACACTTGTATGTAGGCTCAATATAAAGCTAATAAAAAAAAACATTAAAAAAAACCAAAACCTTCTATGGCCCAGAGGAAATCAAATAGCATTTTTTTTCTTGTTTTAGAAATTGCAAATATTTTCATTGTTTATTAACATTAAGAGCTGAAAATTGAACATTGTAAAAGAATATCTAATTTTTATAATTCGATTTATCAATAGCATACACAGTGAAGAAGTAAATTAGTTTTGAAACATTAAAATAATGGTACTCGTAAAATATCGCCACAGAAAAATGCAAGGGAGATCTGTCCGCTGCAATATCTCAGCTTGTTTCTTGTTAGTGGTTATAGAAAGTTCTGTTTTTTTTTTTTAATTGTGCTTTTACGCCAGCTTTTCATTGAGCCTACGTACAGCCGTATGACATGAAAAATATCAAAAGTAGTATAAATGTTTAGAAGCTAAAAAGCACTTTTGCAAACCGTTTTTTTAATAATAAGTTTAATAAAATGTTGAAGTTTATAAATAAAGCTTCAAATAATCTATTCAAAAAACATCAAATAACTGTCAAAGATTAAACACCCTTTTTAAAGTTCCTAATGGATTTTAAAGATTTAAACAGTGTTAAACAGATAAATTAATTCATCGACGAGTTAACAATACGAAGCGAAGTTCTTTAGTCACAATGTGATAAGAAAACGAGTATCAAATTTGGTTTTATATTTCAATAGTCGAATTTAATTGTGGCTACATTGGTTTAATTAATGAAAACCAGTGAAAATCCCAAGAAATAGGTGAGCTTCTTTTTTTCTTTCTTTCCAGTTTGGGAGAGGGTCCTTTAGGTACTCACGTTTAGGTATTGTGTTACGGTCTGGGTAACCAGAACTACACATCATGAACAGCAATTAAATATTTACATTTACACAAAACAACTCCAGTTTCAACCCAAAATCATATGTCGTTGCAGCAGTCTCTAGACCTCCTTCCCGTTCGTTTTCTAAAAGGGGACAAGTTATTGTCATGCACTCCATTTTGAATACTGTTTTATTTGAATATATTAAAGAAATTGGTAAAATAGTTTATGCAAAAAATATTACTTTTAAATCTCGCATTTCGAATAATCGAATCTACATTTTCCTTACTTCTACCGACATCGTTGATCAACTAATACACCGAACGTCATAATTAATTTCACCGTCATCTTTATCTGCAGGCTTCTTTCTGCGACCAAAAGAATCCTTATTTCAAATGTATCTCCTTCCATCCCGCATTCACTAATCGAACAGTCCCTAAGAAATACGGAACATCAGACGATCAATAGACATATATCATGAGTTTCCTGCTCTATGTATATTTTTACTTCATCTTTTGCCAAATTTAGACACGATATTTAATTAAGTAAGAAAACTTTTTTAAGAATTTAATATACCAACACAACTAATAGAACTGATAAAAGAATCTCTAAAAGTAGAAAGTAGAATCCGGATACAAAATGAATTAACGGAAACAATAGATGTGAAAAAGGGACTACGCCAGGGAGACGCTCTATCATGCATCTTGTTCAACATCGTGCTCGAGAAAATACTGAGGGACACAACAGTCAATACACGAGGAACAATCATAAACTTCAATCTTTTATTGGTCTTCTCTCCCTAGACTTCATAACTAGAAGAGAAGCATCGACTATTAGAAGACTACGAATTAACCATACCAAACTTACCGACTGCAAACAATTCACCAACCTGTATAAAGCACTGGACTTGAAACCTTCTCTAAGGAACTAGAGAATCATCTACCTCTTCCTCAACTGTAAATTGTATATGTTGATTATTATTGTTGAAAATGTTGACTATTTCATTAATTTTGTGTTTAGGAAGTGCCAAAACTAAATCATCTACATATCTTTTAATAGAAGGAATGAAAAAAGTGTAATTGTTGATACAATCACTGATAACATCATCCATGACTAGATCCCATAGGACTATCAAAAATTTGTTTTTGGTAGTGATATGGGATCTTTTTTTTTTCCTAATATTGTTCTGAAGCTTTTTCTTGTGGCATTTTAAATTAATTATTATTTAAATGGGAATAAGCCACAATTAAAGGTTAAAATACGTTTATTTACGTTTCAATTTCCACTTCGGAAATCGTTCTAAAAAACAAACATGTTTGAGAACGATTTCCGAAGTGGAAATTGAAACGTCAATAAACGTATTTTAACCTTTAATTGTGGCTTATTCCCATTTAAATAGTAATTAATTTCTTTTTTTCCTATCTAAAAGTTTTTTTTCTTACTCTTATATAATAATATATATATATATATATATATATATATATATATATATATATATATATATATATATATATATTGGCATAACTGCCAAGTTATCTATATTTTGAATACAGAACTTAAATTGTTTTTTTAATTTATTGTGCAGAAAGTTGCTTTTTTTCAGTTGTGTTAATAATAATATTCTTGTAGGTAATGCTGCATTGGAAAGTCTGGAGCTACCCGATTAAAAAAAAAATCTATGCAGTAAGCATTTTGACCAAAAATATCTAAATGCAAAATATTTACCCAGTACTGCTATACCAAAAAAATATAGTGAGGTAGAAGAGGAAGGTTCGTTAACGACACCACGCGTTTTTCATACGTACCTATTCAATAGAAAAACAACCATCAACCAGTGCCAATACTGTTTCGCACAGTGATAATTCTGAACTTGACGATTTTGTTGATGAGCTTTTTAGATATGCCGTTATCACCATTGGTCAAGAAAAAAAGATTTCATAATTATCACACACTTTAAAGGAGATTACATGCATCTCGAATACGGATTAATCTTCTGAAAACTCGCAAAACAGCACTAAAAAAAGAGACTGGTTAAGATTAGGACAAAATCTGTACAAACTGCACCAAATCCACAAACTCAGTTTTCTGCTGCAGTTTTTCTTGAGCACTTTGCTATCATAACGTTTGTTGGACTTGATACCATTGTAGTTAAACATCGATCTAATATTTTTAAACTAGTATTGCTGGTTCATACATAGATCCAACTCATACATTGCTTATTTTAGTTCACGAAAACAATGTTACAATCAATTTCTATAGCTATTAATGTAAACAATTTTGTTTTGTTTTTTTACCTTGAATTATTATATTTTATATTTTTTATTTTTTATTTATTTATTTTTAATTATTATTTTGTTAATATTGTCTATGGTGTAGATATTAGAATTTTGATAAGTGTTATCTAAATATTAAATTAACGCGAATTTAATTTTTGCATAAACAGTCAGATCGGGCGAGTTGATTGAAAAAAACATTCTCATTTATGTAAACAGAAATACAAAAATGGTGTGTATATTATAAAATACATAAATAAATAAAATAAAGGGTACTATTTATTAAAGTTTTGTTAATTATTATTCCTTTTATCCCAACACATAGATTAATTTGTCCCTAAATATGTGTTGCCTCTTGTTGTGGCATATCGATCTGTTTATTTGTTTCAAAACCATTATCAAAAAACCATACCCATAAATTTACTATATTTTCAAACGTCATTTTAAAGATTAAAAGATTGAAAATTTAATTTTCTCAAAACATACATAAAACCATTGTTTAAAAATAATTTTTTTAAACAATGATAAAACTCAAGTCTTGACTAAAAAATAAACCTCCGCATGAGTGTTCTAAGACGATAGCAGTCGAGTCTATTTCAATTAAATATTTAATCCTTTTCTAACAAATCATATAACCAAATTAAATATCTGGTAAACTAATAAAAATTAAAAAAAAAAGGCAGCATTTAACTGCTTCATTTAAATAGATTACTAACCGGTTTAGATTTATCAAGTCTCAAAGTAGAAAAACAATTTGAAATATTCGCTCGAAATAGTCAAGTTATCTTTCACAAGATGCATAGAACGATAATAACAATAAGCATTTTATTAAAGTCTTATATTTTCTTCACAATCTGGCACCCGTGTGCAGGTTTGCATCAGTTACCAGACAGGTAAAAATATACTCGAATAGAATCCTGCTGAGAATTAAGTTTCTGTTAATAGTTTTTTAAATTTATGACTAGAGGCCGCCATATGACGGCAGAATAAAAATCAAACGTTTGTTCCATAAGGATTGTCTAACTAGTCCTATTTAAACAATGCTAGTACATATTTATCGCTAATAAAGAAGTGAGTCTGAATTTTTTTGAAGCGAAGCTTCTATATTGGCGTTAAATTACTTTTTCTCTGTAGAAAATCCTGATGTGAGCTTCACGGAAGTAGCACTAGTACACGGCGTCATGGAAGTCATGCCACGAAATAGCGTATTTCGTGGCGCTACTTTTACTACAGAGGTGCCTTGGTAGGGCGCTGTTAACAGTTGAAATAGTCCAAAGTAAACTTTTTCAATTTTATTAAAATCCATAAGAAGAATAACTACAACGGTTTTATGGAATTCTTAAATATTTTTTTTTTATTTGAATGGTCTTTCTAGGCGCTCTAGACCTGCACAGACTCGACCACGGAAAGAGCATGTTATACGCATAAAAAATTACAAAAGAATACTTACTCTATATTTACAATTACAATTTCAGTTGAATATTTAAAACTTTAAAACATTTGTATACAATAATTTATATATCAACACTTGTATATTGTTTTATGTATATATATATATATATATATATATATATATATATATATGTATATATATATATACGGAGCTTTCAGGTTTATTGGGATTTGCAGCGGTGAAATAAGTGTACTCTTTTAACTAAGTTTCAAGCTTTCGAAAATGTTTATTTTCATCATCAGGAAAAACTGAAATAAAGTGCTACTGTTAGTAAACTTATCCTCGAAATCTATTAAGAGTGTAAAGGTTGTAAAAAACTTACGTTATTGAGATTTGTCTTTCGTGGATGTTCTACTCACAAGTGACAAATTCACGCACCACTCATTGATTGAGTCAATTATTAAAAAATTTAATTAATTATTATATACCACTATATATATATATATATATATATATATATATATATATATATATATATATATATATATATATATATGTATATATATATATATATATATATATATATATATATATGTATATATACATATATATATATATATATATATATATATATATATATGTATATATATATATATATATATATATATATATGTAGGTCTATTTAAGTTCTTTTATTATTTGAAGAGGAACTAACGTTAGGGTAAAAGTCCGCGATCTATGCGAGAAGTCTTTATTACATAAAATAAACTGTCATGATGTTATTTACATGTACACAAAATTACGGATAATTGTCTGCGAATTCAAATATCGAACACACCCGTCGTTAATTGTTTTCGTCTTTCGTCTTTTTCGGCGTGCACGATAATTTACGTCTATTCAGTTGGAGGGACAAATATCGAATCCCGTTTAACTAAGGAATGTGTGATCTCGTCTACATATCTCCTGTCCCCTTCACCCCTGAATCCCGTCTCTTTTATAGCGACTTAAGCATATTGTTTAAAAGTGGTATCTTGCAGTGGCGTAACTAATGAATAAAACTCTGCTAAATACTTATACTAAGAAATATTCCTACATTCGGCCATCCTGCTAGGAATCCGACTCGGATTCTGACTGGTTCTCTACCCATGCCTTCATATATTCAGCGCACGTTGATGTGCTCAGGGGGCCTTCATGATATCCTGACTTTTTCACATCATATCTATCATTGGGCTTAACATCTACTACCACATATGGTCCGAGATATTTCTTCCTCAGCTTGAGTCCACCACCAAACTGCGTTCTCCTAATTGCCACTAGGTCCCCTTTTCCATACATTCTCGGCTTTTTCCTTCGTAAGTCATACCTGCGCTTATTGTCCTCCTGGACTTTGATTAACCGACGTCTACTCTCGTTTCTTAACATGTCTCTACCTTCATCATATTGTTTGATCATTTCCTGCTCTATTATTTCTTTCATCCTTAGATCCTCTTTATTCTTCATCTTTCTCCCAAAAAGTACTTCGAATGGCGTAGCATCAATGCTTCTTTGATAAGTTGAATTAAAAAACTGTTGCAACTTATAAATATGCTTATACCACTTCGTCAGTTCCTCTATACTCAATTTAGTTAATACTGGGATTAACGTTCTATTGACACGTTCTACTTGCCCATTGCCCCTTGGCACACCTGTCGTCATCTTAATGTGCTTAATTTCTTCACTTTGACAATACTCTTCGAACTCATTCGCTGTAAATGCGGTACCTCTATCGGATATCATTCGGAGGGGATTTCCGAAATCCTTCTGTTGCCTCTTCATACATTCTATGACTTCTTTTGCCGTCGTTGATTTTGTAGGATAAAACCATGCGAATTTAGAAAAATCGTCGATGATCACCAAAATGTGATTATAGTTCTTGTTGGTTGTAGCTAACGGTCCTAAATGATCAACATGAAATGTTTGTAAAGGTCCATCGATTTTTACTATCTGATTGTAACCAACCCTCTTTTTTTACCTTCTTTTCTACTTCCAAGTATACTCTTAATACAATTTCTTACACAATGCTCGACTTTTTCTCTAAGGTTAGGAATATAACATTCTCTTTGAATTAACTCCTGTGTTTTTGTTACAGCAAAATGTCCTACGTCGTGTAACAGTTTAATCACTTCTGTTTGCATTCGTTTCGGAATGACTAACAATTCCTTACCTTCGTCATATTTAAATAGAATATTGTTTCTAATCAGAAAGTCCTCGTAAGCTTCCGTAGCAAGTATTTTCTTTATTGCTTGAATGTGGTTATCAGCTTCTTGAGCATGCACATTTATTATCATGACTATAGGGTATCGACTGAGAGCGTCTACATGAGCCATCCTTGTTCCCTTTCTGTGTTCCAGTTCGTATTGATAATCTTCCAGTAACAGAGCCCACCTCGCAACTCTGGTAGTTAAATCTTTTTTATTCATGGTCTTAGTAAATGCGGAACAATCCGTTACTATTTTAAATTTGATTCCGAGTAGATAGATACGAAATTTTTTCACTGCTTCTAAAATAGCCAAAACTTCTAATTCGTAACTTGTATACTTTTCCTCGGCTGGACTTGTTTTCTTGCTCATATAATAAACTGGGTGAAACTTATTATCTTCTCTTGATCTCTGTAGAAGACAAGCTCCATATCCATGACTGCTAGCGTCTGTGTGTAACTCGGTTTCTCTATCTGGGTGATAAATTTCTAACACCGTCTGACTAGTTAACAGCTCTTTAAGTTTTGAAAATGCACTCCTTTCTTTTGATCCAAACTCAAAGGTTTGATTTTTTCTGAGTAGATCACTTAATACTTTAGCTATCGTAGCATATGACGGTACAAATTTACGAAAATATCCAGTAAGGCCTAAAAATGACTGAATCTGCTTAAAATTCTTTGGTTCCTTGAATTTCTTTATGGCCATTGATTTTTCATCTGATGGTTGAATTCTGCCGTCCTCAATAATATATCCTAAAAACGTTACTCTTTTCTGTAAAAATTGGCACTTTTTCTTCTTTATTTCTAAGCCGTAGTCCCTAGCTACTTCGAGTACTTGCTTTAAACGTACAACTCCTTCTTCTTCGGATTTACTTAAAACTATTATGTCATCCATATAGTAAATTGCTATGTTCTTGGATGTCAGCTCTCTAAATATGTTAATTTATATTTAAATGGGAATAAGCCACAATTAAAGGTTAAAATACGTTTATTGACGTTTCAATTTCCACTTCGGAAATCGTTCTCAAAATACAAACATTAGTAAGATGTTTTTATTTAAATAAAATTTAAAATATAAATATGCATAATTTAAAATGCCACAAGAAAATAGCTTCAGAACAATACTCTAAATATGTGGCTAATAAATCTTTGAAACACTGCAGGACTATTACACACCTTAAAAATTCGTATTGTCCGTCTGGGGTGACGAATCCAGTGTATTTAATGCTATCTTCCTCTATTGGTACATGGAAGAATCCATTCTTGAGGTCTATTGTGCTAATATATTCTGTACCTTGTAACCGATCCAATACATCTTCTATTAGAGGTAATAAAAACCTATCTTTTATTATATTTCGATTAAGTTTTCGGTAATCACCGCAAACTCTGATCTGTCCGTCTTTCTTTTTGACGAGTACAATTGGACTTGCAAAATCGGATGTACTAGGTCGAATTATTTTTTTCTTTATCCATTCCTCAATTTGTTTACCTACTTCTTGCTTTTCTGGTATTGATAGCCTTCTAAGGTTTTGGTGTATCGGTTCTTCGCTACTTAGAATTATTTTCATTTTTATATCTGTAGTCTTGGTCTGTCGCGGTTCATAATTTTCCACTAATTCTTTTATCTCCATCTTAGTATTTGGGTCTTGTATATGTTCCAGTTGTAGATTATCATCGTGTGTCGCCTCGTCAACTGCAATCCTCATTATCATATTATCTACTTCTTTTTTGCATACAATAATTCCATCTTCGGTTATGGTAACCTCTGCTTGTTTTAGTATATTGTTTCCAAGAATAACTTCGACGTCCAGTGCTTCTTTTGGGATTACATGAAATAAAATATGAAAATCTTCGCCTTGAATTTCCACTATTATGTTAAAAGAACCTAAAGTTTTAACCTTAATACCTCCTAATCCATTTAACTCTACTATATTCTTCATAAGAATGACATCATCAAAGTGCTTTTCAAAAATATCTTGTCTCATTGCACTTATGTCACTTCCTGTATCAAACAATGCACGTAACGATATTTTTCCAAATTTTAAGGTCACTGAGTGTTTGTATACCACGTCAATGACATTTACCTGACCAGAAGTCGAAGGTATATCTTCTTTAGCGTTGCATCGAGAAGAAACGTGTCCAAATTGGTTGCATTTGAAGCATTTCGTTCCCTTGGCTTTATCAGGACAATCTCTCGATCTGTGCCCTCGATTTCCACAATTATAACATTGTTCTTCTTTCTTAATTCTGTTTTCCGACATTCTTCTGTCATCTCCTCTAGCTTCGTTGTTTCTATAATCTCGTCGCATTTCATTGTTTCTGCCATCTCGTCGTACTACATTGTTTGTCCACTTCTTTCTATGCGTTTCAGTTGTAGAGGATTTGTGTGTCGTCTGTTTTTTAATGAGTTCATACAATTTAATTTTTTCCTTGAAGTCTCTGAAGTTGTTTGCGCCATAAAGTACAACTTTGTTAACAGGGTCGTCTTGAATGGCTTCTATTGTATATTGTATTATGACCTCGTCTTCTATGTTACCTCTGCTACCAATTTCCCTCATCGTCAGTACATACTCCTGTACACTTTCATCATGTTTCTTCTTTCTACGCATCAGCATTTTATGTATTTCAGCACTACTTATTTTATTTTCGAATTCCAAAATAAGTCTTTTCTTCAATAGTTTCCAGCTATTAATTCCTTTTTCTGACTGAATATACAGTTTCGCAATTCCTTTTAGGGATCGTTTTGCAAAAATTAGCATTTGCAAATCATTCCATCCCATTAACTCAGAAATTTCTTCGAAGTCAGTAATCCATTTTCTCACCGGATAATCGTCTTTTCCGTCGAAGGGTCTTATGCTGTCTTCTACATCTTTAAAAGTCAAAGCACAAGAATCATTTACTTTACCGGCCATCATTTTACCTGATTTTGTTTTTTTCTTCGTCTTTAAAGCCATCGTTTGCCTACTTTCAGTTTCGTCCTCGTATTCATTATCGTCTTCATCGTCGAAACCGTCTTTATCGTCATAAACGTCTTTATCTTCGTCATAAGCTTCTTTATCGTCGTCCGCGTCGTTGTCGTCATCGTCATCTTCGTCATTCTTGTCATCTACATTTAATTCATTCAGAAACGAACAAATACGTTCAATTACGTCGTCATTTGCACCCGAATAATCCAGATCCAATACGTTACAGACTGCACCTAAGTCTGGCATATCTAGTTTCTGTTTTATGTCGTTTATCTTATCAGCATATTCGCTGGCATTTTTATCCCACGCAAAGCCTGAAAAATTTCGCAAGTTCCTTCTTGTTTGTCGCGGCACCCCTTCATCACCATATGCTATAATATGCAACGCCTTAACAGCTTTATATGCCGAATTTTTAATATTTTAAAGTTATTTAAAAAAAAATTAAAAATTAAAAAGTTTATAGATTATTTTTCTGAGTGTAGTCTAAATTAGTATTACTGTGAACGAGGTTGTGGTCGCTTTTAATTCGCAAATCTTATCTCTTTATATTATAACAATATAATAAGTACAACAATATCTCAGAATCAAGCAAAATATCCTACTAAAAGATTTTGATTTTAACATTCAATTTAAAATATTATTATAGTCAACTATCAACTATCATTATCAAAATATAAATCTTCACATCAAAAGAGTAAAGTTAAATCAACAAATAATTACAAATACTTTTGTTTGTTTAAAAGTTCTTTCCTAATGTTCACAGTTCATGATAAAAAAAAATAATCTTCGCACGATCTATTAAAGGAACAAAGTTACCTGATCATTTGTCATCATCCAGTGGGTCCAAACATCCATAAACCATAAATTAATTTTATCGTCGTCTGGAAACAGCCACTTGTCGTCTGCTTCGTCGTCAATCGTCTCGTCTCGTCACTTCAGCCTCTTATTTACACTTGGCATATTATGTTACAAATTACAAAAGTCACGTCGTCGTTGATTCGATTTTGTTTGGCCACAAACTGCACTGTCTTTTATAATCTTGCTTCCATAATTAGCGGCACAAATAAAAGTTACTGTCTCTTTCGAAATAATCTCGGTTGAGCCCCCAAAATGTAGGTCTTATTAGTTCTTTTATTATTTGAAGAGGAACTAACGTTAGAGTAAAAGTCCGCGATCTATGCGAGAAGTCTTTATTATATAAAATAAACTGTCATGATGTTATTTACATGTACACAAAATTACGGATAATTGTCTGCTAATTAAAATATCGAACACACCCGTCGTTAATTGTTTTCGTATTTCGTCTTTTTCGGCGTGCACGATAATTTACGTCTATTCAGTTGGAGCGACAAATATCGAATCCTGTTTAACTAAGGAATGTGTGATCTCGTCTACATATCTCCTGTCCCCTTCGCTTCTTCGCCCTGAATCCCGTCTCTTTTATAGCGACTTAAGCATATTGTTTAAGTGGTATCTTGCAGTGGCGTAACTAATGAATAAAATTATGCTAAATACTTATACTAAGAAATATTCCTACATATATATATATATATATATATATATATATATATATATATATATATATATATATATATATATATATATATTGATTTAGAGTATCAGCAATCGGTCAGGAAATAAAACTCTATTTGTTCAGTCTCAATATTTATTTTAACCTACTCGCTGAAAATTGTACAACGGGAATTCACTCTATAACATATTGCGGTTACCATAACTCCTTAATAAAATCAAACAAAAATATGTCATTTATTTAGATATGCCAGAAAAATTTAAATTTTCATTCTTATAGTTGTAAGTATTAAAATATTCATTTTGTTTACATATAATCATTAATTATTCTAATAAATTTACAGTTTTCTCCTGAAGAAGTCACAAAATCGTGACGAAATATTGAGACTGAACAAATAGAGTTTTATTTCCTGACCGATTGCTGATACTCTAAATCAATATTTAAAACAGTACGGTCGAAAAAATCATTTGAAAAAAAAATATATATATATGTATATATATATATATATATATATATATATATATATATATACTGGTATATTAGGCGTCACGCCCTTTCGGTAGGTTTTATTTAGAATTTTAAACTACTTCGTTACTATATATTGTGGATTATAAGCTAGATTAATTTGAACAATCAGTTCTTCTATATAATCTTCGGTATATTTACTTACAGGTCAATTTTGGTTGTGCTGCTGTATAGCTTTGAGTTTACTGCAGGTTCTTTCTACAATATTGATGCTACCAGGACTGCTAACGACGGGACAAGTTTTATGGTTTTCTTGTATGGTAGTGCCACTCATCAGCGTCTCCTTAATGGCCCGACCTTTGGACCAGGAAGTAATGAAGAAACCCCTGGGGAAGAATCAGAACTTGACCAATTGGAATGTAAGATCCTTTTCATCCTTAATGTTCTCCCAGGTGTATAATTGAGGCTTGTAAAGGCATTTCTATATTTTACGGACTGTCAGTCCTTTTATTTAATTTTCTATCTTTTCTGGTAATAGCAGTACCCTTTACTCCATTTTATTCTTTTCTGTTTTCCATATTTTGTTTGTTTCAAACACTTTACTGCTAGAAATATTGTTTGTGAAAAAATGGAAATGAAAAGTGTTTTTGAAGTATGTAAAATTTTTTTTTAATTCCTTCTTCTTCTTCAAGTTCCGCTCCTATCGGAGATTGGAAATCAATCTGGCAATTATAATTTTGTTGGTTACGCGCCTGAATAGTTCAATTGAACTGCATCCAAACCATTCGCGGAGATTGCGTAGTCACGAGATTTTACGTCTTCCTACGCTTCTGCCTTTGATTTTTCCCTGCATTATATTCCTTAGTAGTTCGTATTTTTCACCACTCATGATGTGCCCCAAGTATTCCAATTTACGTCTCCAAAATACGTCTGTATTTTGGAGACGTAATTCCAAAATACGTCTGTAACATCACATTTCGAATGCTTCTAGGTTTTTAATGTTGGATTTTTTAAGTGTCCAAGCTTCAATCCCATACAAAAGGGTAGAGAAAATATAACATCGAAGCATTCTTATTCGGATCGATATATTGATATCGCGATTACAAAAAAGTTTTCTCATTCTATTAAAAGTTGACCGTGCAGTTTCAATGCGGCATCTTATTTCTTTTGTCTGATCAGTATCTTCTGTGATCCATGCTCCAAGGTATTTGTATGAAGATATTTGTTCAATTTCTGTATTATCTAGTACTAGCTTAACTCTGATGTTTTGTGCTTTTGTAAATACCATGAACTTGGTTTTCTTCAAATTTATTTTTAGTCCATAATCGTTGCAATATATATTTATTTGTTCAGCAAGGTGTTGCAGTTCTTCTAGTGTTCCTGCCAGAAGGACGGTGTCGTCAGCATATCTTATGTTATTAAGTGGCTCACCGTTTATTATAAGGCCCTCACTGACCTCGGCAAGCGCTAATTCTGAGATGGCTTCACTGTATAAATTGAATAACAAGGGTGATAAAATACACCCTTGGCGGACCACACGGCGCTTCCTAGTTCAGGGCTTTCGGCTCAGCAAAGCCATTGTCAGAGCTATGGTCAAGTTTATAAAGTACCACTACTAAAGAGGGATCCCATTGGAAAAATTTTCCTCTAAAAGTTAAAAAATCGAAACAAACATCTTAAAGACAGCACATTAGACTACATAAAAAACACATTAAAAAATTGTTTATGGTACAGGTGTAAGATCCCTACCGTTTAGATGGAGTTGAAGCGGCACACTCAATCCATTGCCAGACGTTGGATGGAGTCATCCCATGGTCCACTACATCCAAATGGTCGGGTTCTTACAGTAGTACCATAAACAAAAAAAAACTTAATGTGTTTTTTTCTTAGTCTTATGTGGTGTCTTTTAGATGTTTTTTCAAACAGTTTTTTAACTTTTAAAGGAAAAGGGACCCCTTTTTAGTAGTGTTACTTTATAAACTTAACTATAACTCTGAGGATGGCTTTGTAGCCGAAAGCGCTCAGCTAGGTATTAAAACAAATGTTAACAATTCAAAAATACTCTCCTTTTCCATTCTTTCATTTGTCATAAGTGTGTAAAAAAAATGTATCAGTCTTTTTCAAATATTGTATGTGCCTTTTCTTCTCCATTTCCACATCCATAATATTTATAAATTATTTTGTTAGGGCTCAGTAGCTGGCATTACTTACTTAATTACTTGTTTCGCATTAACTACTTGCATGTTTTTGAGTTATTTTCATTTTTTTTTTATTTATCCTTTTATACGTGTTTCGTCAACTAGGAATAAGCTTTTGGAAGGGCTTACGTAACAATATTTTGCACTCTTAGTATTTACACTAAAAAATATTTCATCTCTATTAATAGTGTCAAAGATCATTTGTTCATTCTCCTCTTCTCAATAGGTTTGATTTCATTTATTGACCTTAATAGTTCTAATGTGTCATTGTTTTCTTGTGTTCTTTTAATCAAATATATATGATTTTTTCATTTCAGGCAGCTGTATTTATCCTGTGGTGCTACGGTACGAAGTTCCTCGTTACTTTTATAGTGGTATTAACGTCATACATTGGCATTTTGGCCAGTCATTGTGACCAAATATGCTTAGTGCTACCAAATTGCACCTGTGCATTCTTTTACAATCCCGTCATTCTGACAGAATCCGTTTCTATGGGTGGATGGGACGAAAATGAATGGACTTTGCTGATGGCCAGACTGATTATCAGCTTTATTATTTTGTTACATTTTGGTAAGTGTTTAAAGGTTAAAAAAGGAAAGGGACGAGCTTCTATTTTCGTGTACCCGATAAGCTTGGATTTTGTATAAAAAAATTAGACAAACAAATGGCATATTAAAATATGCAATTATAGGACAAAATGTTAAACAAGGGGAAGTTCTATTTGTGGATCCGAAAACAGCACTTATAATATATATGTGTAACAATAACGATGTAGAGCAACGAAAAAATGTACATTAAAAAAAGCGACAGAAAAAGTGAAATAGTTTAGATGATTTGGATATAAAGGAAAACTGAAACAAACCGGACTGTTGGCTAAAATAATATAAGAAAGGGAGAAGCGAGAGATAATTAGGAAAGAATAAGAAAGCATGGATTAACCAGGTGCAAGAAATCAGAGTGAATGGAGAAGAAACATTGACGAAATAAAAAAAACATCGGCAAGAGATAGTCTGCGCGTTGTGAACCCTTTTACTTTTCTATATAAGTACGAAAAGTATGGTGTATCACTGATTTTTCTTTGTTTCAGTTGTTATATCGGTAGGTTTTATTCACCGAGACCATTTAGTATTCCAGAAATCTCCTCATACAAATGTGTATTGGCTGATATCTATATCTATAGTGTAAGTATACAATATTATTTTTTGTTAGTGAAATGTAAGGGATATAATCTATGTATACAGACATCTTAGGGACTGGTATCAAACCACAGATATAATATATATATATATAATATATATATATAATATATATATATATATATATATATATATATAATATATATATAATATATATATATATATATACATCATACTATCATTTTCGCATCGATACATTATGCTTTTACCATCAATTTAGCATCGTCTTGCAAAGTAGCATCTGTATATCGACGCTACTTTACAAGACCTTAATAACTTTTTTCCTGTACTTGTTACAAGAATTTTAACCATCTCATTGATTAGAGTGTTGATACCGTGTTGATATTTTAAAATATCCGCTTTCTCTTTTTATCCCTTACTGAGTTATACAAGTTTATTCCAGAAAATGTTTGAGTCTAAAATGATTGTACAGTGAAAATATTATATATATTTAGTTCAGGGTTTTACCGTTTACTCGCTGCCATTATATACATGAAAATGTATATCCCACTTTCATTATCAATCATTTTAGCATCAGAAATTTGGCATCGCTGTTGAATATAATATTACCCACAATGAAATGGTAAATTAAAGAATCATTCTGACATCATGGTTGGTTAAAAGTACCGGGTTATGATATATTGCAACTACCTATTGTATATTCGCTCCAATTGGTCCAGTTGCAACGTACAGCCCCTCAAATGATAGGATGTAACCAATAAAATACAATAAGACAGAAAAATCAAATATAGCAGCATGTCAAAAAGGCCTTAATTATATATCTTCGTTTCTATAAGTCCAATTGTGACGTACAGTATCTCAAATGACAGGATTTAACGAATTGAAAACAATGAAATAAAAAAATTAAATACAGCAACATGTCAAAAGGGCCGTAGTCACGTATCTTCGGTCCTATTAGTCTAATCGTGACGTATAGTACCTCTAATGATAGGATTTAACATAGAGAATACAATGGGATACAAAAATCAAATACAGAACAATGTCAAAAGGGCCTTAGTTGTGTATCTTTAGTTCTATTAGTCCAATCATGACTTGCAGTACCTCAAATAAAAGGATTTAACAAATAAAATACAATGATGTATAAAAATTAAATAAAGTAGCATGTCAAAATGGCCTTAGTTATGTATCTTCGGTCCTATTAGTCCAATCGTGACGTACGATACCTCAAATGATAGAATTTACCTAATAGAATACAATGAGATAGAAATCAAATACAGCAAAATGTTAAAAGGGCCTTAGTTACGTATATTCGTTTTTAGTAGCCCAATCGTGACGTACAGTAGCTCAAATGATAGGATTTAACCAATCGAATACAATAAGATAGAAAAATAAAATACATCAGCTTATCAAAAGGGCCTTAGTTATGTATCTGCGGTCCTATTATTCCAATCGTGACGTTTCGTACCTCAAATGATAGAATTAAACTAATAGAATACAATGAGATACAAAAATTAAATAGAGTAGCCTGGCAAAAGGGCCTTAGTTATGTATCTTCGATCCTATTAGTCCAATCGTGACGTACAGTACCTCAAATGGTAACATTTAACCAATAGAATACTACGACGTAGAAAACAAATACATCAACACGTCAAAAGGACCTTAGGTATATATCTTTGCTCCTATATATGTTATGTCAAAAGAGCCTTAGTTGCGTATCTCCTATAGGTCTAATCAGGATATATGGAGCCTAAAATGATAGGATTTAACGAAGATAATACGATAGTGGAGAGAAATTCAACATGGCTGCATCTAATAACACCTTAAACTGGCAGCAATAAAACGAATTTACGCACAGAGGTATGTGGCATATTACGTGACAGGATTTAGCCAATACCATACGATTACGTCATACATCTCTTTGCATACGTCCACTTTTAGTTAACTACTTAGTATGTATTCAGTACTTAGCTTTACGGTGTTGAGGCATGGACTCTTAAACAGAAGAATGTTACAAATCTTGAAAGCTTTGAGATGTGGTGCTACTGCCGTATACTAAAAATAAGTTGAGTGGATAAAATTACAAATGAAGGGGTAATACGTAGAATACATAACGATCCAGAAGTTATACTGAATATAAAAAAGAGAAAACTTAAACACTTTGGCCACCTGATGAGTGATGAGTGAATTATTCAAAACAGCAGTAAATAAAATTAGAATCGCCCTAATGATATCCAATCTCCGATAGGAGAGGCACTCAAAGAAGAAAATATGAAAGACTTGAAAAATCTCCAACGTTCACTGTTAAACATATTCCTCCCGTTCACTGCACACATTTACTGCTCCTTGACGCTGTGACGAGAATGATATAGGATTTAACAAATAAAATGACAGAAAACTAAACAAGACAGTGTATCAAACGTGGAATGCGTCGTAGAACGTGAAATAGCGTAAAATTATATGATGGCCATAGACGTTTCTTTAACACACAGCAAACGACTCGCTTTGTAAAGTTACATAGGCGGGATCTATGCGAGAAAAAGTCGATCATTCGTTTTATAATCCAAAGGGGACCATAAAATATTCAACGTTAAAATGTGACATAATGTAACGTTATGACAAATCTTTTTTCTCCCGCACGGGTGCATGCCTGTGTACCTATACAAGGGGAGTCGTGCATAACCTTTAAGTTGATCGTAATACATAACTGCAACAACAAGTATGTTGACGGTTTGGGTTAGTATATACAGTGCATTCCGTACGTTTTTTAAACATGATTAGGAAATTGTTGACTGGAGGCTATTAAAGAAGTTAAATTACTTAAAATACTTAAAACTTAAAATTTTTGCGGGTCACCCCCTTTTCTGTAAATGGAGTGAATATTGTTATCCGTTTAATTTTTTCCCCAGTTGAATAATTCCTGCTGGTGTTTGGTCTAAGCTTACTTCTTTTCCCCATTTAAGCTGTTTCATAGCTAATTCCTCTTTATAGTCCCCTGTTCACCTGGCAATTTCGGACTATTTCATCTCTTATAACATAAAACAGTTGTTTCAGATATCTTTATCGCGTTTCCTTTTTTTATGGATGAATATGCTGCCGTTTTCATCTTTTACTATTTAATATGGAGCTACACGATTAACAATTCCAAATCAAGAAAACACAAGTAACACTCCGAATTATATTATACAACTAATAGTCGAAAAATGAAGAGCAAGAGTTAGATGACCAAGAAGCCGAAATCTTAATGACGAACACAAATATAATCGACTAATCAGACAATTAAGATCAGCGCTATATGACGCACGCAATGCCACATTTGAACACTACATTAGTACATTGTCTAAAGAAGATCATTCAGTATGGATACCAACAAAAACACTTAAAGAGACCTGAACAACACAACCCACAAATTAAGAAAGATCACGTTAGTTGAGGAAGATCAAACCAGGAAAAAATGTCAACATTTTCAGAATACCAGATAATAATAATCAAGCAATAGAACACTGAAAACTTTTGTTTTTAACTGTACGTCCGTCGTGAATGACATACCATTTTTTAAATGACACTTAATATTGCACTTTTTTAGTGTATTTATTTCATGTTTCAAGATAATTCTTTTAGGAATATATTTATTTATAACATACGGTCTTATAGTCTTATTACGGCTTTCAGATTATACGTCATAAATGTATCTTGTACCGCAATGCTAATTAAGAATTATGTTTGTAATGCGATAAGAGGTCCGGATATACGAGACACCAGTGACTCATGCCGCACTGACAAAAAGCCGACAGGAATCTGCATTTCTATAAAAAAAAATAGAATAATTTGTTTTGTGTATTAATTTAGTTTAGGTCGAACAAGAGTTGCAGTAAAAGATTTTTATAAATATAGAGTGTAAACCATATTTACAATGCTTTATGAAAGAGAACCAGTTTATAATATTCCGGACGACGTAATAACACCTTATTTTAGAATATTGGTCGATGAATTGAAATCATTGTTCAAGAAACGAATTATTCATGTGCAGATGTTTTACTCTAAAAACATGTAAAACTAAAATCTCGATTAAAAAAGTTGCAACCAGTTACTCTCGATGAAATTTAACCCCATTATTGATTTTACGAGTGATAAAATGGGTCGACAAAAGACCAGTTTTAATCCTTGCAACATTTAAACATAATAGTTGTATCTTGGTTTAATCAAATAAAAAGAAAAATTATACACAAGTACTAAAACCACAAATTATTCTCGATTATAACTTGGTGAAAAAGAGTGTTGATTTTAGTGATCAAGTGGCTTCTTACCAAAGCCCAATACGCAAAATTCTGAAGTGGTACCGGAAAGCGGCAATGGAATTAATATTTAATACCGCAGTAGTCAATGCTTAGTTGCTAAATAATAGAAAAAAAAGCGACAACCTATCCTTGAGTTCAGACTGGAGTTCGCGAAGGCATTTACAAATAAAGAAATGTTGTAACCCTCATGACCAGTTACACCCAAAAATATCATCTAAGGCAAAGCGATGTAGATAATGCAAAGAGAAGAAAGTGTACAAGATGTTACAAAGTTTTAAGAAGAAGCATGACTAGTAGAAAGGTCGATAGAAAAGTTAAAACATACTCTGAAGAATGTGATGGCAAAACTGAAATATATCTAGTGTGCTCCAATGAAGCACATTAAAAAACAATTTTACTTATACAGGAACTATTATTGAGTAAAAACGTATTGTGCCTCAAGTGGCCTTATAGTATTGGAAGTCGTAAGTTGATAGTTTCCAGTAGAACGTTTTTATTGTTAATTACCTCCGTAAAAGTGAGTTATAGTATTTATAAAGAAATGGATGTAAATAATATGCCTTCGACATCTAAAAAAGGTAGATGTGAACATAAACGTAGATTGACCACTGCTGAATTACAATCATACAATCATCAATCATCATCGGGCGAGGACAATGTAGATTAAATGAATGGTGGAAGCGACTGACGAAATACTTGCACAAAGTCGTTCAGAAAAATCGAGGATTGCGTTTTGGAAAGAGACAACACAAACAGAATTTAAGACTTTTCTCGAGCTTATGTTCCATATGGGGACAATTAAAATGAACCGTCTGCATAACTACTGGAAAAGTATAGGTAACTTCTCTAATAGTGTTGACTTGACTAGACAATTGTTCATAGCCCATATGAAGAAATAACCGAATCCTCACTTGTCAAAGAAACTAAAAAAACGTTAAGTGGTCTAAAAACTAAAAAGTCCCCTATTCAAACTGGTTTCTAATAAAAAATTTAATAATATGTTAAAAGTTTTTTTAATATACCCTAAAACTGAAAGCGCAAAGAATCGATTGCAAGTTACAAAATACTTATAGAGTCATAAGAGTTTGGACAAGTACAGTTGTTTAAATAATCGCTTTCTGTGATAAACAAATTGAATAAATTGTAAAATATTTTTTGATCTGCTTGATATTTAGCACACTTTAATAACTCATCAATTGCCATGATTTCAAGTAGCTATATTATCTGTCGTTAGTCAAAGAACAAAGTTATTAACATTTATAAATTACTACAAACATAATAATATCTTGGAGTTTATGGTTTTTTGGAATTATCTCAATTATTTATGTATTTAAATTTGGTATTTCTCTACATAGAAAACTTTTTATGGTCTACAACTTTTATTTAAATTATTTTTCTTTAGAATGTATACAAAACGTTTTATAAGCAAAATTTTTTTTTTGCCTTTTAAGATTGTTTAAAAAAACAAAGCAAAATCAACTGTACGTCTTTACGAATTTTTCGTCGGCTACCCCTCATACTATTTAGAATTTAAATTTCTGTAAGATTTTTTAAAACTATTTAGCGAGGTTCCGTTAACTACTTTCTTATGGCATGGTCAAAGTCAAATATTATTTTTTTATGTGATTATGCCACAATTATTGGTTGATATTGAGATAAAAATTACATTTTTAATTAACTAATATTTAACGATACGATTTCCAATATTTAACCTTGTTTATTGTACAAATTATGTAAAAATGTGTATATACATTTTGTACAAAAAACGTTTTTTGAGAACGATTTCCTGAATTGAAATCAAAATGTTAAACATTAAAAATTAAAAATGTGATTCTCATCCCAATCACAACCAATATTTTTGACCTAATCCCATAAAAATCTAATATTTATCTTAAACTATTCACTGATAGCTTCCATTAAACAGCTTGGAAATTGAAATATGTAAAATATTTCTCTACACAACTCTCTGGGAAAAAATATCTAAATTGAATAAATATAACAACTGAACGTTGATATAAAAAAACTAGTTGGTTGACCCCAGCCGGTCGGCAGGTAGTTTCAATGTCTTCATTTGAACTTGAACCCAAACCGATCGATATTTTTATGTTTTCAAATATTATTTAAGTATTAACACTGGCAACATCTATTGGCTTTAAAATGATACCAAATACAGTAATTTTAACTCCCAATGTTAAAATGATGGTTTGATGTAAAAAATTTAATTTATAAAAAAATCGGATTATTGAAAAACCGACAACGGTGCCAAGCCTACAAAGGTGCACTAAACGAACATACACGACTTATAAATAGAAAATGATAGCATTTCTTGGTGATGCTAAATTACTGCAACGTGAAAAGAGCTTAAAACGATAGCGGGATGTATATATATATATATATATATATATATATATATATATATATATATATATATATATATATATATATATATTTATATATATATATATATATATATATATATATATATATATATATATATATATATAAATTAAGGAACACTCGAAGAGTGGTGGGTTTTTCGGTCAAAGTGGAGAAATAAAAGACAAAGAAGGTGGCTACTTCATCTATTTATTGAAGACGTTTCGCTTTCTAATCACAAAGCATCATCAGTTCATCTAAAAAGAACAATTATGAAAAACGGTTGAAATAACTTTTGATAAGATTGTCCTATCGACAAAAATCGAAATGCGTTTTAAAGGTGAAAAATGCAGCTTTTCAATCAAGATCAATAAAATTTATCATTTTTATTGACCGATCACTATGGAATTCTCATTATTAGAGCCCATTCTTCAAAAGAGGTACCCTGTAATTTCGGTTTTGAGTTTTGGCAACAAAGGTGAGGCATTTGAAATATGCCCAAAAAACGCTGAATTTAAACACACATCACAAACGATCGCACGCCACGGGAAATACTTCCACGAAAACGGTATTAAATGGAATTTGTAGCTGAAGTTGTGTCGTTTGGAAAAACGTACTTGTGTAATCAAAAAGAAGCAGTTTTAAACATTTTAGATCGTTTGTAATGTGAAAGTTTAAATTTAGCATTTTTTAGGAATATTCCAAATGCCTCACATTTGATGCAAAAACCCAAAACCAAAATTTAAGGCTATATGTTTTAAAGATTGGAATCTGCTAATGAAAATTCCAATAGTGACCGGTCAATGAAAGTGATATATCTTTCATCTTTGATTTCATAATAATCGTAAAAAATGGTAAAAATCGTTAAACGTTTATTTATTTAACACCTTTATAAAAACTGACTTTATTTGCTGCAAAATGCAAAAATTGTATACGCGAGCTGCCCTCTTTACCTTTAAAACGCCTTTTGATTTTTGTCTATAGGACACTCTGATCAGAAGATATCGAATTTTTACAGTCGATATAAATTTGAACATTGAACATCACCGGTCGGTTCAAGCGTTGTTTCTAAGAGAACGGTTCATTCTACAGAAAAAGTGCTAATAAACATTTTTGTTCAAAATTATCTCAGCTACATTTTTTATTTGAAGCATTTTTCTACGATGTACAGATTCTTGGTAAAACGATTTTTGTGGTTTTCCCTCCTTACGGAGGGTGGTTTTAGGGAGAAACCGGGGGGTAAAAGTGGTAAACAATTTTATACTAAACAGTATACCAATAGATTGTAAAATTTTCTTCTAACACTAACCAGAACGCGTGGCGTTATTTTTGCACGCTCTTCAATAATTCCTATTTTTAATGCTTTAATATCTATAAATTTTTGATCAGAATAGATTTTTGATTTTAGATGTCCTCAGATAAAATAATCAATTGAAGCTAGATCTCCTGATCTCGGAGGCCACTTAATGTTACCGTTAGGTTCAATCAAAAAATTATTAAAGCTGTTTTTAAGGAATTCCTTAACCTCCCAGTCATTGTTCGCAGGGCATCTATCCATTTGAAACCAAATTTCTTCTTCACCTGGAGCTATTTCCCCAAGTCTCGGTAAAATTTCTCCTTTTAGCAGGTCTAAAAACTTTTTTGAGTTCAAATTTTACTCATAGAAAAATGGTCCAATAATATTGTGTCTAAATATTCCTAACCAGACATTTATTTTTCGACGATATTAGGTATGGCTTTCAATAATATCCTCATGCTTTCTTGTCGACCAAATCGTAAAATTTATTTTGAACATTTGGTTCACTATTTAATGTAAATGTACATTCATCACTAAACTAAATGTTTTTAAAAATTGCCTGTCTGCATTAGCCCTATATAAAATTTTATAACAAAATTCCGCTCGTCTCTCCGCATCTCCTTCTCTTAGTTCTTGATGACATTGAAAATTATATGAACGGAATTTATTCCTTTTTAAAATTTTTATGCCCGTGGAATTATGAATATTAAACTGGTCTGCAGTGGTCCGAGAACTTATTCTAGGATTTTCTGCTGCTGCTGTTAATACATTTATGTCATTTTGATTTTCTAAGTCTCTTGGTACCTCAGCAATATTTTTTGTACATGTACAATTAGATATCACGGTTTCAGTATTTTCAAAATTTTGTAAAATCCTTTGAATTGTTAAATGACTTGGAATTGGTCTATTCGTATATCTTACGCTAAATAAAGTACTGACACTTCGCGCACTATTGTCGTGTAAATAAACATTTGAATATAAACATTTTTATTATTGCTACTTTCTCCTTCAGTGAGTACATTTTTTAATCAACTTTATTGTTTTTTAAATAATAAATCACAAAATAAAATTTTTGGCAATTCAAACATTGTCAAATATCAGAAACTACAATATGATCAAACGTAACACGTCATACACATTCTTACACTGCCTGTGGTCTCACTTTTAGGGGTGGCCTGAAAAATGTATTATATTTTTGTAAAATTTTGGGATACGTTTAATTCGTAGAACAATTTTAACATTTGTTTTTGACACAGATATTAGTCCTCTACAAATAGTTTTCCATGACTTTTGTTGTAAAATATGTATTTCGGGAAGCAGGAGTTCAACAATTTAGAATTTTCCATTGAGTTTCCTATGGCCTGTTTGACGATTCACCACCCTATATATATATATATATATATATATATATATATATATATATATATATATATATATATATATATATATATATATATATAGTAAACTCTTAAATATTGGGGAAATCTGCAAGAAATACTCTAATGTGTATCAATTGTTTCGCCGAACGTTTTCGCCAAAGAGAATTAATTTGGCTTCTTAAGGGCTGAAAGAGAATAAATTATAATTAGCTACCATATATTATCTATTAAAACATTATTGATCTTACCGTAACTTAGAATTGTAGAGTTAGAATATTAAAAAACTTTGCTAGTAACATAGTGGTGTTTTTTGTTACTATGTGCAAAAAAAGTTTTTTATAAGGATTGAAATGTATGGCAGCTATGAACTTGACACGTAAAGGCTTACCCAAGGTTAATCGAAAAACCCAATGCAACTACATTTAAAAGGAGGTAATTCTTTGAATTGTCGGCGATAACTAAATTTTTGATTTTTAGATAGTTAAAAGTGAGGTTCTGTTTAAGCCAGAACGCAAGCGCTGACAACTTCATTAGTTCGTATGAATCTTTATGTCGTTAAGGTTCATTGGTAAAAAATGAATGAATTTAAATCCCAGTAAAGGGAAATATTATTTTGATTTTCTTTATTTAATTATATTATATTGTTCATGTATTATTGAATCTTATTGAGACGTATCTAAGAAAAGCAAGGGAATGTTATATATTTTTTGTTAATGAAAATTAATTATAAAGGTATGTTAGTTGTTAATGGATATATCAGTCAAGTTAGTTATCTGTGATATAGTATTGTTCTTGGTATCTGATTTAAGTAACAGGTGGTATATATCGCTTAGATTCTTGATGTCACTCTTAACATTAATGGAGAAATCGTTAAGGAAAATATAAGACATTTCAATGAACTCTCTTTTAGATTTATTGTTCTCATGGTGGAGAATTGTGATGTTAGTATAGTCCATGAGATGACCAGTGGAATGGACATGTTTGGCTAATGCACAACGGTCAGGGTGAAGTCGAGGTGAAGTCGTGATTCTCGACTTCACCCTGACCGTTGTGCATTAGCCAAACATGTCCATTCCACTGGTCATCTCATGGACTATACTAACATCACAATTCTCCACCGTGAGAACAATAAATCTAAAAGAGAGTTCATTGAAATGTCTTATATTTTCCTTAACGATTTCTCCATTAATGTTAAGAGTGACATCAAGAATCTAAGCGATATATACCACCTGTTACTTAAATCAGATACCAAGGACAATACTATATCACAGATAACTAACTTGACTGATATATCCATTAACAACTAACATACCTTTATAATTAATTTTCATTAACAAAAAATATATAACATTCCCTTGCTTTTCTTAGATACGTCTCAATAAGATTCAATAATACATGAACAATATAATATAATTAAATAAAGAAAATCAAAATAATATTTCCCTTTACTGGGATTTAAATTCATTCATTTTTTACCAATGAACCTTAACGACATAAGGATTCATACGAACTAATGAAGTTGTCAGCGCTTGCGTTCTGGCTTAAACAGAACCTCACTTTTAACTATCTAAAAATCAAAAATTTAGTTATTGCCGACAATTCAAAGAATTACCTCCTTTTAAATGTAGTTGCATTGGGTTTTTCGATTAACCTTGGGTAAGCCTTTACGTGTCAAGTTCATAGCTGCCATACATTTCAATCCTTATAAAAAAACTTTTTTTGCACATAGTAACAAAAAACACCACTATGTTACTAGCAAAGTGTTTAGTATTCTAACTCTACAATTCTAAGTTACGGTAAGATCAATAATGTTTTAATAGATAATATATGGTAGCTAATTATAATTTATTCTCTTTGGCGAAAACGTTCGGCGAAACAATTGATACACATTAGAGTATTTCTTGCAGATTTCCCCAATATTTAAGAGTTTACTATTTAACTAATCTGCAAAGATTAAATTTCTTTTCTATATATATATATACATATATATATATATATATATATATATATATATATATATATATTTATATATATAGAAAAGAAAAGAAATTTAATCTTTGCAGATAAGTTTAATAGTAAACTCTTAAATATTGGGGACATCTGCAAGAAAGACTCTAATGAGTATCAATTGTTTCGCCGAACGTTTTCGCCAAAGAGAATTAATTTGGCTTCTTCGGGGCTGAAAGAGAATAAATTATAATTAGCTACCATATATTATCTATTAAAAACATTATTGATCTTACCGTAACTTAGAATTGTAGAGTTAGAATATTAAAAAACTTTGCTAGTAACATACTGGTGTTTTTTGTTACTATATGCAAAAAAGTTTTTTTTTTAAGGTTTGAAATGTATGGTAGCTTTGAACTTAAAACGCAAAGGTTTACCCAAGGTTAATCGAAAAACCCAATGTAACTACATTTAAAAGGAGGTAATTCTTTGAATTGTCGGCAATAACTAAATTTTCGATTGTTAGAAAGTTTAAAAGTGAGGTTCTGTTTTAGGCAGAACGCATGCGCTGACAAATTCAAGTAGTTCTTATGAATCTTTATGTCGTTAAGGTTCATTGGTAAAAACGAATGAAATTAAATCCCAGTATAGGGAAATATTATTTTGATTTTCTTTTTTAATTATATTCTATTGTTCATGTATTATTGAGATGTATCTAAGAAAAGCAAGGGAATGTTATCTTTTTTAGTTAATGAAAATTAATTATAAAGGTAGGTTAGTTGTTAATGGATATATCAGTCAAGTTAGCTATCTGTGATGTTGTATTGTTCTTGGTATCTGATTTAAGTAAGAAGTGGTATATATCGCTTAGATTCTTAATGTCACTCTTAACATTAATGGAAAAATCGTCAAGGAAAATATAAGACATTTCAATGAACTCTCTTTTAGATTTATTGTTCTCACGGTGGAGAATTGTAGTGTTAGTATAGTCCATGAGATGACCAGTGGAATGGACATGTTTGGCTAATGCACAACGGTCAGGGTGAAGTCGAGAATCACTTTTGTGTAGTGTAATACGTGATTTCAATAATTGAGATGTTTGGCCGATGTAGGAATTGTGGCAAGAGAGGCATGGAATGTTGTAGACAATGTTACTAAGCCTATCTATGGGAGTCTTATCTTTTATCTTAGAATAAAGATTATTAATTGTTAGGGCTGACCTACAAGCCACATTATGTTTAACACTTTTCAGAATCCTTGTTAACCCCGGAGTGATATCTCTGAAATATGGTAATGAAAAATATTTGTTGATAGGAGTATCCGAGACTGGGTTCCCACTTCAGACATCAGGATCAGCATTGTTAGTCGCGAAGGAAGGTGAAATATCTTCGTTATGGATAATATTAAACAAAATCTTATTCACTAATGGTGTTGGATAAGAGTTTGAAATAAAAAGTTTCTGTAGGATTTGTAGGTTTTTTGTATGAAATGAACGATCTGATAGTTTTATTACTCTATTTTTCATGTTTGATTAAGTTGATTTTGGTAGAATTATTATGGTATGAGTGGTAGTTAAGGTATCTACCAGAATGGGTCGGTTTTTGATACCAATCTATTTTAATGTTGTTGTTTTTTCTGATCATCCTTATGTCGAGAAAGGGGACGCACCAATTACCATCTTCCCTCTCTATAGTGAACTGGATGTAGGGGTCATAACCATTGAAAGTATCTAATAGTTCATCTACCTTGTCATTGGGTATAGCCAAAATGATATTATCAACATATTTTTTAATAAATGGAATTTTAAAGGATAGTAAAGGAATGACAGTCTAATACATAATCCATAACGTAAGTTGCAATGATAGGAGAAATCTTTGCTACCATAGGGGTACCGAAAGTTTGTTGATAGAATTTACCATTAAATGAGTAGTAAGTGTTGTTAAAGAGAAATTCGACGATGCTGATGAATCTGTCATAAGACATGGAACAACAACCTCTAACACGGTCCCAGTTGATCTCTATTGATGTCAAACATAATCCTTCATGAACGTTGCTGAATAAGGATACAACGTCAAGGCTAACGAGGACATAATTTGATGGTAGTATGTAACCATTATATTTATTTACCATCTCAAAGGAATCTTTAATGTAATATTGAATTTCATAATTATATGCATTAGTAAGTATGTCTGTAACAAAAGCTGAGATATTTTCAGTATGAGTTCAGTATCAGCTACTATGGGACGAACCGATAGTGTTGGTTTGTGGATTTTTGGGAAAACATAAAACTTTGCAATGTTCCCATTATATGTTGTTAGTTTTTTCTTTGTGTTACGGTCAATCTCATTGGAAGAGGCTAAGGATGCGATTAATGTATTGCATTTCCTTTGTAGAGAAGAAGTGGGATTGGATGTAAGTGAAACGTAAGATCTATCATTATCTATGAGAGAAGAACACAGTTGTAAGTAGTGAGTTCTTTCTAAGATGACTGTAACATTACCTTTGTCTTCTTTTGTCACTAAGAGCTCAGGATTATATTTAAGAAATTTTTTAGTTTTAGTTTTATAACTATTTCTCTACAAAGGAAATTCAATACATTAATCGCATCCTTAGCATCTTCCAATGAGATTGACCGTAACACAAAGAAAAAACTAACAACATATAATGGGAACATTGCAAAGTTTTATGCTTTGCCAAAAATCCACAAACCAACACTATCGGTTCGTCCCATAGTAGCTTCCATTGGAACTCCCAATTGAAATATCTCAGCTTTTGTTACAGACATACTTACTAATGCATATAATTATGAAATTCAATATTACATTAAAGATTCCTTTGAGATGGTAAATAAATATAATGGTTACATACTACCATCAAATTATGTCCTCGTTAGCCTTGACGTTGTATCCTTATTCAGCAACGTTCATCTAGGAATATGTTTGACATCAATAGAGATCAACTGGGACCGTATTAGAGGTTGTTGTTCCATGTCTTATGACAGATTCATCAGCATCGTCGAATTTTTTTTTAACAACACTTACTTTTCATTTAATGGTAAATTCTATCAACAAACTTTCGGTACCCCTATGGTAGCAAAGATTTCTCCTATCATTGCAACTTACGTTATGGATTATGTATTAGACTGTCATTCCTTTACTATCCTTTAAAATTCCATTTATTAAAAAATATGTTGATGATATCATTATGGCTATACCCAATGACAAGGTAGATGAACTATTAGAGATACTTTCAATGGTTATGACCCCTACATCCAGTTCACTAGAGTAATAAAACTATTAGATCCTTCATTTCATACAAAAAACCTACAAATCCTACAGAAACTTTTTATTTCAAACTCTTATCCAACACCATTAGTGAATAAGATTTTGTTTAATACTATCCATAACGAAGATATTTCACCTTAATTCGCGACTAACAATGCTGATTCTGATGTCTTAAGTGGGAACCCAGTCTCGGATACTCCTATCAACAAATATTTTTCATTACCATATTTCAGAGATATCACTCCGGGGTTAACAAGGATTCTGAAAAGTGTTGAAAATAGCTTTGGTAATAATAATAACAACATTAAACTTAATGTGGCTTGTAGGTCAGCCCTAACAATTAATAATCTTTATTCTAAGATAAAAGATAAGACTCCCATAGATAGGCTTAGTAACATTGTCTACAACATTCCATGCCTCTCTTGCAACAATTCCTACATCGGCCAAACATCTCAATTATTGAAATCACGTATTACACTACACAAAAGTGATTCTTGACTTCACCCTGACCGTTGTGCATTAGCCAAACATGTCCATTCCACTGGTCATCTCATGGACTATACTAACACTACAATTCTCCACCGTGAGAACAATAAATCTAAAAGAGAGTTCATTGAAATGTCTTATATTTTCCTTAACGATTTTTCCATTAATGTTAAGAGTGACATTAAGAATCTAAGCGATATATACCACTTCTTACTTAAATCAGATACCAAGAACAATACAACATCACAGATAGCTAACTTGACTGATATATCCATTACCAACTAACCTACCTTTATAATTAATTTTCATTAACTAAAAAAGATAACATTCCCTTGCTTTTCTTAGATACATCTCAATAAGATATAATAATACATGAACAATAGAATATAATTAAAAAAGAAAATCAAAATAATATTTCCCTATACTGGGATTTAATTTCATTCGTTTTTACCAATGAAACTTAACGACATAAAGATTCATAAGAACTACTTGAATTTGTCGGCGCATGCGTTCTGGCTAAAACAGAACCTCACTTTTAAACTTTCTAACAATCAAAAATTTAGTTATTGCCGACAATTCAAAGAATTACCTCCTTTTAAATGTAGTTACATTGGGTTTTTCGATTAACCTTGGGTAAACCTTTGCGTTTTAAGTTCAAAGCTACCATACATTTCAAACCTTAAAAAAAAACTTTTTTGCATATAGTAACAAAAAACACCAGTATGTTACTATACAGCGTTCCACGTTAAGAAAATAACATTAGGCTTATGGACATCAGTGTTGCCAAAACTCTCAGGCATGCGGTTTACTAGATTGTCGATATATTTTTCGAGTTTCCATTTTCAATTAACATTTAACTGTAAAGTCAGAGAACGACATAAAATCGCTGACATACGTACACCGTATTATTTTAAGTTGCAATTAGTAATTAGATATATGCATTCCAAAGTCCGTTTATTTGCTTTTAAATCTTTAATAGCCGGCAAAGTGCATGATTTAACTAAGCAATATTTTCTACTGATTTCTATGATTCATGGTATTATGATATTCTTACCGAAAAACAAATAAACTGTCGTTACTATAATTAAAATAAGATAAAATAAAATTATCTTTTGTAAATACTATTTATTTAATTAAAATCATTTTCCCTACTTTTCATCTCTTGTTTCGAATGGACACTTTTGGTCAATTACGTTAAAAAACATTAATTTAATACATGTCTGTGAAAACGAAAATACAAATAATTATACAACCCTGAATCGTGCTTGTGTTCATCGTGGCATCGCTGCGCTTCTATCGTCCATAAGAAATACATGGCCCTATCTCTGCAATGTTATTTTCTTAACGTGAAACGCTCTATAGCAAAGTTTTTTAATATTCTAACTCTACAATTCTAAGTTACGGTAAGATCAATAATGTTTTAATAGATAATATATGGTAGCTAATTATAATTTATTCTCTTTCAGCCCTGAAGAAGCCAAATTAATTCTCTTTGGCGAAAACGTTCGGCGAAACAATTGATACTCATTAGAGTCTTTCTTGCAGATTTCCCCAATATTTAAGAGTTTACTATATATATATATATATATATATATATATATATATATATATATATATATATATATATATATATATATATATATATGTATATGTATATAGAAAGGAGTACGACCGTCTAAATTTAAATACACAATGCAAGTGGGGTAAAAATCTCACTATAAATGAGGATATCGGTCAAGGAGAAATAAAAAATGAAAAAACTACTTCAATATTTTAGTAGAAAACGTTTCGTGCAGTATTTCTGCACTTCTTCAGTTCTAATGATTGTAAAGACATATAAAGATAATGTCAAAAGCATAGGTTTAGGTGTTAGAATATACATTTAAAAATTACAATAAAATACAGTAGAAAACACATTAAGAGTTTCTTCTAAATTTATACAAACATTAAAAAGTCACAAAAATGTCACAGTATGTTAACAAGAAAACAATATAATATAATATTTCTATTCTATCCCTGAGTATATTCACGTAATTCTAGGTTCCCCAACACAACACAATTACGTGTTCAATGGTCATCTGTACCTAAATATTTTCAACCTTCCTTTTTAATCCAGATTTATAAAAATTTGACTTTTCTATTCTGTACTGCTTAACGAGTAACTTTTATCCAGTTAACTTTTCATACGAAGTCTGATTTCCATATATAGGAAGCCATAATAATTTTTGTTTTTCTTTTCGCAATAGTCGAGCCCTATCCGTTAAAAGGTGCTTTTTTTAATTTCTTTGGTGTATCTAATAATAAAGTTAACTTTCCATGCCTTTTTTTATATTTTTTTTTAAATTGTGTACCTAAGCTCTAATTAAAACAGGTTACTTTTTCTCTTGGCTTCACGTTTCGTTATATTGTACATCAGCGATAGAATAGAAATATTATATCATATTATATTGTTTTCTTGTTAACATACTGTGACATTTTTGTGACTTTTTAATATTTGTATAAATTTAGAAAAAACTCTTAATGTGTTTTTTACTGTATTTTTATTGTAATTTTTAAATGTATGTTCTAACACCTAAACCTATGCATTTGACATTGTTTGGCATCTTTATATGACTTAACAATCATTAGAACTGAAGAAGTGCAGAAATACTGCACGAAACGTTTTCTATTAAAATATTGAAATAGTTTTTTCATTTTTTATTTCTCCTTGACCGATATCCTCATTTACAGTGAGTTTTATCCCACTTGCATTTGTATATATATATATATATATATATATATATATATATATATATATATATATATATATATATATATATGTATATATGGACATATGTCGCAGCCAGATGGTTAAATTTAGCAGTTCGATTAAACAGCTAGCACTTTGATTGAATAACGCCATTCAATCACACAACTAGTTATTTTGTCGAATTTTTATGCAATTAAAAAGTTCAACGACATGGCTGATTGAAAACAGAACCATTCAACCGAAAGACTAAGTATTAAGTCGAATCTTTATGATAATATTCAAAAGTGATTCAACACATTGTTTAGAATATGGTGACTACCACTGTTGTTCTTGTTTAACGGGTGTGAGCTAAAATGATAAAAATGGAATCAAAATAAGTCCTAGTGTTTTTAGAAATCAGAGATAATGGAGTTGGTTACGAGCAATTCAACGGAGCTCAAATTTAATGAAAACTTTGAAGATAAACTGACTGATCATGAAAATTCCCGTCAAGGTAATTATTGTAATTTTATTATTTTAACAAATAATTTGCTATTATATGTAAACAATACTGTTACATAAGTCAGAAACGACAGAATGGGACGTTTACATTATTTATTCTACACTGAGAGAAAAGGCGCCTGACATTTTACACTCAGAAAAAGTAATTTTTAATGATTATACAGTATCAAAAATGGTAGTTCAAAATCTTGTGCTGATTGCGAATATAAGTGGCTACTCAATTACCAAGATAAGGCTACAAAATTTTTGAACCTCCGTCCACTGAAAACGAAAATGGCCAGTGAGGTAGCAATGAAGCTTATGGAAATATTTTTTGATTTTTGGTGCTCCATATATTTTACAATCTGACAATGGACGAGAGTTTACGGCTAAAGTGATAGAAGAACTGGTTGCACTCTGGCCCGATTGCAAAATTGTACATGGTAGCCCAAGGCGCCCTCAAACTCAGGGCAACGTTGAACGTAGCAACCAGGACATGGAAAGTATGATACGTTCTTGGATGACGGACAAAAATTCGACCAGGTGGTCTATTGGTTGTTTGTTTTGTCAGTACCAAAAAAATTTTTGATTTCATCGAATCATCGGGAGGTCTCCTTATAAAGCATTGTTTGGAGTTATCCTAAAGCTGGTTTAAAAGGTACTAATATACCCTCCCAATTGTTGATGAACATTAAAACAGAAGCACACTTACAAAAATTAAAAAATGGGAAATGTGACGATAGTGCTGAGATACGGTATCATAGTTTAAAAAACACCGAGAGAACGAATATATCATGGAATGATGAAACTGAAATTACGGAGACATTACTCGAACAACCTGAAAATCCTGAGAATTATGAAATCAATAATACTGATACGAATCTAATTAGTAATAATGTTCATTTAGAAATTATAATGGCTGAACCTAGTTCCTCAAATATAGGCGACAATTACTCTACAAATGTTGATAGTAATAACAGTGACGAAGAATCTAGTCAGTAAAAGAGGACTGAGTACATTGAACCAATTTGTGTCATATGTCAGAATTCTACCACTAGCGGCCATAGCTGTAAGTCTTGCATTAATTCTGTTCATGTCACATGTGGATTGTCTGTAGTAGGAGAGGAAGGTTTTGGTTCCACAGTACTGTGTTTTAGATGCAAAAAGGAAGAAAAATACTATTTCAGAGAAATGAGGCCCATAAAAGTTTAAAACGTGCAGCTGAAAAAATGGTTGAGAACACAGCAAAAAACTGACACCTCTACTTATTGGCAGTAGTTTCCTGGTAAGTGTACCAATAGTGGATCGTGGACCTTTGGACACCAAAAATATCAAGGGAAAAATTGTGAATTTTAGAAATGCAGTTTATAGCATAGGCACAAAAACAGGAACTATTAAAAATTGGTTTATGCGACAAGAATTGCACTCAACGTCAACGGAAAGCTATGATGATGAAATTTTAGATACTCCGATATCTTTACAAGAAGCTGTGACTATATAATCAAAGTTTGGGAGGCAAGATTTTCAAAAATGTTCGTGAAAACCAGTACAAAAACATTGCCGTACCATGAGATGTGCTTGCTTCAAGAAAAAAGTCCTTTGTGGATCTAAATATCATAGCAGTTTAAGTTGTGTCAATAAATGATTTAAATGTAATATGAAAATTATTAATAACCTCATCTGTGAAGTAAATAACATCATTTTATAAGCAAGACATCATAACGCGTTGTTCAGTCAAATGGAAGGCTAGCCGTGCAAGTGCTGACCTGTTAAACGTTATCTTTGTGGTCGTATATATATATATATATATATATATATATATATATATATATATATATATATATATATATATATATATATATATATATCCTCCTGTAGTGATCCTTTCCCAAGTTAATATGCTCCTTTTCTAACTTGGCTGCACCGTACTGAAGACGACCAATAGTCAGAAATACGTATATACGGTTGCCTTCCATCGATATACCATTTTTGGTTTTCTGTTTTGCGAGACATGCCATTACTTTTTACTATAATATATATATATATATATATATATATATATATATATATATATATATATATATATATATATATATATATATATATATACATCCTGCTATCCTTTTAAACCCTTTTCACGTTGCAGTTATTTAGCATCACCAAGAATTGCTATCATTTTCTATTTATAAATTGTGTATGTTCGTTTAGTGCACCTTTGTAGGCTTGGCACTGTTGTCGGTTTTTCAATATTCCGATTTTTTTTATATATTTAATTTTTTACGTCATACCTACGTTTTAACATCTAGCGGTAAAATCACTGTATTTGGCATCATTTTAGAGCCAATAGATGTTGCCGGTATTAATCCTTAAAATAATATTTTAGATACCTAAATATCGATCGCTTTGGGTTCAAGTTCAAAGAACGACATTGAAACTACCTGCTCACGAGTTGCAGTCTCAACGGGTTTTTTCTTCGTTTAGATGTTATATTTATTCAACCTAGATATTTTTGCCCAGAGAATCGTGTAGGGGAATATTTTACATAAATTTCAATTTACAACCTGTTTAGTCGAAGCTATCGATGAATAGTTTGAGATAAATATTATGGTTTTATGGGATTAAGGCCTTAATTATTGGTTGTGATCCTGTTAATGTTTGAAATTTTGATTTCCATTCCTGAAATCGTTCTCAAAAAACGTTTTTTTGTACAAAATGTGTATACACATGTTTACATAATTTGTACAATAAACAAAGTTATTGTAAAATAATAGTGGAAATCAAAACGTTAAATATTAGTTAATTAAAAATGTAATTTTCATCTCAATAACGACCAATAATTGTGGCTTAATCACATAAAAAAATAATATCGGATACCTCGCTAAATAGTTTGAAAAAATCTTATACAGAAATTTAAATTCTAAATAGTATGAGGGGTAGCTGACGAAAAATTCGTAAAGACGTACACTTGATTTTGCTTTGTTTTTTTAAACAATCTTAAAAGGCAAAAAAAAATTTTTTGCTTATAAAACGTTTTGTATACATTCTAAAGAAAAATAATTCAAATAAAAGTTGTAGACCATAAAAAGTTTTTTATGTAGAGAAATACCAAATTTAAATACATAAATAATTGATATAATTTCAAAAAACCGTAAACTTTAAGATATTATGTTTGTAGTAATTTATAAATGTTAATAACTTTGTTTTTTGCCTAACGACAGGTAATATAGCTACTTGAAATTATGGCAATTGATCAGTTATTAAAGTGTGCTAAATATCAAGCAGATCAAAAAATATTTTACAATTTATTCAATTTGTTTATGACAGAAACCGATTATTTAAACAACCGTACTTGTCCAAACAGTATGACTCTACAAGTATTTTGTAACTTGCAATCGATTCTTTGCGCTTTCAGTTTTAGGGTATATTAAAAAAACTTAAACATATTATTAAATTTTTTATTAAAAACAGTTTGAATAGGGGACTTTTTAGTTTTTAGACCACTTCACGTTTTTTCAGTTTCTTTGACAAGTGAGGATTGTCTATTCGCTTATTTCTTAATATGGGCTATGAGCAATTATCTAGTCAAGTCAACACTATTATAGAAGTTACCCATACTTTTCCAGTACTCATTCAGACGGTTCATCTTAATTGTCCCCATATGGAACATAAGTCCGAGAAAAGTCTTAAATTCTGTTTGTGTTGTCTCTTTCCAAAACGCAATCCTCGATTTTTCTGAACGACTTTGTGCAAATATTTCGTCAGAGTCAATCAGAGTCACTTCCATCATTCATTTAATCTACATCGTCCTCGACAGATGCTTCTAACAATGATTGTAATTCAGCAGTGGTCAATCTACGTTTATGTTCACATCTAGCTTTTTTAGATGTCGAAGGCATATTATTTACATCCATCTTTTTATAAATACTATAACTCACTTTTACGGAGGTAATTAACAATAAAAACGTTCTACTAGAAACTATCAACTTACGACTTCCAATACTATAGGCCACTTGAGGCACAATACGTTTTTACTCAATAATAGTTCCTGTATAAGAAAAATTATTTTTTAATGTGCTTCAATGAAGCACACTAGACATATTGCAGTATTGCCATCACATTCTTCACAGTATGTTTTAACTTTCTACTAGTCATGCTTCTTCTTAAAAGTTTGTTACATCTTGTACACTTTCTTCTCTTTGTATTATCTACATCGCTTTGCCTGAGTTGGTATCTTTGGGTGTAACTAGGGTTACAACATTTCTTTAATTGCAAATGCTTTCGCGAACTCCAGTCTGAACATAAGGATAGGTTGTCGCTTTTTTTACGTTTTCTATTATTTAGCAACTTAGCATTGACTACTACGGTATTAAATGCGGCATTAAATATTAATTCCACTGCCACTTTCCGGTACCACTTCTGAATTTTGCGTATTGGGCTTTGGTAAGAAGCCACTTGATCACTAAAATCAACACTCTTTTTCACCAAGTTATAATCGAGAATAGTTTGTGGTTTTAGTACTTGTGTATAATTTTTCTTTACATTTGATTAAACCAAGATACAACTATTAGGTTTAAATGTTGTAAGGATTAAAGCTGGTCTTTTGTCGACCCATTTTATCACTTGTAAAATCAATTATGGGGTTAAGTTTCATCGTGAGTAGCTGGTTGCAACTTTTTTAATCGAGATTTTGGTTTTACATGTTTTTATAGTAAAACATCTGCACATGAATAATTCGTTTCTTGAACAATGATTTCAATTCAACGACCAATATTCTAAAATAAGGTGTTATTACGTCGTCCGGAATATTATAAACTGGTTCTCTTTCACAAAGCATTGGAAATATGGTTTACATTCTATATTTAGAAAAATCTGTTACTGCAACTCTTGTTCGACTAAACTAAACTAAATTAATACACAAAAAAATTAATCTATTTTTTTTATAGAAATGCAGATTCCTGTTGGATTTTTATCAGTGAGGCATGAGTCACTGGTGTCTCGTATATCCGGACCTCTTATCGCATTACAAACATAATTCTCAATTAGCAGTGCGGTACAAGATACATTTAGGTCGTATAATCTTAAAGCCGTAATAAGACCATAAGACCGTATGTTATAAATAAATATATTCCTATAAGAATTATCTTGAAAGATGAAAAAATACAATAAAAAAGTGCAATATTAAGTGTTATTTAAAAAATAATAAGTCATTCACGGGTGTACAGTTAAAAACAAAAGTTTTCAGTGTTCTATTGCTTGATTATTATTATCTGGTATTCTGAAAATGTTGACATTTTTTCCTGGTCTGATCTTCCTCAACTAACGTCATCTTTCTTATTTGGTGGGTTGTATTGTTCAGGTCTCTTTAAGTGTTTTTGTTGCTATCCATAGTGAATGATTTTCTTAAGACAATGTACTAATGTAGTGTTCAAATGTGGAATTGCGTGCATCATGTAGCGCTGATCTTAATTGTCTGATTATCTATCTCTTGCTCTTCATTTTTCGACTATTAGTTGTATAATATAATTCTGAGTGTTATTTGTGTTTTCTTGATTTGGAATTGTTAATCGTGTAGCTCCATATGAAATAGTAGAAGATGAAAACGACAGCATATTCATCGATAAAAAAAGGAAACGCGATAAAGATATCTGAAACAACTGTTTTAGGTTTTACCAAAACAGATGAACAGAGCACTATAAAGAGGAAGTAGAATTAGCTATGAAACAGCTTGAATGGGGAAAAGAAGTAAGCTTAGACCAAATACTAGCAGGAATTATTCAACTGAGGAAAAAAATTAGATGGATATTTTACGCTAATATTTCACGTTCTGCGACGCATTCCACGTTTGACACACTGTCTTGTTTAGTTTTTTGTCATTCTATTTGTTAAATCCTATCTCATTCTCATCACAGCGTCAAGGAGCAGTAAATGTGTGCACTAAACGGGAGGCATATGTCTAACAGTGAACGTTGGAGATTTTTCGAGTTTATCATATCTTCTTCTTTAAGTGTCTCTCCTATCGGAGATTGGATATCATTAGGGCGATTCTAATTTTATTTACTGCTGTTTTGAATAATTCGTTAGTGGTACAGCCAAACCACTCTCTTAAATTTCTCATCCAGGACATTCTTATACGGCCTGGATTTCTGCGTCCTTGGATTTTTCCTTGCATTATATTTTGTAGGAATGTGTACTTTTGTCCTCTCATCAGGTGGCCAAACTATTCAAGTTTTCTCTTTTTTATATTCAGTATAACTTTTGGATCGTTATTTATATCTGCGTATTACCTCTTCATTTGTAATTTTATCCACCCAACTTATTTTTAGTATACGGCGGTAGCACCACATCTCAAAGCTTTCAAGATTTTTAACATTCTTCTGTTTAAGAGCCCATGCCTCAACAACCGTAAAGCAAAGTACTGAATACATACTAAGTAGTTAACTAAAAGTGGACGTATGCAAAGATATGCATGACGTAATCGTATGGTATTCGCTAATAATCCTGTCACGTAATATGTCACACACTTCTGTGCGTTAATTCGTTTTATTGCTGCCAGTTTAAGGTGTTATTACATGCCGCCATGTTTAATTTTTCTCCACCATCGTCTTATCTCCGTTAAATCCTATCATTTTAGGCTCCATATGTCATGATTAGACCTATAGGACCGGAGATACGCAACTAAGGCTCTTTTGACATAACATATATAAGAGCAAAGATATATACCTAAGGTCCTTTTGGTGTTAATGTATTTGATTTCTACGTCGTAGTATTCTATTGGTTAAATTGTACCATTTGAGGTACTGTACGTCACGATTGGACTAATAGGATCAAAGATACATAACTAAGGCCCTTTTGCCAGGCTACTCTATTTAATTTTTATATCTCATTGTATTCTATTAGTTAAATTCTATCATTTGAGGTACGAAACGTCACGATTGGACTAATAGGACCGCAGATACATAACTAAGGCCCTTTTGACAAGCTGATGTATTTTATTTTTCTATGTTATTGTAATCGATTGGTTAAATCCTATCATTTGAGGTACTGTACGTCACGATCATCATCATTTTGGCTTTACAACCCTGTGTGGGTCCTAGCCTCCCCAAGAATTTTTCTCCAGTCGTCCCTATCCATCGCCTTCCTCCGCCAAGCACGTATTTCCATATTTCTCATGTCTTCATCGATGTTATCTAGGAATCTTGTTCTGGGTCTTCCTCTTCTTCTTTGACCAATAGGTCTATCAAGGAGCGTTTTTCTAGCTGGGTCGGTTTGCTCCATCCGCATAACATGGCCTACCCACCTTAGACGTCCTATCTTTATGTGTTTTACGATATCTGGTTCCTGGTATATCCTATAGAGTTCGAAGTTGTATCGTCTTCTCCAGACACCATTTTCATTTACCGCTCCATAGATGCGCCTTAGTATTTTTCTTTCGAAACATCCTAACATGTTTTCATTACTTTTTGTTAAAGTCCAGGTTTCTGAACCATATGTTAGGACTGGGCGTATTATTGTTTTGTAGAGTTTTACTTTTGTATTTCTTGATATAACTGTAGATTTAAAAAGGAGATTAAGCCCAAAATAGCATCTATTAGCCGTGCAAATTCTGCGGTTTATCTCTGCGGTAGTGTCATTTTCAGTATTGACGAGCGTTCCCAGGTATACAAATTCGTTAACTGCTTCGATGACGTCATTTTCTATAACAAGTGGCCGTAGTGTTTGTGATTGCGTACCTATTTTCATGTATTTTGTTTTGTTGGTGTTTATTATTAAACCCATTTTTGTAGCCGCTTCCTTTAATGCTACGTACGCCTCGCGTGCTGCGTTTTCCGTTCTCCCAACAATATTGATATCATCAGCATATGCTAAGATTTGCACAGATTTGTTATATATTGAACCGGTAGTTGTGATTTGTGACGTACGTATTACTTTTTCCAAAGCTAGATTGAATAGTATACAGGAGAGTGGGTCTCCCTGACGTAGCCCGTTATTTGTTTTAAAAGGTTCAGAGAGTTCCCCCTGGATTCGTACTTTGCATTCAACTTTTTCAAGGGTTAGTTTGGTTAAACTTACCAACTGATTTGGTACTCCTAGGTCTATCATTGCTCTAAACAATTCTCTTCTATTTACAGAGTCGTAGGCTGCCTTGTAGTCTATAAATATGTGGTGCGTGTCTACACCGTATTCCAGTGTTTTCTCTAGAATTTGTCTTAGGGTTGAAATCTGATGAATTGTTGATTTACCACCTCTGAAACCAGCCTGGTATTGTCCTATTATTCGCTCTGCATATGGTGCCATACGATGGCATAGTATATTGGAGAATATTTTATACGCTGCATTTAGGAGCGTAATTCCTCGATAGTTAGAGCATTCAAAGATATCACCCTTTTTGTGTATGGTGCAAAGTATTCCAATATTCCAATCATTGGGAAGGGACTTCTGTATCCATATTTCTTTTATAAGCTGCTGTAGGGCTATTATGATATCGTGGCCACCTTCTTTATATAATTCCGCTGGGAGATTATCTATTCCGGGTGATTTGTTTCTGGCTAGTTTGTTTACAGCGTCTTTAACTTCCAGGATCGTTGGTGGATCCTCCTCCCTCTCGTCTGCTCCGCTTACCTCGCAGCTTTCGTCTTCCGGGTTTTCTTCTTCCTCTATATTAAGTATCTGGTTAAAATATTCCGTCCATCGGTTTAGTACGTCTGTTCTTGTTGTTAAGAGATCGCCATTTAAACTTCTACATTGATTTGTGTTTGCCTTAAATTCTTTTCTGTTGATGTTAACTTTCTTATAGAATGTTCTGAATTCTTTCTCTCTGTTGAGGTTTTCTATATATTGAAGTTCCTTTTTTAAGTGGTTTCGTTTCTTCATTCTGTGTATTTTCTTTTCTTCTCTTCTCTTTGTCTGGTAATTCTCTATAGTTGTTCTAGTTCGGCGGGTAAGCATTTTTGCATAGGCTTCATTTTTTTTCTGTGTTGCGTCTTTGCATTCATCGTCAAACCAGTGATTTTTTCGGGTACAAGTTTCTGTTCCTATTTCATCTTGTGCTGCTGACTCAATATCTTCCCTTATCCTGTTCCAGAATGAGTCTATATCTCTCTGGTCTTCTTCGCCTAGACTTTGATTCCTTAACCTATTGGTAACATTTTCCCAGTACTGTTTTGCAACAGTTGCATCTCTCAGCTTCTGTACATTCCATTTCTTTCTATTTATTTCTTTTTCTTTGTTGGAGTTTGAAATTCTAGCCCTTAGTGTTGAGATCACTAAACAATGGTCTGAGTCTATGTTTGCGCCTCTATAACTTCTGCAGTTTATTATGTCCGTTCCGTGTCTTGAATCTATTAAGATGTGATCAATCTGACTAGTTGTTCTTAAATCAGGGGAGGTCCAGGTTACCTTGTGTATATTCTTGTGTTCAAAATAGGTGCTAGCGACGGTCATGTTCAGTGCTGCTGCTAAGTTTATCAGTCGTAATCCATTATCGCTACTGATGTTGTGTAGGCTATGCCTTCCTATAGTCGGCATAAAAACATGCTCTCGTCCTATTCTTGCATTCATGTCACCTAGCACTATTTTAATGTCATTTTTGGGGCATCTTCTGTAGGCTTGTTCTAGGTCTTCGAAAAACTGTTCTTTAATGTCTTCTAGTTTGTCGTCGGTCGGGGCATGTGCATTAATTAAACTGTAATTAAAGAATTTACCTTTTAAGCGTAAATAGCACATTCTTTGACTGTAGGCTTTAAAATCAATAACTAGGCCTTTTGTTCTTTGGTTTACTATAAATCCCACTCCATCTATGTGTTGGTTTTCATTGCAGCTGTAATATATGGAGTGGGTTCTCTTATCAAGAATGCCTGTTCCCGTCCATCGCATTTCCTGCAGTGCCAAAACATCTACTCTGTACATGTTCACTATGTCTAGTAGAGATGCGAGTGCTCCAGCTCGGTACAGGGTTCGGGTGTTCCATGTTCCTAATCTTAATTCCATTTTTCGTTTGCAGTGTCGTCGTCGTAAGTTCCGTCCGGCTAATAGTCCTTGAGGTTCCGTAACATATGATTTTTACAGGAAGAGGTTGTTAGCCTCTAGCCTAACCCCCAACCTGGAGGGCCAGGGACTCTGTTGGGTTGCCATGCCAGTCTGTTTTGGTTCACGGGTGGTATTTTATTTCCCACCTACCCGCCAGTCCTAGGACTGGTTAGGGCGTTCCCCTATCCACCACCTGGGGACGCGTCCGATGGGCGACAGACAACATCCACACGGATGTACGTCACGATTGGGCCACTAAAAACGAAGATACGTAACTAAGACCCTTTTGACGTGATGCTGTATTTGATTTCTATGTCATTGTATTCTATTGGTTAAGTGCTATCATTTGAGGTATCGTACGTCACGATTGGACTAATAGGACCAAAGATACATAACTAAGGCCATTTTGACATGCTACTCCATTTAATTTTTATACCTCATTGTATTTTATTTGTCAAATCCTTTCATTTGAGGTACTGCACATCATGATTGGACTAATAGAACTAAAGATACACAACTAAGGCCCTTTTGACATTGTTCTGCATTTGATTTTTCTATCCCATTGTATTATTTATGTTAAATCCTATCATTAGAGGTACTATACGTCACGATTGGACTAATAGGACCGAAGATACGTGACTACGGCCCTTTGGACATGTTGCTGTATTTCATTTTTTTATTTCATTGTTTTCAATTGGTTAAATCCTGTCATTTGAGATACTGTACGTCACGATTGGACTTATAGAAACAAAGATATATAATTAAGGCCTTTTTGACATGCTGCTATATTTGATTTTTCTGTCTTATTGTATTTTATTGGTTAAATCCTATCATTTGAGGGGCTGTACGTCGCGACTGGACGAATTGGAGTGAAGATACAATAGGTAGTTGCAATATATCATAACCCGTTCCTTTTAACCAAACATGATTCCAAAATGATTTGTGGATGAAAAAAATATATATATATTCTTAAATTTACTATTTCGTTGTGGGCAATATTATATTCAACAGCGATGCCAAATTTCTGATGCTAAAATGATTGATAATGAAAGTGGGATATACATTTTCATGTATATAATGGCAGCGAGTAAACGGTAAAACCCTGAACTAAATATATATAATATTTTCACTGTACCATCATTTTAGACTCAAACATTTTCTGGAATAAACTTATATAACTCAGTAAGGGATAAAAAGAGAAAGCGGATATTTTAAAATACCAACACGGTATCAAAACTCTAATCAATGAGATGGTTAAAATTCTTGTAACAAGTACAGGAAAACAGTTATTGAGGTCTTGTAAAGTAGCGTCGATATACAGATGCTACTTTGCAAGACGATGCTAAATTGATGGGAAAAGCATAATGTATCGATGCGAAAATGATAGTAGGATGTATATATATATATATATATTATATACATATATATATATATATATTATATATATATATATATATTATATATATATATATATATTATATATATATATATATATATATATATATATATATATATATATATATATATATACGACCACAAAGATAACGTTTAACAGGTCAGCACTTGCACGGCTAGCCTTCCATTTGACTGAACAACGCGTTATGATGTCTTGCTTATAAAACGATGTTATTTACTTCACAGATGAGGTTATTAATAATTTTCATATTACATTTAAATCATTTATTGACACAACTTAAACTGCTATGATATTTAGATCCACAAAGGACTTTTTTCTTGAAGCAAGCACATCTCATGGTACGGCAATGTTTTTGTACTGGTTTTCACGAACATTTTTGAAAATCTTGCCTCCCAAACTTTGATTATATAGTCACAGCTTCTCGTAAAGATATCGGAGTATCTAAAATTTCATCATCATAGCTTTCCGTTGACGTTGAGTGCAATTCTTGTCGCATAAACCAATTTTTAATAGTTCCTGTTTTTGTGCCTATGCTATAAACTGCATTTCTAAAATTCACAATTTTTCCCTTGATATTTTTGGTGTCCAAAGGTCCACGATCCACTATTGGTACACTTACCAGGAAACTACTGCCAATAAGTAGAGGTGTCAGTTTTTTGCTGTGTTCTCAACCATTTTTTCAGCTGCACGTTTTAAACTTTTATGGGCCTCATTTCTCTGAAATAGTATTTTTCTTCCTTTTTGCATCTAAAACACAGTACTGTGGAACCAAAACCTTCCTCTCCTACTACAGACAATCCACATGTGACATGAACAGAATTAATGCAAGACTTACAGCTATGCTTATGCTCTTTTACTGATATATATATATATATATATATATATATATATATATATATATATATATAATCTCTGCATTGCATAAAGCCAATCTTATTCTCGAATATTTCGGTTATTTCACGTATCCATCTATAAATTACTACCTCATATTTTCTTGCCAGACTAAAATGGAGATGGGCAGGACACATAGCCAGAATGACAGATGGGCGATGGACAAAGAGGTTATTGGAATGGAGGCCAAGGGAAGACAAGAGAAGCGTCGGTCGACCACCTACAAGATGGACTGACGATTTAAGAAGACTCAATAAAAACTGGATGAGAGCGGCGCAAGATAGACGGGGTTGGAAACATGAGGAAGAGGCCTATGTTCAGCAGTGGACTCTTGAGGCTGGATGATGATATTTTCTTGGTGTGACTAAGTAGTTTTATGGTCCTGTAGTTTGTTTATTGTTTTATATCTCTATTGTTTTATAAATAGGTACTAATATACTGCTTCTTCATTTGTCTGCCATTTGTCTAACTTCCATAATTCTATTAAACAAACATGTTAGCAAACTTTTCCCTATCTCTCCTTGTTTTCGTGTGTGTGCGTGCGCGTGTGTGTGGCGCGTGTGTGTGGGCGCGCGTGTGTGTGCGTGCGCGCGTGTGTGTGTGTGTATGTGTGTGTGCCTCTATGAATAAAGTATACAAATAAACATCCGTGGAACAACTGAGAACTTGACATAGGGACTTGCAATCTACATTACTGTAGATTTGTCAATTGAACATGACCCACACACAGACACACAAACCCAGACTAACTCTTACCATAATCAACGGACAAATCACAGAAAGGTGCACCACAACTGGATCATCATATGGTCAGATTTGTTCTGCTACTACTCGGCTCTCTAATCCCGAGGTGTACCACCATCCCCAGGGGATGTTGCAGGGCAAAGGCAAACAGTTGCCTTAAGCGATGACCCAGAATTTGACGAAATTTTGGGGAAATTCTTTTTAACACGGTAAGGGCGCACTGCCATGTCTGATAATATTTCCTCCTAACTCTTGAATACAAAAGGCAAGCTAGAAGCAACAAAAATAGATCGCTCAGAAGAGGCTCAGAAATGAGTAACTCTTCTGACTTTACAAACATAAACAATCAAGTCGCGGATTCTACTGAGCCAGTTATCAAAAAACGCCTGTCTGGAGCTCCACAGAAGAGAATATGGGGAGAGACAAAAATGGCTGCTGGGACATATTCCACAGCAAAACCACATAAAACTAATGAGGTAGTTTGATACTCTGATACTTAACTAGATCAGGCTCAAGCACACCTGGTCATTAACAAACTGGAACAAGCAGTAGATGAGGCTGCTGTTGGAAGTCAGGGTCAACTTCTGCAGTTCCATAAAACATCTTTTAGCGCATGGACCCTGTGAGTAAACTGTAATAACCACTATACAAAAAATGACTTCTTAGATGGTAAGAACTATGGAGAGCCTGTGGGAGGAATCAGACTTAAATATAGTCGATCCCAATAATATGCCTAAACACCTATTAGGACTCGTTTAAGGAAACAAAATCAAGGCATTAAGTCGCAATATTGGTTGTTGAAAAATCGGGGAGAATGTGCAAATCCTAGTCTACACGATCGACGAGGTCACCTACAAAGTATTGAAGGTTGCTCATTTCAGGGTGTATTACAGATTTAGAAAGGTATCCTTCAAAACCATCAGTCTCGATGGCTCCAATCAGAGTCCTTCAGGCGAACTTCCAGCATAGTAAGGCAGCTAATGATAGATTGCAGGAAAAATAGGACTGCACTTGATCATTGGCTATGATTCGAATGCGCACCATCTGATCTCGGACAATACAAACCCAAATAAAATAAGTGCGTCATCACTACAGTTTGTTAAGAAACATGATTTAGACATACTAAACTTAGGAAACAAACCAACTTTCATAGCTTCACAACGAAAGGAGGTAATTGATAAAACAGTGGCAATGCTCACGTGCTTAGAACTGTCAAAAATGGTGTATTTCAAATCATCTATATATCTGTTTTAAAAGAAAATGTGGCGAATTAAACAAACAATGAATTATTTCGAGAATTAATAATAATTAAATTAACACCAACTATATTTCCTTCGATAGCCCTTTTTTTTTTTTTTTTTTTTTTTTGGACTGAGGTGGAAAGATTCGTAATCGACTAGGGAAGGTGTCCCTAGTACTGTTGGATTCAACCAAAGGACCAGAGACATACGCCGACGGCACGATGTCAAAACTATATGACAGAGGGCCCCCTTCGGACATCCCTGCCAGGTTGCCTACCAACTAAAACCACCCCCTCTTCGACCCGTGGTATCCCTGGACGAGTTCATTAGCGAACGAAACATGGGGATACCACGCGCAGACTGGGTTAAAGGTGCCCTTAGGGCTATTTATTTTAGTTACAGCACTTACCTAAAAGCAGTAAGCGTGTAGGGAAGGAGACCTAGTTTCCAAGCGGATAAACTTGAGAGCTTAAAAAAGGGGGGTTGCCGTAGAGGGTAACATTTGGTACATTTTTGTACGGAAAAGAAAAAGAAGGAAATAAAAAAAGAATGTTTATGTTTTTTTTTTTTATTATTTATTTTTGTATTTGACCCCTCACCCAGCTTGTTCGGCTCTTTCTATTATAGTCTTCCTTTTCATGATACCTGTTATATGGTTGATTATATATTCAAAATTCTCTTTGCTGGTCATTGCAATCTGCATGATGTTGTTGGGCGCGATCGCGCCGAATCTATTCTGCAGCCTTTGTTGTTCGTAGGCGAAGACATTACACCGGAAGATGCAGTGTTCCGCATCGTCCCTCTCATCACACGAGGTGCATATGTCATCGTTGGTTTTTTTGATGCCATATGTGTAGGATCTGAAAGATCCATGACCGGTCAGGAACTGGGTAAAATAGTAATTCACTCTTTTAAATTTACAGTTGTACCATGCTACAACATCGGGGATAAGCGTTTTGGTCCAACGAGCCTTCGTGGTCTGTACCTCCCATTCTCTTTGCCATTCTATAAGCATGTTCACTCGTATGGTCCTTCTTACCTGAGGTAGGTGACCGTCATGGGCTTCATACAGCATTTGTCTTTCTTTGGCAAGCAGGTGGATGGGGAGCGTTCCCGCAATCACCTGTAAGGCCAGCGTAGAAGTGGTTCTGTACGCGCTCACCACTTTTAAAAGGGGCTTCCTTTGGGCTCTTGTTATAATATCTTTATACTTCTGGTATTTTAGTACGTTTATCCAAACGGGAGTTCCATATAGAAGGGTCGATTGCACTACTTGAAGGTACAATTTTCTCTTGTTGCTGCTGGGCCCTCCTATGTTAGGTATTATTCTTTGGATAGCTGCCGTCCGTTTATCCGCCTTCTTAACCACTCCTAACAGGTGTTTCGTATACCTCAGGCCTCTGTCCAGGTCGATGCCTAAATACCTCGCGCAGTTCGTCGGCTCTAATTGGCTATTGCCTATTTGGAAGGTCAGGTCCGGCCCATTCCTTGGAGCTTTAAGGATGACCACTTCTGTCTTGTGGCCTGCGAGTTCGAGATCATTATTTTCCATCCACCTGTTCACTTTCTCGCAGCATTCGTTTACAATTTCCACAAGGTCCCAATGCCTGTCGTTAGTGACCAATATGGCAAGGTCATCTGCATAGGCTACTGCCATGGTGTCTCTCCCATAGTCGATGTTTAAGACCCCATTGTACAAGACATTCCACAACGTTGGGCCTAGTACGGAGCCTTGCGGTACACCGGCTGTTAGTTTCATCTCAACATTTCTGGCCACTAAAACATATCTCTCGCATAAATATCGTTTTATAATATTGATCAAATATCCCGAGACTTCAGCGGTTTCTAGTTTAGTAATAATATGGTTCCAGTTGGCAGAGTTAAAAGCGTTCTTTACATCAAACATTACTAGAGCGGCCCATCTTTTTCTGCTGTTCTTCACAGTGTCTGTAATATGCTTGACCGCATCTATAGCAGATTTTGCTTTCCTGAACCCGTATTGTCTGCTTGAGATGATGTCATTTTCTCTCAGCTCTTCTTCAAGGCGGTTCTTAACAATATTCTCATATAGTTTTCCCAGGCAGTCGAGGAGGCATATCGGTCTATAGGCTGTGGCTTCTTCCGGGTCTTTACCGGGTTTGAGTATTAGAGTTAGTCTCGCGAGCTTGAGCTGGTTAGGAAACTCTTGTCTTGTCAGCAGCTGATTCAATATGGCTCTGATAGCTTCTGGTTGTGTTTTAACTATCAGTTTTATCGCCTCTGGTGGGACACGATCGGGTCCAGGTGACTTACCTACTTTAATGGGCTCTGCAGCTTTGATGAGTTCCGCATTACTTATCTCCTCCGGACAGATATGTGTATTGTACGTATGTTCAATGCTGGGCTTGTTGGGAAAGAGAGTGTTCGCTATGTCTCTTCTTCTATCATCGCACAGGTTGTATGGGGTCTCGAACCTCAGCGTTTTGGTGGCTATTCGATAGGCTTCGCCCCACACGTCATTTTCCAGCGCCTCGCACAAGTCCTGCCAACATGTGCGCTTTGCCCTCTTTATAAGTTTGTTTAATTCGTTCTTGGCGCGTTTATATTCTTCTTTCGTCTGCTGAGTCCTGTTTCTCTGTGCGATTCGCCTGAATCTAAGGCATTCTGTCCGTTTTGACTGAATTTCGTCATTCCACCAGTAGGGTACGGTGTATGAGGCGGTTTTGCTCCTGCTGCTTAATTTGTATGCCCTAGTAATGGAATTCCTGAAGGTGGAAAAGTCAGTAGTTTGTTCCTGTAGATTGCTAATCGACTCCACAAATTTTGCTTTGTTGAAGTCAAGTACCTTTCTGCCATTCTTTTTTGTTACCTTTGTGCCAATCTCGAAGACGATGTACTTATGGAACGTAAAGATGTTATCATCTAGAACGTCCCAATTCGTTATCTTGTTGGCATACTTTTTGGATGCCAGGGTAACATCTATGTGGCTCCGCGATTCACCTCTTTCGAACGTATGTTTCCCATTATTCATCACTGCCATATCAGTAGACGCGATCCATTCGTTCCATATATTCCCTTTGACGTCATTTCTTGGGGACCCCCACCATATGGATTTGGCGTTTATGTCGCCAGCAATTATATAATGCTTCTCTGTTAGTGCCGCCTCTATGATGTTTTCGACCTTCTCTTCATATTGTGTCATGTTGATGTTTGGTGATATATAGCACGCTATAATAGCTACATCATTGAGTTTTATCTTAATGAAGCTTTCTTTCTTGGTGATTTTGCTTATGGATAGGTTCTTGTTCACTAAGAGGATGGCGACGTCAGCCCGCTTGTCGGCGACCCAACCGAACTTTTTAGAAATGTTTTTATTAGGTTCAGGAACTATAATGAGATCTGCTTTTATTTCCAGGGCTTTGGCGTGAATTAGATCGTGTCCCACCTTGGCTCTTCCGATGTTAACTTGTAATATTTTGACAGTCTTCACACCGGTCGCGGTCGAAGCCAGCTTAGTCGGTGGTGAGAGACTTTAGCTTTTCTAGACTACTATCTAGGGTGTTTTTCTCTACATCCCACGGGAAGGAGGGTGTAGTGGTTACATCAGATTCCTCATTCGGGGGAGGGGAAGATGAACGACTGAGCTGTTCGGCCTGCTGCAAGTGTTTGGCCGCCACGCTGTCGCACATGGAGCTAAACTGCTCCATAAGGGTGGAGTGGATCGCTCCATGAAAGACCTCGTCGTCGGCTTTCTCGACCTCTTCATATGACGGCCCTGGGACCTCAACCTTTAACTCGTCAGTTTTCTCTGAGCCCGTGTCCATTTCAGTCGGGGTGGGGGTAGCGGAAGGGATATCTATTGTAGGAGTAGGTGGCTGGTATACTTGTGGGGGGGGGGGGGAGTCTCCAGCGACTTTGTTTGGTCCGCCAATCGAGCTCTCTGGAGAGCCGACCGGAACTCCTTACATTTGCCACTGCCAATACGGTGCGGGTCTTCGCAGATTACGCACCAATCTGCCTCATTGCAAGATTCGAAGGTGTGACCCTTCTTTCCACACTTCGGGCAGGATCCCGTACGGTCAGGACCGTCGCACTTGCTCACATCATGTGTATATGACCAGCATCTCTGGCACCTCCTGATGCTGTACCTCCTTTCCACCTCGCATCTCACGAGGCCGACCTTCAGGTTTCCCTTATCGATGATTCGCCTTGCCGCTTCCGCGGAAAGGACGACCGTCGCTGCCAAGGTGTTATTCCGCATGGGACGCAGCTGTTTGATGGAGTAGCTAGGTTCCCATTTACCCAGCTCCCTTGTAAGAGCCACTTTGAGGTGTTCTTTATTCGTGTTCGAGGTCATCCCTCTAACGTGGATGACTGCCTGCCTCTCCTGGCCTATCAATTTGGCCGATACACCACTATCCTTGATAATAGCCTTTTTGATCATCGAGGCTGCGTCCTGATTCTTGTCGATTGTCCTTCGATAGCCCTGGCGAGATGAATTAACTTTAACTCATAGGTGCAAATAATTATCAAAATTCAAAATTTAAATGGTTGCAATAAACAATCAAAAACAATTTATACGTTCAGGTAAAACTGGGTAAACTTACCACTAATTACCATGATTTACACTACTTTACGAAACAACGAACAAAAACGAATTCAGTATGAGGGTATTAGTTCACTGTCGAGTTACGTCTGTCCCTCTTAACGACTCACGCTCTTGTGTTTAGCTCACGTGTTACGTTAGCGAGATGCATTCTTTGAGCCCGAGCGGTACTATAGGGATCGTAGGAATACAGGGAGGATAAATGTATTGATTAGTTTACACAAACGTATTTGAATTTAAACATTCTCCCCCCTTTAAAGGCCATAAGGTCTTTAAAAACAAAACGAATTCTAAATACTATCATTACTTAAACAACAAGAAACAATAATTAATACAAACAATTCCTATATAAATCTTAAACAAATATTCAAAACTTAAAATGGTGGTTTCGTTGCGGTTATATTGATAAAAGCCGAACAACACAAAATTAGTAAAAAATGTTGACCATCTAATCTTCATCTATCGGCAAGGGACAGATTCGGACAAGAGGCCGTTTTAAGGTTTCAATGATCGTACGCACGGTAGCCACTCGAACTTCACCGTCTCTACCCTCATGCAATTACACAAGACTCGTGAGGGGCCACTTACACGGAGCCAAATTATCCTCCTTTAAAACAACTAAGGCACCGATTTTAGGTACAAAGCCAGAATCTAACCATTTGGACTTTTGTTGTAAAGTTTGAGCTTCTTTGGGAGTCAAAGCACCTAAAACAAAATCATCAATATACGAAGCATGACGAATAAGTGAGACGGCTTTAGGAAAACGAGAGCCTTCGTCTAATACTAATGGAGGGTCCTTAAAGCGAGATACGGCGAAGATACTATTCCAAAAGTAACTGTTAATAAACGATATTCCTGAATTTCCTCAAGGCTAGAAAATCTCCATAACACGCGTTGATAATGCTTGTGTTCAGGAGCGACTAAAATATTACGATACATCTGACGAATGTACGCACACAGCGCAAAGCGATTAAGTCTAAAATTCAACAAAAGCGAAACTGTGTTCTGTTGTAGCTTAGGACCGACCAGTAAATAGTCGTTCAAAGATTTGCCAAGACTGGGACTTTTCTGAGACGCATTATACACAACTCGAATTTTACTTGAAACACTATCTGGTTTCACAACGCAATGATGTGGAATATAACCCCTTTTCTTTTCAGCATTAGGGACTAACTGCATATGACCTAAATCAAGCGACTCTTGCATATGTAAAAAATATTCCTTTTGCAAAATTGGTCGACGAGATAAGCGCCGCTCTAATGATAGCAGTCTAATTAAAGCAATATCATAACTATCTTGCAAACAAGGCGGTGATTCACGAAAAGGCAAATACACAACATATTTACCCGAGACGTCCCGATTATGCGTTTTCCGATAAATGTTCTCGCACAGGGCGTCTTCTGGTTCTGAAACTGATTTTTCCGGTATGTTTTCCAGTTCCCAAAATTTCGTTAACGAAGAATCTAGTGGGTCTTCAATATTTGAAAGACAAACAAGCGAAGTCGACGAAAGGTTATGTGTGCTAGTAGGTCCTAACAAAATACAGTATACTCCCTTTATAACGAACACGGTTATTACAAGGTTTCGCTTATAACGAGGTACATTAGATGTCCCGTGAAATTTCTATTGAACTATAACCCTTTATAGCGAGGTAAATTTGCTTATAACGAGAAAAAATAAGATTGAAAAACGTGTTTTTTACGTTTTGGCCCGGTCGTAGCTATAAATAAATACCCTTTTTAACTGCGGGCCGCCCGCAATAAACTTCTTACAATTTATGATTCTTAGTCGGAAATGTAAAATTTATGATTCACAAGTGTCATTGTATTGGGTTGACCATTCACACGTGTTTTAAAGGTTGTCAGAAACTTTATCCAAGGACAAAACGCAAATGAAGAAGCATAAAACTGTTTCACATCTTTAGAAAATATGATAGATAGAATCCTGGACAATTTAAAGCAGTCAAAAATGACAAAATAACTTTATACGCTTTATACATATTTACAGAATACAGATTTTTTGTTTTAACGTATATCATTGACAGTAAAAGTAAACAACTCTTTTTTGTTTTAATGCATTTCATTGACAATAAAAGTAAACAACTTTGTTTTAAAAACGCCATTCAAACAATATTTATTAGCATCTTATATTGCTCCGAATGGCTTCACTATGGAAAGTTAATGTTTTAGAAAACTACATATTCATATGTATGCACAGTATTATTGTTGTTGGATATAACGAGATCCGCTTATAACGAGGTAATTAGTCTGTCATTTCAGTTCTCGTTATAGAGGGAGTCTACTGTATATCCAAAAACGGTATTTAGGGCATCAGGTTGTCCCGCTGTACCTTCAATTTTACATTCTAACAACACCTTCGAAAATATGCTACAACCAATAAACAAATCAATAGATTGACTACAGTTAAATTCGGGATCGGCTAACTTCAAATTTTTAATGTAATCCCACGTCGATATGTCAATTTTGGTGCTGGGCAAATCCGAGCAAACCTGATCTGTAATAATAGCCTCCAAGTGAAACACCGGTGACTCCTGATGACATGGTTGGATAGAAAAACTTATTTGACCTTGATTCAGTTTCGTTTGCATCGAATTGAGTCCGTTAACTTCAAATTAACAAGGAATTTTAGGCAAGCCTAGTCTACTGGCAGCTTTTCGACTAATGAACGAACTCATTGAACCCGAATCTAGAAGACATCTCAAGGGCTATTTACACCCCTTACTATCAATCGCATGAACCAAAACGGTACCGAGCAAGATTTCTTTTGTTTCGTTTTTCTTCCCTACAAAACTAGCAGCACTGCTAGTTTCCCTTCAGACGAATTTTGTTCGACTCCCGATGCCCCTGGATTATTAGTATTTTCTGTGGACGTTTGACTGTTGGAACGATTTCTGTCGAAGTGCTATAGACTGTTATGAAGATGACTATTACATTTACTACATTTGAAGGCCTTTGGACACGACTTGACAGAATGATTGGCCTAATTAAGACACCGTAAACACGAGGAGGATTCTTTACAAAATTGGTATCTTTCTTCTGAAGATTTTTTCAAAAACAACTAACACTGGTTTAGAAAATGACTTTGTTTAAATAAGGCACAGCATATTACGACGAATTTGTAACAAAAGATGAACTAGATTATGCCTTGACTCATTAGAATATTTATAATTACACTTTGGCTCCGTATAAGTTGGAGCCCGCGACGATTTCTTAGATTTACTTAAGCTACTATTCAAATTATCGTAAGAAATGTACCGAATTTCAATAAACTCTACCAATTTTTGAAATGACGGAATTTTATTCGATTTATTTTCTAACTCAAATAACTTTACTGAATCCGCGTCTAGTTTCGACAAAAGTAAATTAAACATAATAAAGTCCCAATGTTCTGTCGGAAGACTTAATGTTTTCAATGCGGCTAAATTTTCTAAAAAGGTGTCTACTAATTTAGCCAGATTTTTCGAATTAACTACCGAGATTTTCTGTACGCCCATAATCGCGCTCGCACAACGACGAACATTTGTGTAGCGTTTAACAATTAGATCGTAAGCAATTTGATAATTATCGCTATTTATTGACAAATTACGAATCAAACTGAGTGGAGTCACCTCTAAACATCCTTTCAAATACTTAAACTTTTCTACATCTACTTGGCCTGCGTTATTATGAACAACTTTGTTATATAAGTAAAAATGAACTAAACTCCTTAAAATCACCCTTAAATTTAGGCAGCTCTATTTTAGGAAAGCGAATGTTAGATTGTTGAACTACTATCGATCTAAACGGTTCTGGAGTTTCAGATTGTGGCTCAAATAATTCCGCACTAAATAGTTTTATTTTATAAAATTGTTCCAAAAATAATTCCCGAACATTTTCTTCAGCCCTCGTATCCGCGTCTGGTACAGAAAGAATATTACCAATAATATTTGTGTGATGTTTTAAGAATTCTTCATGAATTGTATCTAATTCTTCTACTCTAATTTTAAATAAAGGTCGGATGGATAAGTCTGATTCGACATAGCTTTAAAACCTAAATTGAAAATTACCTGAATACCATTCATAGTTGTGTTTCTCGAAAATTTAAGTTTCTTATTCTTTTCTTCAAGTTTTCCCATTTTAAATTTCTAACAAATTCCAATTAATATTATACCCAGAAAACTGTACAAGACGGTGCTTTAAAACCCCGAAATCAACCAGTTGATATTTGATACTTTATTAAAACGACTATAATCCCTATTTCAAAAATCCCATAAATCTCCACTTAAATGCTCATAAATTATTCTCGAGCCTCGAATTTAATAGTTTTCGACAAGAGACGCAAATCAATTTACCCGGTTTTTTATGAACCTCCAAAACGATAAAAAAGACGACACCACGAGACGAAACCAACAATTCAAATTTAAATATAACAAAAATATGTTTTCAAAAAATGAGTTCAAATTCGGCTAGATAGCCAATGTGGCGAATTAAACAAACAATTAATTATTACGAGAATTAATAATAATTAAATTAACACCAACTATATTTCCTTCGATAGTCCTGGCGAGATGAATGAACTTGAACTCATAGGTGCAAATAATTATCAGAATTTAAATGGTTGCAATAAACAATCACAAACAATTTATAGCTTCAGGTAAAACTAGGTAAACTTACCGCTAATTACCATGATTTACACTACTTTACGAAACAACGAAAAAAACGAATTCAATATGAGGGTATTGGTTCACTGTCGAGTTGCGTCTGTCCCTCTTAACGACTCACGCTCTTGTGTTTAGCGAGATGAATTCCCCAAGCCCGAGCGGTATTATAGGGATCGAAGGAATACAGGGAGGACAAAATGTATTGATTAGTTTACACAAACATATTTGAATTTAAACAGGAAACTATCGGAAAAATCGTAAAACAAACTGGGAAGCATATCAAGCAGACCTGGAATGTTGTTTAGGGAGGGTTAAAGGAACGATTAGGCATACAATGGACCTAAATATAGTCCAGGGATTCCCGCATTATATATAGGCATATAATGAGGGAATGCAACTGGAAAGTCTTAAAGGACTCTCAAATAAGTAGTCCCTCACTCCAAAAGAAGTCAGGTGAATACGCACAGAATGGTGAGGAGACCCTGAAATAACTTTTCTGGGTGCGGTTTCCTGAGTATTAAACAAAACTGATAGCACTACAGACATGGCAGCAGACTGGACTGGATACCATGACTTATGGTTGTAGGGAAAACGGGCGTGTGGCAAAAGAAGTGGTAAACCAGAACAACATCAAATGTGCAGTAGAATCAATTGAATTCGGACGGGATTTGTCCAGTACTTTTACAAAAGAGAAATGATCTGTACAAAATATTATGTATAGATACTACAGACTTGCTTAGGACTGGGTTACATACCAAAAGCATGAAAGGCTTTTATACCCAAACCTGGAAAAACCGGACAGGAAAAAGGTAAGTGTATTCGTTGAAAATCCGATACATCAGGGGCAGTATGCGTATCGAGCTGGACTCTACGGAAACTGCACTGCACTATCTCATACAGAGGGTGGAGTACGTTCTAAAAAACCAATAGGTGATGTTGTGATGGTTATTTTGCCTACCACATAGGGTATTACTATAGGGGGTTGAAAATTGGGGACATAAATTGCTGGGCTGGCGATAGGGTAAGCAAAACAAACCGAAACGTTTGCGAACGGCTGCTCTTGGTTTGTTTGGAGAGCTGGGTCGTGAGAAAGTGAATGAAACAAGGGGACTGGAATGGGGTAACTACAAAAAGTGAATGAAAAGGGGTACTTACATGGATCTCCTGGACAAAACAACACAAGAAGATTCCTAAGCTATTTAAAACGAACGCCACTTACAAGAATCTTCCTGCTGGATGGAAAGATAGGCTTTTCTTTCCTAAAAAATACAAAAAATGGTTAAAATCTTTTTAAAAGAAATAATACTCTTGGTTTAGGGAAAAAATTACATATTGATTGTTATCTCACCACAAACAGTTACAAATATAAATAATAATAATTAAATACGAAAACAACTTACAATGTTGCTATCGGTTTACAACTCTAGACGTTGGAGACACTATAAGAATTTAAATTATTAATGGGCGACATTTTGTAGCGGAAATAAATTATTACAAATGAAAAATATCTTTTTAAATGGAACTATGCATACAGGTTAACCTTTTTTAAAAACAAAGCAAAACAAATTCTAAATTTATGGTTAGGTATGTACCAAATGTCAAGAAAATAATGCTGTTATATGTCAATACTAAATTTTCTTAACTTGTCATGAAAGCAATTATTGATGGAAAATGTCTATTTTTGCTTTAAAAAAATTTAACAAAAAAAGTACCTGATTTTCACTGAATGTTATATCTCCTTTAAAAGTTCTGGGGTTGGAACTGGACTCAAAACTCACTGCAAAGCAAACAAATGCGTCTCACAAACTGCAAAAATAGTCTGGAATGACCGGGGACAACAAATTGAGGATGGAACATTGGATTATCTTGACGCAATCTTCAAAACTTGGCTTTTAAAACACTCAAGCCGTTGCTTGGAACCATGTGGACGTCTATAAAGTTGCTTGGTACGACGTTTTACAAATCCCTCAGGTGAAACACAGCAAGAACCAAAACAGTGATTAGAACAGTGCAGAATTAAGACGTAAAATATGACCATATTTTACTTCGCAGTTGAAATTGCCATGATTTTTTCTTCAGTGTCTAGACGCTTACGTTACAATATAAACAGAAACTCAACGGAAATTTATACATGCTACAATGTTAGATTTATTTCTCCACATACAGGGAGCATTCGACAGACAACACCTACAAAACAATCACAAGGGCTATTCGTCTAAAAGGAGTAGACGAAACAAGCTGCAGATAACTGGTTGCTGAGGACCCGTGTGATATACGCAACGTTACTGGGGGATACAGTGTTAGCACAGGTAGCCATAGGCTGTCCGCAGGGAGAGTCTTTTCTCCTATCTTGTGAATTCTGCCCATGGATGGGATGATAGCTAGATTCAGCAACGATATGCATCATGTCCTTTGCTATGCGAGTGACCTGGTTCTCTTACCCCACGGAAAATGTAATGGCACAGTTAAAGATAAAATGAAACAGGCTCTGACTATAATTACAATCAAGTTACATAATGGACTAAAGTACACACGTTAAGCAGGTGAGTGAAGTAAAGTATCTTGCAGTAATATGAGATTCGAAGATTACTTTGAACGAATAAGCAAGAAAGCGATAATTACGTTAAAGGTAGCCGTACGAACTCATGGAAAAATGTAGGGTTTAAAATCAGATATGTTGGATTTATAACATGGTGGTAAAACAAACAGTTACATATGCATTAGTGGTATGGTGATCAAAGCAGCAAAAAAGTGTCATCTTCAAAGTTTGAAGTTCAAACTAAGCAAGGTGCAAAGAATTGCTGGATATTATAAACTGCAAGAAATCCCGAGAAACGTACCGGTTGGATCAGTACATACTAACATCATAAATGATCATATATGTCATCTAAACGTCTGTTATTATAAGAATGAATATGTTTCTTGAAATAATCAGATAAACATATTCAGAGATAGTGACAAAACACGTGGCAAAATATATATTGGACGGACATGTACTAATAATCCGCTGAAGTACTGCGGAAAACAATCAGGAATCAGTTCATTATCTTAACAGGCTTCCTTACTTAATACAAATATATCAGTCAAAGAATATCTGCATACAACGGCGTTGTTTTATCGAGACTTAAGCTACAGACTATATAGTGGAGAACCTGAAACAGTCAATCATATCATGCATGACTGCGAGGCATTAGATCGCAGATGGCCCATCCACTAGGCCTGTACAAGCTGGCACATGATTCCAGAGTCCTGAAATGGGTATCATATCATGAAGGAATGGAGGATGTACAATAATCCAACTGGCAGCAGTACGACCGGTTTACAAGAAACGGCTTTCATGAAAAAAAAAACACAGATTTAGTGTCTTTTACGCTTTTTGCATATTTTCTATCAATTTCTGGCAGATTTCTGTAATTTGTTGAGTTCATGTCACGATATTATCGTAACTTGGTAACTTGTATTAACCGATAGATCAGTCGACTTTTGGTGATAATAGTTACGTTAAATATTTCTTTTTCATCGACCATTGAAGATTTTCAATTAGATTGGGGTCTGGTGAATTTTTGGAACAGCCAAACAATTTTATCTGGTTATCATTTATGAATTTTATACAAGTTCTTGCCTTGTAGCAAGGCGGGGAGTCATTCATGAACCTATAGTATAGTATTTTTTTCAAGGGAGCAGTGAAAATCTTCAGCGTCTTTATTTTCTTCTAAGTTATTATTAAGGAAATGTTTCGTTTTATATTTCTTACAAATACAAATGTTCATCAATCATTTTATGCGGTCCAAAACCGTTCATGAAACTTTGGATGTTGTTTTACTGTTGCTGTGATCGTGTTGCTGGGTTTATTAATAAAGTTTTTATTAATTTCTATAACTTGCTCTCTCTAATAAAGAGAAACATACCACTGACTTGTGGCAATGACAGCCTTGGCACAAAATGGCATCCTGATGAATTTTTTTATTATTTTAAGGATAATAGTACAATGCGTATATTCAAGTCTAGTCTTCAGAGATATCGTTAGTACTCAAAATGCAAACATTGAATTTGACATACCTCGTTGGGTCATCATTTTTGCCGCCATATCACCTGTAGCAGTATTTTTAGTCAACGAAGTGACCAAAAGGCAAGAAATAATGTAAGTTATATATTTAATTGTTATTACAATACTTTGTTTTTGATTTGTTATATATATATATATATATATATATATATATGTATATATAAATCTTTAGAAATATTAGGGAAATGAGATTTTTCTCGTGATACTGACCCCTCCAGGCAAACGACAGTTGTTTTGAGTAGTATGTACGTCTACAACAAGTACCGATATGGTTCCTGCAGTCGATTTTTATGGACTTAATTGCTTATTAACAAATTAAGATCAAAAAACGGTCAATTTTTGCTTTTTTCGTCCATCAGCATAAAGTGGAGCATTTGAAACAAATTTATTTATTTATTTATTTCAACGGTAGAACCATTTACAATAAAATACAACAAATAGTAAAAAGTAAAGATCATGTACAATAAACATCAAAAAAATAACAAAGAAACAATTAAACAGTAAAAATTTGTACATTAAAACAGTATATCAAATCACAAAAGTTGAAAAAATATCACATATCTAGATTAATAATTAGATTCTTAAGTTGCCTTTTGAAAACATTAATGTTTGGACAGAATGGATCCAATAGGGGGTCATTGCAAGAGCTGAGCATTCTCGACAAGGGAAAATGACGAGTATAATGAGTCCTATGAAAAGGAATATAAAAGACTGCAGTGTGTCGAGTTTTATGTATTGTGTTTAAGTGTACATTGGCTAATAACGGGGGACAATTAATAACGTTGTTTAGAATTTTAAACAAAAATAACATATCAGCTCTCAACCTGCTGTTCTTCAATGTAGCAATATTAAATTGAGACATTATTATAGAATAATCTATGAAATAATTTTCAGTATTTCTTATATTAATATGTACTTTAAAAGCTAAAGATCTTAGAAACCTCCTCTGAACGCTCTCCAATCCATTAATGTAGACTTGATGAAATGGGAACCAAACAACAGAGCAGTATTCAACACCTGATCGTACCAGAGAGCAATACAATAATTTGAATACAATATGTGAGAGATCATGACTGTTACGATAAATAAAATCAAGATTACGAAATGCTGTTTCCTTAATTTTAAGAAAATGGCTTCTAAATGTCAATGCACAATCCAATAATACACCCAAATCTCTAACCTCAGTAACTGAATCCAAGAGTACATCATTAAGAACATATCTATTAGCTATTAGATTATTTATACGATCAAATGAAATACAAGAACATTTAATTGGATTTAAGCTTAAACCATTTTGTTTTGGCCATAAACATATATTATTTATGTAAGAAATATATCAGAAAACCAATTGTCACATCAAAAAACTTTTACTCCAATTAACAATGGGGTCACCCAAGCCAGATGCATGAAGTTTGTGGACCAAAAGATTATGATTAACCTGGTCAAAGGCCTTTGAGAATTCAGTAAATGCTGTTGACCTGAATTTTATTCTCAAATGCACCCACAACAACAAGTATTGTTGGTAATTGACAAGGTTTGTTACTGTTGACTTCCCGTTAGAAAATCCATATTTTTCATGAATAATTATGTTTCTGCAAACACAGGAGAGATTTATTGATACCAATTTATTAAGAAGTTTCAGGATTGCTGATTGAATAGTTATACCTCTATAATTGTTCACACACTCACGATTGCCAGATTTATAGATAGGTGTAAGAAAACTATTTTTCCAAAATTGTGGAAATACAGAAGATGACAATGATAAATTGAAAATTTGTTGTAAAGGTTTACAAAGGGAAAAATACAGTTCTTAATAAGTGCTGCAGGTATACCATCAGGCCCTGAAGAATATGTAGATTTTATGTTTTTAATCCCCTCGAAAACATCAGTCAGACTAAACTTCAGAATCTGGAAATCTACACTATAGTCCAATTTAAAATTAGGTAAATTATACTCACTATCATTATATGTACCTGAAAAATAACTGGAAAATAGATTGACTATTTCATCACCATTCTGAGCTATTACATCCCCACCTTTATTAGACATTACATTAGGATAAGCACTAGACCAACATGTAGCACTAACATACCTCCAAAAAGAGTGGGGATTACTTGAAAGATTTGCTTGAATATTCTCTAAATTTCAGAGTAAGAAACTTATAAGTCATATAATAACCTTCAAAATGGCGTAAAGGTTTTTTGGTTATCGAAATCAATAAAACTCAAAAAATTTGTCAGATACGATACTTTTTTTTTTCATAAAATCTATTTAAATAAATTATTTACAAAGTTTATTGAAGAAGTATATATCAATCATAAATATTTACGTTTTAATCAATTCAATCAATCAATTGCGTTTAACTCTTATTTTCTGCAAATGATTTTGTAACTTCAGTTTTTCATTAATCTAATAGCATGTTTAACAAGAAATAAAATCTAGTCTATTTGAGAATTTTTTATTTCCAAAGCAATACATAAACAATACCATTTCTGGAAACAATTAAATAGGATAATTTGTTTTTTTTTTCATAAAATCTATTTAAATAAATTATTTACAAAGTTTATTGAAGAAGTATATATTAATCATAAATATTTACGTTTAAAATTACCTCAAATATTACTAAAAAAATAAAAAATTGGAAAAAAAGTTTAAACAAATTAGAGGGTTTATTTAACAATTTATTTATTTAAATAATGTATATTCGTAATGTACGCAAAAAGCACATACTAATTAAAAAATCATGGTCGAAATCCATAAACAAGAAACAGAGATACAGTTAGAACAGCTCTAACATACAGTTCTAATAGCTCCTTTCCATCGCTCCCACGAGTTCCAAAGCTCGTGAGGCCGATTTTGAGGACCATATTTTGAAGCTTTATGGACGATTTCGTTAAAAAACAATGTTTTTCGTACTTGGCACTTTACAATTATAAGTATTTTCTTTCAAATGAGGCTAATTGTTATAAACAAAGCTGCTGTGAATTAAAAAAAGGACTATTTTGGTCCCAAGTTGTCCTAGAACAACTTTTTCTCTTTTTAAACTTGTGAAAAAAATTCAAACTTGCCAAATAGAAAAAAATAATTTTCCTGCATGCAATGGTTAAAAAGTTATTCTAATTGTTTATAAGGAAAAAATCGACATGCTTTAGTAAAATAATTCTGTAATGTTTATAATTATATTTCTGCATTATTTTTTAATAGTATTGATAGAATAAATCTTCTTCTTTTATAAGCAAGAAGTAGAATTACTGTAACTTCATTATTTTCGGACTTATATTGTTGCAAACAAATTTAATTTGGAATAAACAATAAAATAAGTTTTAAACTATTTGACCGATCGATACCTTTGAAATTTTGATTATATTTTAAGCACCATAAGTCCCAATATTCCATGTAATATGAAGATTCTAAATTTGTTTCTAAAAAAGGTGATTTTGTGGCTTTAGCACTTAGCTATTTAGTCAGATACGTTTTGAAAATAAATAAATGAAAAATTTAATATTAATATTCTAATATAATTAATAGGTACTAATAATCAGGAAAGACAGGGAGGTTTGTTTAAGACATTACTAGAAATAGGTCACGGAAAGTGTGTCAGGAACACAATTTTTCTCATCTCGTAACATTTCAGCTGAAGAGGTTATTACGGTTTTAGCAATAGAATCAACGTGCTCATTATATTTTATACCAACATCAGCTTTTACCCAAACAAAATTAGTAGTTTTATTTTTAAGGTTGACACGCATGTACTTAATTTGGTTAATAAAAGGATTAGAATTATAATTGGGTAACTTTGAGCTTATGAGAGATAATAAAACTGACAATGAATCGGATATTATTAAAGCTGCATTATTGTTTAATATCTGTCGAAATATATCAAGACATCAAGAATTGCTAGTGCTTTAGCACTAAAAATCGAGCGATTGAGAGGTAGTTTGAACATTTTTTCTGTCGACTTGGATGGAAGCAGAAAGCACATCCGGTTCCTACTAATGTTTTTAGTGCATCTGTATAGATTACAGTTGCCTTGGGCCATTTTTCTATAAAGGAATTTAAGACACATGAGTCTAATAATGAAATATAATATGTTGGTATGTGTATGTCAGCTTCATAAAAAAATGCTAAATAGTCGTTAATATGCAGGTTGCTAATACTGTTGGTATTAACATACAAAACATTTGACCAATTTGTGTTGCCTGTGATATTCGAAACTTTGACATTGACAGCTACAATTTCTAAAACGCCGCAAATAGCTCAGAGGAAAATGGAAAGGTCAATGCCTGAGTATATCGTTTCGTGACCGAGTTAGAAATGAAGACTTAAGACGAAGAACAGGAGTTACCAATGTAATTTCGCGAAATGTTCACACTGAAATGGAACTGGGCCGGACACGTCGCCCGAATCGATGATAAAAGGTGGACGAAGAGATTGCTTGAGTGGAGGCCTGGGTTAGACAAAAGAAGTAGAGGAAGACCCCCTATTCGTTGGAATGACAATCTCAAGAAAATGTCAAGAAATTGGATGAAAAATGCTCAAGAGCACAATGGACTAAAATGAGGGAGGCCTATGTCCAGCAGTGGACACAAAGGACTGGGTGATGATGATGAATACTGTTGGTATACTTATTGTTACATATGACTCTAAAGACCGTGCAAAGAGTTGGTGGATTTTCATGAGTCCATTAACTGTGTGTTAGATCATCTGTGTTTAGTGAGCTTATGGTAGAATATAAGGAATTGTTGATACACGAAATGTTCACTACAAATTTTTCATTTAGATAACTCGTCTAAAATTCAAAGGAGGCTCTAAAGCTTTAACATGCAACGGAGCTATTGGAGTAGACTTCATTGCTACCATACACATACGTAGAACAGTACGTTGAAATACTTCAATTTTATTTAAAATGTGTTTACTTGCTGATCCATAAAGTATACATCCATTTCCAGAATAGATCTGTAAGATTTGTAAAATAGCAAAGCTGTTTCTACGTCGGCTTCCCACCAAGTTTTAGAAATGGATTTTAAAAAATTAAGACCTTTATTGCTTTTTTCAAGCATATACTAGATGTGTAATTTCCATGTTAACTTTTAATGTAGAAACATAACTAGTTATTTTATTGACTTGCAGAAATTAAAAGTTGGGTCATTTAATAAAATAGTATTTATGTTTTAGTTTTAGGAATATTATGTCGTGAAAAAATACACACGATTTTGTTACGATTGTAAGGATGTGTTCATGTTTTGTCCTTTCAGTATAGACGAGGAAATGATCAGCATATTGGATTGTTTTATAAGTAATATTTGGTGTCTTAAGATTATGAAAATCAGCTGTATACAGATTAAAAAGAAAAAGGCTTAAGGCTGATCCCTGGGGTAATCCCCAACTATTATAACGTGGTCCAAGAAGTTTATTTTTATGGTTTCATACATAAAGGCGTCTATGAAATAGAAATTAAAGATGGTTTGTGCTAGTTTTGTGGGTATTTGAAACTTATTGATCATTTTGTCTTTTAATCGAGATAAACACACACTACCATAGGCGCCTTCTATATCTAGAAATAAAGCAAATAATTATTTCTAGAAAAATTACTCTGTACTTCCATTACAAGTGTAGCTAGAGCATCTAAAGTTCCACATCTTCATTTGTATCCAAACTGATTGTTTGGTAGTAATTTTTTGTTATGGACCCACCATTCTAGTTTGTTTTAAAAGCCGTTCTTTTAAATTCTGTTTTAAAATCCGTTTCATTAAAAAGTTTTAAATACACAGGAAAATAAAGAAATAGGTCCATAAGATTCGGCTGAATTTTCAAAATGTTTATTTTTGTAATTTTTGTTTGTCGATAATATTGTCACAATCAATATTCCACCAAGGAGGTGGGTGTCGTTTACATTTATAGGTTTATATTGGGATATAGCTGCTACTGCCACCGTATTTAGGTATATTATTTATGAAGGAGGAGTACTGATCAGTTAAATTATCTGAGATTATCTGAAGATTGTTCGTATCATGCAAATTCTGAATAGTCGAGGTATATAATGTCCAATTAGCTTTTTTAATATTCCATTTATTTTTTGGAGATATTTCAAAATGTCTTGTTAGCTAGTTCAGTTAAACAAAAAGTTACATCAACAGCTGAAAATTGTTGATTGGGACGTCTCAAAATTATACGTTCCTTATTGCGTAAAACAGTTAAATTTAAATCATATCATTATCATTGGCCCATCAAATTGATCAAAAATGTTAACCCAATCGTCAAGTATATTGTTGGTATTTTTGGAGGTTTATAAATAGACAAAAAGTTTAACGTTTCATATTTAATTTTGGATAGCACCCACTAAAATATTTTCATTGTAATTTATATTGATTTTATGTTCCACAAATCGAAGAGATTTTTGTACCAAAATTGCTACACCAGCATAGCCCACTTATTGTACCCACTGAAAATATATTGTTGATTTCTTTTAAACCGCGTTTCGCTTATAAGAGCAATGTCGATATTTTTATCATAAACAAATTTTACCAGACTATTTTTCTTAGCCAAAGCAGAACGTGCATTTATTACATTACATTTAAATTTCAAGTTTTAGGATTGAATTTTATTGGTTTTTGAAAGTTTCCTCCAATTCCTGTTCTATATATATACTATTTGTAGTTACGTTAATATTAATAGGTTGTATGTTGTTACTTGAAAGTATTTTATTTAAAAAATCCATGATAAAAATCGATGTTGCTGGGCTCTACTACTGTTTTTGCTTTCCAAACTAGAGTAGTTTGGTTTATTTGAATTTATTGGCAGAGGTTGTGAAGGTTCAAAGGAGAATGGAAACAATGGTTTGTGGACAGGTGATTTGGTAGTGGAAGACTTTGATTTTCTTTTCTTTTTCGTTACGTTGGTTGTTAAAAAGTTCTGGAAAATTTTTCTCATAATTTGTTAGCGGTGAATATAAGCTGTGGCTTACGAAACTGGATAAGGAGTTTTCAGATATGTCTTTGGTTTCTTTAAAGGAGGTTTTTTTGCCCTATCATTATATTTTTATTTTTTTTTATTATCATAAGAGGGGCACTTTTTGAGTTAGATACGTGATCTCTGCTTTTACAGTGTATACAAAAAATCAATAAAATTTTTTATCGCAATTGTGTTTATCATCTTTAATTTCACCACAATTTATACACCTGTTATATTATTTAAATACGTGCCCATATCTTAAACATTTATAACATTGAATTACTCTTCCTACAAACTGTTTAACCGAAAAAAAAACTCGATTAAAAGCTATGCGATTTGGTAAAATATTCCCCTCAAAAGTAACGACAAGTTTTTTAGGTACGAATTCGACTGTTTTGACTTCTTTTTGGACTTTTCTATTTAACCTGTATATGCTAGTAACGCGAGTGTATGATTAAATATTTTCCATGAGATAGTTGATATCATAACGACTATCAACATCTCTTATTAATCCTTAAATTTCAAGTAAATGGTTTGATATAAATGCTCTTAAATTTTCTGATTTTAGTAGAATATGTTTTACTAAATTTTTGCCTCTAATATTGATTTCAATCAAACCTTACTCCTGTTTCGGTCTATACTTTTAATTTCCAAAATGTTTATAAGTTTAAATTTTTAAAAAATAGTATGTCCTACTGTCATAGGATGTAATCTCCCTAAATTGTTATTGTCGATACTTTCTATGTATACCCAAATATTTTGCATATTGTACTTATCTGAGAGAAGATTGAATGTTTTTAGTTCTAACTGCTTTGCTGTTTTCTGTAGGTCACTATCACTTGGATTATTATTATTAACACTTGAACTTGAATCACTGATGTACATATCACCATCTGTCGTCACAAAAGACGTCCCTTGTTTTTTATTGTCCCCTATCGAGAACTGATATTATTTGTATCAGTTATTCAGTATACAGTTTTTAATTGTCTTTTCAATAAAAATTAAAAGTTTATCTATACGAACAGGCGTAAAAACTTGTTCACTGACCACACTATCGCTTGTCCGAATCGTATGATGGTTAAAATAATACTCGAATTAAACTCTAAAATATGGAGAAAGTTTAAAATTTGTATCCACAAGTTAATAACATTTATAAAAAAACCAAAATGTCTTACTTATTTTACAATTTTCTAAGCAACAAATAAGGTTAAAGACATTTTAAAAAACGCCATTTTTGAAGGATTTTATATGACATAAGTTTCTTAGCGAAAAAAGCGAAAATTTACCGTTTTTTGACCTTAAATTTTGAATAACTAATTAAGTCCAAAAAATCAATTACATGAAACATATAGGTTCTTGTTAGAGGTCCATACTACTCAAAACAACTGTCGTTTGTCTCTCAAGGAGCCTGTGTCACAAACAGGGTACGTTTTTTGCTAATTTCCCTGAACTACATATCATTGTCTTGAATTAAAGTAATACTTAATGAAAGTTTAAAAAGCCGCGTTTTTTATTTTATTTATAAATCTGTATTTTCTATTTTTTAGGGTGAAGGAACGATTTCTAAAAAGAGCTCGCTTGGATTTTGGTACGAAGCTGGGAATGAACTCCCCTTTTTAAGAATGTACAGAAATTCAAAAAAGTGTGTTAATACACTATGTACTCGTGGAAACAATTATAATATATATATATATATATATATATATATATATATATATATATATATATATATATATATATATATATATATATATGTAAATCCCGAAATTGGGTAAAACTAGTTTTACCTGGATACTTTGCATATTATCCAAATTTGCTGGATAAAAGGCAAAGGAGAACTTCTTAATTTATGCGGGTCATTCCAGATATATTTAATGTAAAATGGATAAAGCAGTATATTTTAAAGTTTAGTATAAGAGTAACAATTACTTACGTTTAAGTTTTATTCGCTTTCATTTATTTGAACAGGATAATATAGTATTAACCGGATAAGTCCTGAATACAACAAAAATATTCACAAATATAATAGCTTTATCCACTATGCTTGGATAATTCTAACTTTATCTGGGTAATTCTAGTATTATCCAAACATTCGCGTTTTAACCGTATATATATATATATATATATATATAGTTTTTAACAAAAGATCATGACAAAATATTTGTTCGATGAACATTAGAATAGAAATATGTTATAATCTTTTATATGTAATGGAAGAAGTCCATATTTTTGCTACTACATGAAGATTTGAGATTATAGAAACATAATCACCGTAGTTTGATTATTTGCAGAATATACTTTAGTTTAAATTTTGAGGATTTGACAATGTTGCCCAGTCACAAAAAGGTAACGAATTTTATGAAAATGATATGACAAAAGATTTTAAAGCTTTTTGACAGAAATACCTTATTATAGTTGGTTCACTCAGTTTGTATTTTGATGTAGTCATTGTTCTATAGGTATTGGCATCACTGTTCTATAGCAGCAATCGGGTTTACTTTTTATATGAATTATAATAGATGATATTCCTATCTTGTATTTTTAATATGGAATTTATTCATTGTAGATCAAAATTGAGTATGTTGTTTCATGATGAAAATATTAATACCGACCCATCGAGAAAATCGTAATTAGGATAGGTGGTTAAGATCATATTTAAATAACGCTGGAGTGCGTGACATTTATTTGCTTATCATTGTCAATATAAAGGTGGTTTATAAACATTAAATTCAAAATTTATTAAAACAATTATAAACAATATGTTAGGTTAAGTATATGACATTTTATGCAATTGGCTCAAAATTGAAACGACAATATTTTGATTGCACACACTAATCTAATTAGGTTTTTTTGATGGCTCTGTATATAAAAAAATGATCTCTGTTGTAATCGTTCTTAAACAATTAGAAGAAAATGAAGTAATTAACAATTCAAATACGGTAGTTGATTGCTATCCTCTATTTTCTTTCTCAATTTCCTTTTTTTTTTCCTTAAATGTGGTAATAATTATCATAATTATAAAAAAAAATCATTAGAAAATGATCTGGCAACGCAGTTGGTACTATCTTTAACAGGGATGACTACATAAGTCCTTGCTTTTAATGATGTCATCAATAGCCTATGTAGGAAAGAACATGATGTACAAGATAATTTCATAATTCTGGTCGAAAGATCCTAAGCTGGTTGGCCTCATTATTAATTTGATAAAGTTGAACATTTACAATATTTGGGATCAACGATAACTAATTTCAATTCTCATCTATTTGAGATATTTGAGATTTCACACAACAGTTCGATAGATGCTTTACAAATTGGGAACAACTGCGTTCATTTTATATTCGTTCTTCCTCTAAACCCCCTCTTATTTATGTATATATATATATATATATATATATATATATATATATATATATATATATATATATATTATATATAAATATTATATATATATATAACTATATATATATATTATATATATATATATAGTTATTAGGTCTAATACTATTACAAGAATTAATATTAAACTCAACAGGTTTCGGGGTTGAACTGCACTGGGCCGAGCTTTCGACATATTCTCTGATCTCTTCTTCGGGGCATCAGAGCTCTTAGTCTCCCGAGATCCCAGACATTACTACACTGACCACTAAGCAATGCACTACTGCTACTGGGAACAGCGGACGGTTCATTTATACTGATTGAAGGGTGGAGCGGACGATATTTTCTTTATTAGAGATCTCCATGTCGATGGTAACCAAATGCCGTCATCTCTTTTATTGAGACAATTTGGCCTTTCTTCAATTTTTATGGCTTCTAGGATAATTCTTGGTTTATAGAAGCGGATAGGGGTACGATTCTGGAGTTGTCAAAATAAATTTTTTTGACTTATATGAAGATAATTGTTGACCTAAAGCTGAAATGGAATCGGAATTGCGAACAGAAAGAGTTTGGCCTATATAAGGTATGGGGCAGTCTGCACAACGAATTTCATAAACTCCGTGTTGTTCACTTGGAATGTTGCCTTTGATTGATCGAACAAGAGATGAAAGTTTTTGTTGGGGGGTAAATATTGTCTTTATTTCACTATTCATTTCACTAGACGAAAACTATATGTTACCAATATCAATATTTTTAATATATGGTCATATATTCATTTCAATGTACATCCTATATTATGGGATAGTTTCGACCGTATCAACACACAGACATACCGAACCACTTTCGAATCCAAGACTGAAACTCAGAAGCGTAAGATCCTAAGCGCATCTAGTTGCCGAACAAATTCCAAAACCTACAACTTTAAAATCCACTACAGTGGTTCAGAACTTTTCTGATACCCCTATTTTGACCATTGCCACTAAAGCTTTAGCAAAAGGTTTCAATGACTCTGTGTTTCATTGACTCAGGTCACATTCGAATTGGGACAATCCTCTGTGAAACTGAAGAAGTCATCTCTAGTTTACTTTCCGAAGATGCTGAAATAACTGGACACAACATCGCTAGAGTTCTTAGAAACTCAAAGCCTCCTACTCCGAACATTGGCCAAACTGAGAAAAAAGTCCTGAAAGAACTTCAGTCAAATCCAAATCTAGTGATTCTTCTCGCTGATAATGGAAATGCCACCTAAACACGTCTTCTTACATTAATAGACTATCAAATCTCATTAATACTCCAGACTACAGACCAATTCCTAATAATCCAATAACCTATCTTGAGAAAACAATAAAAGCTATTATCAATAAAACCTCCCTTCCTGTTAAAATTCGTTCCCTTCTTTAAACAATATCCTAGCACACCGTCAGACATTCTAGTAAGTTTCGATATCGTTTCACTTTTTACAAACATTTCTATAGACGAAACTCTAAACATTCTGAAAACCAAATACAGTATCCAGCAAGAACACTTATCTCTCATTAAACATTGTATGTCCAACGCTTATTTCAGCTTCCTAAAGCAATTATATAGACAAATAAATGGTGCCCCAATGGGCTCCCCACTTTCTCCAGTAATTGCTAATATCTTTATGGAAGACTTCGAGACCCGAGCACTATCACACATCAATGCTCAAACCCACATGTTGGCGACGATATGTTGATGATATATTCGTCATTTGGCCCCACGGCATGAATGCTTTGGTGTCTTTTAAACCCATTTGAATGGTATACATCCTAGTATCCAGTTCACGATGGAGGAGGAAACTGATTCATCCCTATCGTTTCTCGACGTTATCATAAAGAAATACCAATCCTAAAGGTGCAGTCTCTCTTATGCGATTGTCACATGAGCTCGACACATATCTACATGTATTAAAATAGCAAGAATTGGAGGAGAACATTTTAAAAATGATGATAAATAACTCCAAAAAGAGTAAAACTCATAAAATGTATGTGAGGAGGGTTGAAGAAGGATACCAATCTAATTTAAGTAAAATCTGGTTGAGAATGACACTAAATTTCATGGTTTCTTTAGTTTGACGAAGAATCAGTTTGATTTTGTGTTATGTGCTATTAAGGAAGACAACGAAATCTCCTTCAAAAATGGCAAAAAGAGTTATAACACCAGAAGAAAAACTTGCTGTCACATTAAGGTTAGTTGATAGAAAATCTGTGCAATTATGAAAACAATAGCATTGTTTATGTTAAACATTATTATTATTGATATCTACAAATTAAATAATATTATTGAAATATTAATTAATGCATGTATTTCATTTCAGATTCTTGACAACAGGAGAATCTTTCCATTCTTTAAGATTTGCATTCAGAATATCCCACAACTATATAAGTGTGATTATCTCTAATGTACTATCAGCAATATGTAAGAGATTAAATAATGTACTAATGGCTGCACCAACAGAGGACACATGGAAAAAAAATTCAATAGAATTCTGGGAAAGATGGAATTTTCCAAATTGTATCGCTGCAATTGATGGAAAGCATGTTAGAATAGTATGCCCTTCCAGAACTGGCTCTCAATTTTTTAATTACAAAAGCTATTTTTCAATAGTTCTGTTAGCCATTGTGGATGCAGATTATAAATTTACAGCTGTTGATGTAGGCTCTTATAGCAGAGAGGGTTACAATAACATATTTAGTAAGTCTACATTAGAAAAAGAGTTTTATGAGAACACCATTAACTTCCCTCAAGATTCTGCATTGCCTGGCTCAGAGAGAGTTGTGCCATTTGTAATTGTCGGAGATGAAGTCTTTCGGCTTCACAAAAATCTAATGAAGCCCTATAATAAAGAACAGGCCAAGGGGGACTTAATGCTGTATTTAATTATCGAATATGTAGAGCTAGACGGGTATCTAAAAATGCTTTTGGACTTCTCAGTCAAGTTTTTCGAGTATTTTACAATCCAATCGTTGTTAAACCAAAAACTTCTGATTTTTTAATTCTAGCAGCGTGTCTCGTACACAATTTAATAAGAAATAATATTGTTCGAATATCTTCTCATCCCTTCAATGAAGCTGGTAGGAGCATAAATAACATCACTCATTTGAATAGAAGTGAAGGTTTTGCCCAAAATGAAGGTTTCAGTGTGCGAGATGAATTTAAACAGTTTTTTGTGACCGAGGGTAAAGTGGAATGGCAAAAAAAGAAAAATAGGACACAGGGAAATATTAGAATAGGTCAATAAAATGTTACATGATAAATCGTTTTTTTTTTGTACAGTAGGTTAGATGATGATTATTACAATTATAAACTTTTAATATTTACTACTATACTTACAGGGAATAAACTACAATATTATTTAGAATTATCTTATATTTAACATCAATTTTCAGATCAGAAATTGCTATCAAAATAAAAAGTCAATAAATTATTTTTTTTGTATGATAATAATTTCTTAAGTGGAAATTAAAATGTCTAATAAAAAGATCATTTTAGATAATTTTATGGTTTATTAGTAGTAAATGTTAGATCTCCTCCTCCTCTCTCCTTCTTTTCATAATCCTCTTGCAATTATTGTACAATTGCCAAGGTGCGCATTTTAGCTTTTGTTTGAGCATACCTGGGTAATTGTTTCACTGATAGAGCAATGCTGTCAAATAAAGGTCAACATCATCCTTTTTCCCCACGTTTGATTTGCCTGTATCAGTTTTAACCTTTCATTTTGAGAATTCTCTAATAAGCCCAATACCTATATATTTTTTGAAGGTATTTTCTGCACCGATGTAGAAGGTGTACACGGGGACATCTGCCCACTGGTAGAAGCTGCACTATCTTGATTTATGTTGCCACTTGCTTCGTCCAGAGAAATACACCCTTCTTTTAAGGTGGTATCTTCTACAAATGTATTCTCTCAAAATCTTGTTTCTTCATTTCCTAAATTTCCAATTATACTTCTTTCTTCATCCACATTGTTTAGGAAGCTTAGGTAAGAACCAAATTCCACATCTTTTTTTGTGGTAGCAGAACCGGTCTTAAATTTTCCCTCTCTTTTTAGACGTTTCCAGGTATCTAATGGACCTCCATCGTTTTTTACATTCTTCCCCTACACGATTAAATAATGATGAAAAAGCACATAAATCAATACATTTTTAATTAAGAAGAATAATTGAAAGACTAGCAAAAAAAATAAAAATTGTCAAAATATTTGTCAAGAAAGTGCAACATGGTTATTGGAAATTGTTGTTTAATATACGTATGTTAAAACGATAATCAATATTTCCAATTATAAAATTATGATCGTACTAAAAGAAGAATGTTACACAATTGTATTGTGTGAAATAAAATACATGCATGAATTAATATTTTAATAATATTTAATTTGTAGATATCAATAATAATCATGGTTAACATAAACAATGCTATTGTTTTCATAATTGCATAGAAGAAACATTTTCTATCAATTAACTTTAACATGGCAGCAATCTCCTGGTGTTGATAACTCTCTTTACCATTTTTGAAGGAGATTTCGTTATGTCTTCCTTAATAGCACATAACACAAAATCAAACTGATTTTTCATCAAACGAAAGAAACTATGAAATTTGGTCACATCGTCAACCAGATATTTACTTATTAAATTGGATTGGTATCCTTCTTCAACCCTCCTCGCATACATTTTATGAGTTTTACTGTTTTTGTACTTATCTGTAGCGGTTATATTGCCTACCACATTGGGTATCACTTATAGAGGGTTGAAAACTGGGCAGACAGAAATTACCGGGCTGGAGATACCGTAAGCAAGCAAACCGAAACGTCTGTGAACGGCTACTCTTGGTTTGGTTGGAGAGCTGAGTCGTGAGTAAGTGAATAACAGAGGGACTGAAAGGGGATAACTACAAAGGAAGAAAATCAAAAAGTACTTACATAGATTTCCTGGACAAAACAACACAAGAAGGTGCCTAAACTATTTAAATTGGGACGCCGTTTAAAGTATCTTCCTGCTGGATGTAATGATAGGATTTTCTTTCCTAAAAAATACATTAACAGGGTTAGAATATTTTTAAAGGAAATAATACTACACTTGTTTTAGGGAGAAACATCACATATTTATTATTACTTTACCATATACAGTTAATACAAATAAAATTAACAAAATGCAAAAACAACTTACAATGGTGCTATCGGTTTACACCAAACTCTAGACGTTGGAGACACTAAGAATTTAAATTAATATTAAATTCAAAATATCTAAATCTTTCAATGGAGCTCACATTGAGGTTAATTTTTTAAAACAAAACCAATCAAAATTTATGGGTTATGTACCAAACGTCCGAAAAAAATAATACTGTCATATGTCGAAATTAAATATTAAAACTTTTAACTTTTTGAAACATTAATTAAACTTTTAAAATTATTTGCATTTAAAAGAAGAATACGATAAGAATAATTAATATGACAATTAGCCAATCCCTAAAATTTATAATTTTATTTATTACAATATTTTTTACTTTGTCATGAAACTAATTATGTCTTTATTAATGAAAAATATTTTTACTTTGAAAAATTTTAACAAAAAAAATACCTTGTATTCATTGGCTGATATATTTCATTTAAAAGTTTTTGGGGTTGGAACTGGATCCAAAACACTGCAAAATAACACAAATGCGTCTCTCTCAAGCTGCAAAATGGTCTGAAATGACCAGGGTAAACAAATAGATAATGGAAGTTGGGCACTGGATTATCTTGTTGCAATCTCCAAAGCTTGGCTTTTCAAACACTCCTTGAAACCATGTGGACCTCTTAAATCATTGTAACTCTGCTTACGGATCTCCCACATGGGACACAATACAACACATCGGTGATTAAATCAACAAAACTGCCACATTTGCATTTGATTAGGTTCACCTCTCCACAATAAAAAATTATGCCGACTTTTTGAAGATTACACACCCGTGGCCAATCGGAATACTTTTCAACGACGCTTTTTAGGGGAAATCGAACTTTAACCATGCTTGGCTTTGAAAATTGCAGAATTTAAAACGTAAATATCAATTATTTTACTACGCAGTTAAATTTCTCTTGGATGTCGCAGACACTTACGTCACAATATAAACAAAAACACAAGGAATTTTATAACAGCCAGGGACGTATCAAATAAATCTTATACCTTAAATATTTGATAGTTATAAGGAATTTATACATGCTACATATCCAGCATCATTTTTAAAATATTCTCCTCCTCTTGCGCTTTTAATACATGAAGATAAATGTGTCTCTGTCATTTAGTTCAATATCAGCTGGTCTATCGCATGCATCTAAATTCACAAGAGAGACCACCCCAACCCGAGCGTTAATCGCTTGCGACTGTTGCTTGCGTCGAACGCATGCGACAATCGGATAAGAGAGGCTGTACCTTAAGGCAAACCGCTTTTATAAAGTTACTATTTGAGGAGTGCACAGCGCTTCGCCTGCGACTGCTGCTTGCGTCGAACGCATGCGACAATCGCATAAGAGAGTCTGTACTTTAAGGTTTTCATTAGTCATTATTACCCTTGTCTCCAAATCAATACGCCTTTGCGATGATGCAAGTATACCCGCTGAGCTTTCTAGTTTAAAACAAGTCCTCATCTAAAACGGTTACCGCGAAAATTACATCAATAGGAGTATCCAGAGACATTAATCTTCCACTTAATATCAACCCAAGGACTCAGGCCCTCATCATACGAAAGCTTTTCTTTCTTACATCCAAGGTTTCACTGACAAAATTCTTAAATAAATAGGAATAAAGACAATGATATATTTACCCCCCACAAAAACATTTATTTCTTGTCCGATCAATCAAAGACAACATTCCAAATGAACATTACTGAGTTTATAAAACTCCTTGTGCAGAGGCTGCCTCCGATCTTACATAGGCCAAATAAATCGAAGAATCCAAAATAGTATTTATAAACATTCCATTCGCTTATATAAACCAAGAATTATCGGACAAGCCATAGAAATTTAAAAAAGGCCAAATTATCTCAAGAAAAGATAACGGCATCCCGTTACCGACATGGAGACCTCTCATAAAGAAAATATCATCCGCTCCACACTTCAATTAAAATCCCGCCGTCAGAACCGTTTGCGCCAATCCCCACGCCAACCACCATCCAAACCACGTCACCATTGACAGTATAAGTGCGTCGTCCGCTGTTCCTAGTAGCAGTAGTGCAGTGATTAGTGTAGTAGTATCTGGGTTCTCGTGAGACTGAGACCTCGGAAGCCCTGAAGAAGACATCAGAGAGGATGTCGAAAGTTCGGCGCAGTCATAATCGACGCGGTTCAACCCGAAAGCCTGTTGAGTTTAATATTAATTCTTGTAATAGTATTAATCTTAGCTAATATATATATATATATATATATAATAGCCTAATTAGTATGATTACTAATTATGCTAAATGAGACAAAAATACGTCGCAAATTCCTCGGAAAAATGCAGTAAAGTCTGGTTACCCATATTAAAAGAGGAAATCCATAAAAAAATATACTACTATTACTAAGTCAATAACATCGATGATACATGATTTATGCTTTTAAAATTTTAAAAAACATACATATAAAATCAGAGTTTGGTATTTATTGAGGGTAAACTAAATATTAGACCAAATACTTACAATGTCGAGATAGAATTGTCAGGTTTTTTTCCTGATTTACTACGGAATCACTAACAGGAGAATTTTACTGTCATCATTGCATGTGGTTATCTTTTTAAAGACGAATCACACGCTATAATTTTTCTGACGGGTATTCTCAAGTTAAACTTCGCCAGGTCACCACTAAAAGTCGTCCCAGGAACGATACTCGGCAATATCATTTCAAAGTTTTATTTTTTTAAATGTATAATATATGTCTGAATTATCAATATGAATGAGTCAGGTTAAATTGAATTTTTCATCAAGTAACAAAAAAACAAAATTTGTTTATTAATGTTTTGTATTCCCAACTAAAATAGTAATTGCATTTATCTAAATTTTTAATTTTTGAAATATTGTTAGGAGTGTGTGCAGCGAGTTGTACACGACATATATTGAAACAGACTTCTGACATACAGACATGTATGTCCGTCTGTATAACATACAGACTTCTTAATTAGTAACAGCTGAGTATATTTGTCTATATCGAAATTGATTAAAAATTAACTGAACTTACTCATTTTCTTCTAATCTTACTATTTAATTATTCTTGTCTTCCTTATTAAATTGTTTTTCTTGTTGTTACCTATTTTTAGATTTTTAACCGAATGGAACAAAAGTTTGGGACCAAAATGCATTTTTTTTATTTGGGTTGGCCAGAATTAATTTAATTCACAATGCATTTTGTATTGTGCAGTGCTTGGTACATTTACTTGGTGCTAGAGTTTTTTATTCTCTACTTAAATACGAAATAGTTGTAAGTAATATCACTTGAAATTCAAAAACACATCAATAACTTAGTCGTGTCATCTATAAGAGATAGGATAATCAATACGAACCTTGAATTGCCAAGATCTAAAAATAACATATTTGGGGATATAAAAAACGCTTCAGCCTTCTACCTTGTAACAGTGGTTGAAACATAGTCGTTATGTCAGGAATCTCGTGTATTTGCTTTAAGAAAATAGAGAGTGATGCTAGTTGTAGGAATTTCTGTAGAAGAAGTAACAAATGACAATTTCTAAGTTTAAGAGAAAGGTGAATAATAAAATCTGCGTTTGAAGCTATTCAAAGCAGAAATCCGAATATTTCAATGGAAGATTGTGTAGAAATAAGTGGACAATTAACACAAGTTTCATATCAGACAGCGTTTTGCATAATTAAATAAATTAAAGACATATATATCAAAAATATAAGAGGTATTGAAAAAAACGTAATTAGAAGCAGTCTGTGCAATAAAAATTACGTTGTTTGAAGTTAGTTATTTCCACAGAATAATATACATACATACATATATATATATATATATATATATATATATATATATATATATATATATATATATATATATATATATATATATACCTAACTTATTTAAAATTTTCTTATTAAAGCCCGAGACGTATATATTAACATAGACAGAGCATACCGGTCGCGCTTACTGACGACAAGATCTCGTGCGGTTCTCCGATCTATCTCACTCTAGCGCATTGAAACTCTTCTCATTATCTCACCCACCACAAGGGACGCCGTTATACCTACTTGATGGAAGACAGAGACACAGCGACGATGTCGTCAATTAGCCCTATAGACTGCTCACTATATGTTGATATATACGGCTTTGATTAAAACTGGAAAAAATGTCTTTGTATTGATTATAAAAAAATCATAAATGTCATGTCCTGATATTTATGATTTAGGGTGATGAATGGTTGAATTGCCAACTAAAGTAAAAAAAACGGTCGCTTAATAATTCATGAGGTGAATTCAGACGTTTTGAAGCTACAATCTGTCACCATTGCGAATAATGCGCTGTAGTCGCCGATCACAACCATTAGATTTTCGCGTGGCGAAAAGCTTAAATAAGAATTTGGCTATATTGATCAAATATAAAAAATGAAATTTGACGAAAAAGATAACATCATACAACTATACAAAATATACCAGGATCCGAATATCGTAACATCATTAAAATAGGACGGCTGCGTTAAATAGGATAATGTGGAAAGAATGGAAGACGAAATTCCAAAAAAAAATTCTAATATACACAGAACAAATATAAAATGTTATAATTAAAACCTATATAAATAAACAAAAATAAAAAATTGGAGAAAAAACCACTAAACAGATCAGAATGGAGAATTCTGGAACAGGCAAAGGCTCAAAAAGGGTTGCCAGTGGTGGTGATAAAATATAGAATGTGATGAGTCGAATCTTAAAGGGCAACTAATGGACATCGTAGGATTGTATAAAACTAGACGTATCAGTACACGCACCTGGTAATACTGCATTGCTACTATTCGAATCCCAAACTTTTGGTACATGCCATACAAGGTGTAATAATCGCTGCCAAAACTAGTCTAAGCGAATTTTTATAGAGCTAAAAGAAAGGAGCCCTCTTTCATATCCGGCTTGTTTTCCGTCATACTGTACTTAAGACTGGAATGTTTGTAAATAAAAATACTAGAAAGTTGTCTTTAATTTATTTAAAAGTATCACACATTTCTTATAACTTAAAACTACTTCGCTAAAACTTAAGAGTGAGTACAGTAAATAAAATAAATTATGAAAAATTATTTCTTGGGCAGTGGTGCTCCAAACTACGTGAGTCGGAGACATTAGTATTAACAGATCACTGAACACGATAATTATTTTTAAATACTATATATTTTATAATCTTATCTAAAGTTGAAATATATAACCAAGTGCTCACTTATAAGTATATTAGGACTACAATATATATGCATACACTTTTAAATCAGTCACTTGGCTAATTTCATTTGTAACGCTCCAATCTTTATCAATCAATGGATTTATTATTTATACTCTAATAAAATTTGAAAAATTAATTTTTTCTGTAAACATTGGCTTGGTAGTAATTAGCAAATATACAACATAAAAAAATGAATAAATGATTTATATTGATTGTTTTGTACGTTATGTATAGTACAAAACCATTTTGAGACTAAATATTAAATAAATAAACCTTTAATGGCCCACAATATTACCCATCTCAGCGATCAGTTTATATCTAATATCTTTTAAATTTCAACAAAATTACACTTTCCTTCTTTAAAAAATCTTAGCACCTCCTACCCCACAAAATTATTTGGTTAATCGAAGAAAAGGAACGAAATAAAAAATACTGTGATGTCACAAATTAGTGCAATACCACAATAAAAATTGTCTGTTTAAAATAATACCCAGCGAAGAAACAAAAAAATTAAAACTGACGTTTCAAGTATAAAATTAGTCTGAAAGTCATTCGTTCTAATTTACACTACTAAAGCGTTCGAGCAATTGATATTCTTTACGTGGTGGAAAATATCATTTTTAGGTTATAAAATAACAGCGAACCGTGGGGTTCTACAAGGATGTACACACAAAATCACAGAGGTATTGTTTGTATAAGAAATAAGTTTTGTGTACATTTGCTACAACGCTTTTTTCTACAATGAAAACATTTAATAATTTTTAGGCTTTTCTGACTCAAACTTGTTCTTATCACTTAAAAATAGCCTCTTATAACACAGACTACTTTTACGATCATTGAAAATTCAAGTACACTAACTAGTTATGTGAGATTAAGGTTAGAAACTGAAGACATATTTTATATAATTTGTTACTTTCATCTGCAGTTTAAAAGAATAAAAGAACCAATAAAAACTATAATACACTATAGAAAATTATCTTTTCAACTTGACATTGTAAATCTTTAATTTTATCCTCTTAAATGTTTCATAATTATATTTTTTAACAGTTTCTCATTTACTGTATTATAGTGTATGTTTAATTTTATATACTTGAATTTTCTGCAAGTTTGTGAAGACTCTTTATATTTTTTTGGGTGCTATTTAAAAAACGAATGTGGCACTCGAACAAGATGAACATTATAAATGAACCAATTTACATGGATATATACAAGTTAATGCAAATATATAATCAGTTTCTAGTCTTATGAATTTGTTCCAATTTGTACTAAGATGACGACTATAGTTTACACATATAGCATTCAAATTTGTCTAATTTGGCTCTCCACTAATTTTGCAAAATTCGTATAAAATCTTTAAACTGGGGTCGAAATATATATCAACACGATGTCATAAATAAAGTAAAAAATAAGATAAGTTTCCTTTAAAATTTCTACCAGATTTTGATGTTTGATTACAAAACTATTAGATACAAGAAATATATCTTGGATTATTAAAAAGATTAAAATAAAGTCATAATATCTATGCGATAATACAAAAAGTATGAATTATCACAAATACCTCCCAGATTTGATTACCGCTACAAATATGAACAAATTAGATAAGTGACAGTGGTATTGAATACCTGGTAATTAGCAATGCTAATACTAACAGACATCTAAAATATGACTTTTTCACAAAATACTGACATTCTTATAAACGAAAATTACCAAAACAAACTACAGACATGCAACCTGTCAGAATTTTAAAAGTATCATGAGCAAATTTAAAACTCTTATTTCAAAACAATTTTGAAAAATTCTTGGAAAGCTCCATATCTACTTTTATATATTTTCCATTATACAAGGGGCTATCAATTTTACATGGATTATAGAAATTTAAGTCATCCTTTAAGAGAATAAATTATAGCATATCTAAAAACACATGCAACATACCACTGAACACACAAAATACATTTCCTGACCGTGAAGTTTCAGTAATACTTTTGTCTGAAGTTCCATAGTTTACCGGTCTGGGATTAACAGAACACTTTAGTGTTGTTCAAGTAACTACTTTCGATGAACACTTTATTTAGTATTTGATTATGTTAAGTTATAAACTAATAATGAATTAATTGTTCGCTGAAAATGGCAATTCACCAAAACGTTTTAACAATAATCAAAACTGCTTTATTAACTCAAACCATTGAAACAAAGAAATTCAAATAAAAGTAGTATATCCAGTAATACTGAATTTATTATAACTAATTGTTAGGAATACGTTTCTTATTTGAGTTAAGACAAAAACGATCAGTTTTTCAGCTTTGTTGATAAAGTGATTTTTGTGATATCTCTTTTTACAAAAAAAGTACACGGTAGTTGTATTTTGTAGCTACAATTGGCTTTGATCATCGTAAAATATATTATAACATTAGAAACTTACGAGTTTATAGGGAGCGAATAGTAAGCTTGCGTGAATTGTCTTTAGTGATGAATCCAGATTGTTTGGTGATGGATGATGGCCGTGCAAGGGTGAGAAGGCGACATGGTGAAAGGCAAAGTCCTGAACTTTCTATGGAAAAATGTGTGCATCACACAATTGGAATTATGGTATTGTATGGAGAGCTATTGTCTATAGAAGCTGGCCACCTTTGATATTCATCGGAGGCAACATGACCGCCGTGCATTACATCCAGGAGATGGTGGATCTATATGTTCTGGTTTATATACTGATGCTCCAAAACCCACTTTTCCAACAAGATAATGCGCGACCGCACACAGCCAGAATTACGTTGGCACATTTCGAAGACAATCAAATCGAGTTTTTGCCTTGACCTCCTAAATCGCCCGATTTTTTAGCCTCTGAACACGTCTGAGCTATTATGGGAAAAATATTACTCCGTTTATTTCATCCCACCGGCTCTAGCAGCACGAGGTGCAAGTAGCCTGGGATGAGATACCTCAAGAGAAAAGTGATCATCTCATTAGGAGCATGCCCAGAAGTATTTTTGAGTGCAGAAAACATCGTGGAGATTTAATGTTTTATATTTTTTATAACAGTTAAATTTTTATAAAATTTTATCAATTACTTACCTAACCCTAAGAGATATGTATATAAAAAATTGTAATAAATTCAGTATTTGATATAATATATATATATATATATATATATATATATATATATATATATATATATGTATATATATATATATATATATATATATATATATATATATATATATATATATGTATATGAGTAATTCTCCACTAAATGGAAAATTTATGTCCCAACCTAATTTTATGTAATAAATATTAATATTTTTCTATTAATAACGATATATTACTAGGTATTCTTGGCACGTCACAGTATATTTAGTAATTTAATAATGGAATACTTAAATAAGTGAACCTTAAAACAAGTCCCCTGGTATGTACCTTTTCCAGAATTACAAATCTTGTTATTTTAATAAGTATTTATTTTTTTTGTTTTTAATAACTGAATAAAAAATCTCCAAATGCATAAAAAAACTGGTACACGTTTCTTTATCATTATATCATCACCATTATATTTTTAAAATAAAATTTATATCAATATATATATATATATATATATATATATATATATATATATATATATATATATATGCAAATGCTGCCCTCAAATTATTTAAACAGTCCTCTGTTAAAATTTGTAAACCAAACGAAGTCAAAGTTTGTTTTGGTGCGCGGAATATTTAGATCGTGAAACGGAACGCAATCAATGTGAAGTTTGTCCTATTGTAGAACTAAGCGGGCAAACGTTATTTTGTTTAGTGCTACTACTGCGTCTGCTGGTTAGCCCCGCGTCTCAGACGTTAGTGAAAACAGTCCCCTGGTAAGTTTAGTTTTAGTAACGACAATTTGTTTAAAATATTGATTATCCAGTATGTAGCCACAGCCGTTTCTTTAATCTGATATGTTTAAATCATGTTGTTTTATTCGTGTAAAAATACTAGTCCCTTTGCCTTTACATAGCAAGGGGACTGGACCTATTTTTACATAAAATACTTGATAAAATAAAATTATTTAAAAATATCACATTAAAGAAACGACTGTGTTTTAGCTACTAGATAATCAATTATTTTAAACAAATTTTAACAATCCTACCAGGGGACTGTTGTTACAAACGGTTGAGACGCGATTGTTACTAGCAGACGCAGTAGTAGCACTAAACAAAATAGTACTTTCTCACTTTCAGATTTCTGATGTCAGTTTTGACCAAATATTGCAAAAGTTACCAGATTCTAGATTTATGTCTAAAAGGAAGAAAATTATTTTATTATTTTCTAATATCTGTAGCGGATTTTGAACAAATAAATTAATTTAAAGGTTTTTCCTGAAGTACCATGTTAACATTGATTTTTGTGTAAGGCATCGTATAATTAATATTAATGACTTAAGTTACTTCAAAAGTATGTATGTTAATCTAAAATATAGGTTGTGATAATCAATTAGCAGAAGTAATGTTTTTTGTCAAATTAAACTTAACAATTGTTTTTGTCCACAAAAACATTTCCCTGGATGGCTTCGACAGTCCCTGTCACAGATTTGCATAAAATTGTCCAAAACAAAAACCAAGAGAAAAATGTGTGGGCTTTTTTTAAAGATATATATTTAATTTACTATTGCCCTTCATTTTATTATCAAACGTTCTCAACAGTTAATAAAATTTGTTTAGGGACAGTTTTGTATAGAAAATTTCCAAATAGCAGAGAAAGGCTCATATATAGTTATGGGTATTTTCTTATGGTAGAGTCCTATCTCTATTATGAACCCTTAATACTTTTTTAGCCATAATGTATATTTGTAATGTTGATTTAATTACAACTTCAGAGAGTATCCAAATTCCAAACCTATGTACAAAACTATTCGTGAACAATTTGTTCCGGCTTCTACTATACTGTTTCTCTAAAAATATATTTTTCTATTAAAAAATTATGGAAAATAAAATATCTGCTAAAAATCGCCAACTAAACAGATAAAAATTAAAGGTGGCTTGGCCACAATTTAAAAAATAATCTTACTACCATAAAAACAGAACGATTGTTTAAAAATGCAGAAATTAAAAATGATACAGAAGATAATAAAACAGAAAATGGAAGTTTGGTGATAGAAACCGGTAGTTACTGTTAGGCGTCTGTAAAAAACAAAAAGAGAATTAAAAACAATTTGTTTTAAAATTTCCATTATACGGTATAATGTATAACTAAGTAGTAATGAATAATTATAAAAACTTGCATAACATCACTTACTGGGAATGGCATGAGTTGCGAAATTATAGCTCAGCTAGAGTGCATCGATCGACTATTTTTGTGTCGATCTGATAACACATGTAAAAACATAATTTTTCCTTCCACTTTATATTTTGATATCTCTTTTAAGATCAAAATATAAATCACAATTTTATTTTAAAAGCAAACTGAAACCTTTTTCATTTAAAATATCACAAATGTAACAGAAAAAATCATCTAATTGAAACTTATTAGTATATATTCTATGTTGTAGTAAACTTTGCGGCTCCTATCACCATGCTTCTCGAATTTAAAAAAATGCGCCGAAAACTAACAAACAACACACGAATCTCAGGGATTGTCAGGTATGTCAAGTATTTCCGAGACAAAAGGAGATATATCTGTTTTCATGTCTTTATGTTTCACTAAAAACTCGTGCTCCAGTAGTTGGCTATAGTTGGGCCTATCCGTGTATTTTTTCTGGAGACATTTGCAGGTGAAATCTTCAAATTCCGGCGAAAATTGTCCGCTAGGTAACCTCGGGGGATCGTCAGCCACAACCTGTTTCAGTTGTTCAAAAGGTGTGCCCCATTTGGGGTATGGGAAGTCTCCTGTGGCTAGTTCAATTAAAGATATGCCCAAACTCCAGACATCTGAACGTATATCATATTGTGAGGGGTTTCCAGTAGGATCTATTCTCTCGGGCTAAAAAAATAATATTACTATTTCATACAGGAGACAAAATATATTTTGTTTGAGAATATAGAAGTTGTGATACTTACAGCCATGTATGGTTTACATCCAGCGTCAATTGTCTTGGCTATAGAGTCTACCAAATAGCCACTTATTCCAAAATCACACATCTTTACCTCTCCTTGTCTATTAATCAGTATATTTGAAGGTTTAACATCTCTATGGATAACTCTAAGCTGGGAATAAAGATAATGTAAGGCACTAACAACGGCAAGAGCAATGTTTCCTACAATGAACATATATTAAAATCAAATAACATCACTTTGACATACTACAGTAAATAATAAATATATAATTCTTAAAGACTTCTGCATGAACAAGACCTAAAAACAATTTCTCTTTTCTCTCGTTGCAATGTCCTTCATGTTACATTTAATAAGTTTCAAGTAATAAATAGTTTTAGAAATGGATAATGCCCAGGAGTTGGCTGTATGCCATATAGTTAAAAAACTCGAACATCAAAGTAAAACACTTCTGTTGTAATTGGTATATTTAATAGAAAATTAAATTTAAAACTCCAAAAGGATCAAGTTCAAAACGTTATCGGACTAATCAGTCCATCTTCAGTAGTTGAACTTTGTAGTACTTGCAAAATAACCTCAAAAACCAAACAGTGTTTAGCGTTTAAATGTATTACACCATACGTAAAAGTTAAATTATCTGGCTATATGCCGATGGACTTATATTGCCTACAGAGAACATGTCAGTAGAAGTCCCTACAGTTCGGATGTAGAAAACTCTTTCGAGTAGGGACTTATGTTCCCTGTAGGCAATTGTAAGTCCATCAGCATATATCCAGATAATTTAACAATTTTAAGTATGGTTTAATCCATCAATAATAAAAAAAAGAGACTAAGACTCTAACTTACCTAGAACATCCTCAGGAATTTTTTTCCCATTCTTGTACACCTTTGCGTAAAACTTATCTAAACTAGTATCCATAACTTCCATGCAAATCCAAACATCTCCTTCTCTAAATAAAGCTCCATAGAATTGCACAGTATAAGGGCAGTCACTGCTTCTCATGGAAATATCCAAATCCATAAGTAGTCTTTTTTGTTCTTGAGTATTGACAGTTGCCGTGATTCTTTTGACTGCCATAATAGTCTCGCTTGGAATGTGTTTCATTTTTTCTACTACCCCATAAGCTCCTCGTCCTAGATCACAGATTTTTTCTAGATCGTCTGCTTCTACATCGAATGTTCTATCCCCTATAGTGATGGTTGTTCTAGTGTTTAAGTTTGCTGGAGGACCTCTGAATGAAAAATTGTAAAATATAAATTATATATCAAACAATACAAACAGTTGCGTATATGAGAACATGCAAAACTTTAGGTAAAAACACTTTTAAGTAAGGTTCACAAACTTTTCTTTTTTATGTTTCTTAGTAAATTAAAATTTAGTGTTAAAACGACAAATTTACGGTTGTATTAATTTTATGTAACTATTTACTAAAACTGACTACTAAGTGACGTACCACCTAATAAAACTACCAATGACACAAAATTTTGTACATTATAGGCAACTTCAATACAAAAATTACGGAAGGTCGACGAGGTCAAACTGTAGGTCCTTACGGTCTTGGACAACCTAACGGTCGAGGAGAGAGATTATATGAATTCTGTAAAAAAACGACATGATCATTACAAACACTTGGTATAAACTACCCAAGCGAAGATTATATATTTGGAAAGCCCCATTTGATGATAGTGGGAACCTTGGGTCTTTAAGAAATCAAATAGATCATATACTTGTAGGTGAGCGCTTCCAAAATGCCGTCAAAAAAATCACTAAATTTCTAGGAGCAGATATTGGATCTGGTCACCAACCCGTTGTGGCAGATATTAAACTAAGGTTAAAACGACTCCAGTGACCAAAACCAAAAAGTAATGTACTTAACTTTGATATAAGCATAAAAGATAACATTAAACAGGGATTTAACAATAGTATAAAAAACATCGGAGAATAACTAGAAGATCCAGGGGAACTATGGATTGAATTTAAAAACTAAACCAAATCTGCACAAACATTGATTGTAGATGCACAAATGATCATAAAAAATATGCGAAAGACAAGCAACAACTCTTGTACCCAACGTTTTGATGATCTCCCAAATTGAGATACCAAGAGGGTATTTGAGTTAGTCTGTAGACCGAAGTTTATTGTCAGTTCGTAAATAATTGCGCTGCAATTCATACAGTGTATGCGATTATTGTAGTGGTAAATTGACGGGCGGATTATTGGGAATTTTTTCTATACAGCAAATGTTAAATTTAAATAGTTTTGCTATATTTTTAAAAATTGTTGGATACACGTGTATTTGTGGAGGGTGTTCAAGCCGGGTCAGGAAATATCGTTGTTTGGATTACCTAAGGACGAAGTAAGCTGTGTATGGTCATTAATAAATTGATGTATATTTTAAATACTGATTAAGCTGTATATTACTTATATAATCATATAATATTTATACTAATGTTGGAACTTTACATAAATGGTAATTCAAGCTAGTGTAATAGGTTCTATAGTTTTTTTCCTAATATTATTTTGATGTGATGTGATTGAATGTGAAAAAATGGCTTTATTTATGTATGTTATATATATATATATATATATATATATATATATATATATATATATATATATATATATATATATATATATATATGTATATATATACAGTATACTCCCTCTATAACGAACACGGTAATTACGAGGTTTCGCTTATAACGAGATACATTAGATGTCCCGTGAAATTTCTATTGAACTATAACCGTCTATAGCGAGGCAAATTTGGTTATAACGAGAGATAATAAGATCCAAAAACGTGTTTTTTACGTTTTTGGTCGGGTCGTGGCTATAAATAAATACCTTTTCAAACAGCCCCTCAATAAACTTAACTGCAGCCCGCAATAAACTTCTTTACAATGAATAAATACAACTGTTTCACATCTTTAGAAAATATGATGGAATGATACTGGACCATTTAAAGCAGTTAAAAATAACAGAGTTCTTAAAATTGCAGAAGCAATAGTTTATGATATCCTTGAAAATACGCTTTATACATTATGTAGTTGGAAAAAAATATAAGTACAGATTTTTTGTTTTAACTTATATCATTGATAATAAAAGTACACAACTTTTTTATGTTTTAATATATTTCATTGACAATAAAAGTAAATAACTTTTTTTTCAAAAACGCCATTCAAACAATATTTATTAGCATCTTATATTGCCTCGAATGGCTTCACTATAGGAAGTTAATGGTTTAGAAAACTACAGATTCATATGTATGCACAGTATTATTATTGTCTGATATAACGAGATCGGCTTATAACGAGGTAATTAGTCTGTCATTTCAGTTCTCGTTATAGAGGGAGTCTACTGTATATATATATATATATATATATATATATATATATATATATATATATATATATATATATATATATATATATATAGTAAACTCTTAAATATTGGGGAAATCTGCAAGAAATACTCTAATGTGTATCAATTGTTTCGCCGAACGTTTTCGCCAAAGAGAATTAATTTGGCTTCTTCAGGGCTGAAAGAGAATAAATTATAATTAGCTACCATATATTATCTATTAAAACATTATTGATCTTACCGTAACTTAGAATTGTAGAGTTAGGATATTAAAAAACTTTGCTAGTAACATAGTGGTGTTTTTTTGTTACTATGTGCAAAAAAAGTTTTTTTATAAGAATTGAAATGTATGGTAGCTTCGAACTTGACACGTAAAGGCTTACCCAAGGTTAATCGAAAAACCCAATGCAACTACATGGGTAAGGTACATTTTTCGATTAACCTTGGGTAAGCCTTTACGTGTCAAGTTCGAAGCTACCATACATTTCAATTCTTATAAAAAAACTTTTTTTGCACATAGTAACAAAAAAACACCACTATGTTACTAGCAAAGTTTTTTAATATCCTAACTCTACAATTCTAAGTTACGGTAAGATCAATAATGTTTTAATAGATAATATATGGTAGCTAATTATAATTTATTCTCTTTCAGCCCTGAAGAAGCCAAATTAATTCTCTTTGGCGAAAACGTTCGGCGAAACAATTGATACACATCAGAGTATTTCTTGCAGATTTCCCCAATATTTAAGAGTTTACTATTTAACTAATCTGCAAAGATTAAATTTCTTTTCTTTTCTATATATATATATATATATATATATATATATATATATATATATATATATATATATATATATATATATATATATATATATATATATATATATATATATATATATATATATATATATAATATAGTGTAAATGAACTATATAAGTCATACGTTGTATTAGTGTAAACAACTATGTTAATCAGTTTCAGGGTTACCAATTTCTGCAACGAACTAATAGCTTAGCTTTCGCATCTGGATTTTGGTCATCTGTGATAGAAGTAAAGTAAATGGATGGCAGAAAATATCTTGAAATGAATGGAACAACATTGACATCTACAGCGGAGAAAGAAAGATATGATTAGCCAATTATTTAAAGCGCACAAAAAAGTAAAAGAGCATAATATTTAAAAAAAAACGAGTTCCGTCCGTACTAGTTGACAATAACAACAAAATCATTGTTAATGAGAACGAAATAAAAAGAGAATGGCAACTGTTGAAAGCAGTCTGTCACTTGTTTCTGCTTCTCTGCTACTCGCCACAGCAAGTAGCGCGTCATCCTGGTCCTCTGTCCTCCATACTGGTAGTCCACCAGGTACACTTTTCTTCACCAGTTTCCTCGTTTTCTCCTCGGCATTTTCTTAGAATGTCGCAGTCTAACCACTCTTGCAGGTTTGCTGCGCCCACATTCTCTCCCCCAGGAACCGAGTTCATTAAACTTGTAAGGAGAGGCAGTTCACTTTCATCTTCACCAACTGCTAGTTCGACATAATTTTAGATATTTGGTCATAGTTTTCTCCATGACTTCACAATTGTTTAAAATTTTACAGATTCCCACGCAGATGCATGTGAATGACTTCCAAAACTCTTTGAAGTCATATCCTTCCTCAATTTTTGAGCGAAGTAACTTTGTTCTGCAGTTTCTCTTCACAGGCGCAATGACGCCTTGGTCCATAGGTTGAATTAACGCAATCGTGTTGGCAAACATTTTTCCGTCAGCAGACTTAAGCCTGAGTTTCATGATGTGAGGGGGGCGTTTCAGGATGTGGGGGGGGGGCGTTGTCAATGTGGGGCTTTTAAATGTTTTTTGACTTCTTGTACAAATTTGACTTCCAACCACTCTTGAAATATTTTTTTATCCGTCTAACCTTTCCTTTGGTTGAAGTAATCAACAGATACTTTTTCTGCTCTTGTGCCTTTAAAAGATAAGACATAATCGTGATCCGTTCTTTGCTAGATTTATAGCCCCCTATTTTACCTTCACTTCAAAAGCTAGCGTTCGAATTGGAAGGCATTTCCACAAGAGGCCCGATTTTTCTGCGTTATAAATTTGTTCGTAGCTCAGATCATTTGAAGAAAGTTTCTATTCTCTTCGAACTCACTTTTAATTTTCTCAGCTCGCTGTTGGTCACCGCTGAGCTTCTCACTCCATGAAGTCATATCTGCTTTATCCCATGGCGTTGCTTAAAGCGAGTCAACCAACCAGATGATGCATCAAAATCCCCTTCTAAGCTCAACACGTCAAAAAACTGTTTTGTTTTTACAGCAATTATTGGACCTGATAAGGGTGTACCCATGTAATGAACTTGGGCTATCCATTCTACCAACGCCGGCTCTAATTCTACGTAAGACGAGGTTCTCATTGTTTTTCTTTTCTTCATAGCAGGTTCTTATTCTAATTTCAGGTAAAAATTTTAATTTTGACTTATTCACATCAGGTAAAATTTGAAAATTTATTCTTAGATTAGATATTATTTTATATGGGATTAAATCATAATGATTAATTTACGTTTGTTTTGACGGTTTGATTTAGAATGTGGAAATCATGTTCAAAAAAATTATGAGTGCTCTTGATTTGAAAATTGACGATTTTTTGCTAAAGTTAATCCCCAATAAGTTAAATTTAACCAAAATATTTATTTTCAAAAAGTTTTGTAATTTTTCCAAAAATGCATGTTGCCATATGGCAATGCTAGGTCTTTATGAGATTATTAGTTACTTATTTTTGATGAAATATAAAATTACATTCCAAAGATAACCCGACATTATATATTTGCACATTTTAATAATAATTGATGAACATCCTTCACCTGCACATCTCTTCCTTTTTTCTCTGAAGTGGGTGTCAAAAGATGATCTCTTACATCACACCTCAAAGCATTACTAATTCTGTTCGAGGAAATACTATTTCTTGATGTAGATGGTCTTCCACTCCTTCGGGCACAGTTTCATATCAAGATAAATATATATTTGCAATTTCATGTCTGAAGTCCAGTTGTGACATTTTTGTACCCACAGATTGTCAATGAATAATCCAAGTATTTACAATCGATACATCAACCAACCATGTAAATAACACCCTTCACCATTTTTTCTAATGTAATGCAATCCTACATCGACTGACATCTCTTAGGTCACCCTTAGGTCAGTTCCACCCATTCCACTATTTTACTGACTAATGGCAAAAGGTCTTGGTACTTGAATATGTTCTGATTCCTATTCAAAAAGAAAATAAGGACGAATGAACGACAGTTGCAAGGAAAAGGTCTAAAACCAGTCGAGAAACCATTAAGAAAATTGATAATGAAAAAACTAAGCCACTGTTTACCAGTAACTGTTTGGAACTAACAAAAATCATGGCAATCTACAACTTGCACAGAGAAAGCAATGGATTTTTGTGTCTGACCTGGCCGCTGGCCCCAAAAACAAGCAAAGGATATCTTTAAGTTTTTAGAGGACAATAACATAGTATCATGCACATGCGAAAAAATGGCTACAGAAACCAAGCAAGTAGGTTCCTTTAAAATGAGTGTTGCTACGGAGAAAATTAACCATATCATGGACCCTGAGCTGTAGCTAGAAGGAGTAAGATTTAATTTTTTTCGAAATCTTTAACGCCGACTGAACAATGGGATTCCACGTTCAAGGTGAACTCCTCAGAATGGGTATCCTCAAAAACTGCCAAAGTGGATCTAACTGTTTTCCACTTAAACATACAATCACTCAGAAGCAAAACAGGCGTTTAAACAGCATGCACTGTAGACATAAATGTGGACATCTTTTGTATTACTGAACATTGGCAACAGGAGGAAATCCAAACAGTCTCAATTACAGGTTACTAAATGGCTTGCTTTACAGCCAGATCCCAGAATCGCGGAGGAGGTACTGCTATATATGTGCAAAGTTCTATTTGTTTTAATGTTGTATGTAATGACTCATTTTTAATGGATTTTATAATGAATATTGTTGTGTATGTCTCAAAGATTTTAACCTGATTTTGATAGCTATATACCACAGCTCCCTGGTCATTTTGACACCTTTTTAGAATCCATAGAGGGGGTACTAAGCACACTTAACCCACTCAAGCAAATCCTTGTTGCTGGAAATTTCAATAATTACTTTCTAATTGAAAATGCATCTGCCCGTAAGCTCCAAGATGTTTTTGAGAGTTTTAATCTGGTTAAAATTAGATATACTTCAACTAGAGACAATAACTGCATTGGCAATGTCATTTTGGATCTTGGAGTAACGCTCAGCTCTACTGAGGTGATCGATGTGGGGTTTTCAGATCACAGGGGGTGATCACGGGGTGATAAATTTTTAGGTTTGCAACTAAGAAAAGGGCTATATGTTATAAAGAACAACCAAGGCTTATTCAACCTATAACTGAAAAAGGTAAACATTTATTTTATAATTGGCTGTCTGGGATAGACTGACGGTTTGTTTCTGACAATAACATCTCTATAGATTTTAAGTTTAATGAGTTTATGGGCTGTTTATTATCCTGTTTTTTAGAATCCTTTCCTCAAAAAGGCTATAAAGTAAGGTCAGACCAAGCTGGGCAAATTACATGGTTCTTAAACAAAATAAGAGCAACGAGAGAACATGTCAACTTTTAAGTGAGTACTACAGACAACATAAAACTGGCAATAACTTACAAATACTAAATGATTTTAAAAAACTGTATAAAAATGAAATAAAAAGGCAAAGATTAATTCTAATGAAAGAGTAATTTTGACTCCAATAAATCTTCCAGAAACCATGTGGAACATCAGAGACAATGAAGAATATCTGGAGCTCTACCTCAGGCTCATAACATCACCCCAGATGAGTTTAATAATCATTTTTCTCAAATTGCCCACATCTTAATAAAATATATACCTGAATTAAATACGAGCGTTTTAAAGAACATCGATGTAAATCCCTCAGAGGTTTTCCTTTTCTGAAGTATCATTCAATCAGACTCGGGAAATCATAGACAACTTAAAATACAAAAAAAGTTATGAACCATGGGATACTCCTGAAAAAACTACAGAGGTACAACTTTTGTCCACAGAGTATCAAGTTGATCCAATCATACCTCGAAAACAGGGTACAATCTGTGAGGGTGTCGTCAGGGGAGTTATTAATATTGGTGTTCTTCAGGGTTCCATTCTTGGGCTCATACTGTTTCTAATATATATTAACAACTTACAAGCATTGAATCAAACTCTACATACACACTCTTCGCTGATGACACCACAGTCTCCTTCTCAGCTGACACACTTGAGGACTCCCTTAGAGGTTCCAGGTCTGCACTGTTGGAAACTAAAGAGTGGTTCTATGTTAACAGACTCCTGCTTAATGAAGCAAAGACCAACAGGCTGTTTTGCTCTTAGGGACACCTAGACTGAAAACGCAGATGTGGCAAGTGTGAAGTTCCTTGGAGTACACCTATACCCCAAGCTTCAATGGGGTCAACATACTGACTATATGAGTAAAAATCTACCAAAGAACTGAGAAGATTGGCCTGAGACTCTGGGAATTCTTCCTGTACCTTCCTTGTAAAGCTGGAGGCTAAAGAGGTGTCAAACTGGATCAGGGTATTGGGCAATTAAACTTTATAATAAATTGCCTGATAATTTAAAGTATCTTCCCACAACTCAGTTTAAAAGTAAAATTAAGGAAATTTTAATAAAAAGTGTATTTTAAAGTAGTGAGGAATATCTGAAATTTCAATTATACACAATTTTAACTCAAACTGATATGTTTTATGTAATTAAAACTTAAGATTTTTTACTAGAACTAGTGTTCTGCTTTTATTTTGATGTGTGTTAGGCTACTGGAAAATTACAGCAAATAAATGAATTTGAATATGTTTGTGTTCGGCTTTAGAATATCTTTTTGCTTGAGACAAAAGCGTCACACCATAGGCACTCGAAGGAATTGTCACTACATTATTGTCCTCCTTTGTGTCCTGTTTTATGTAAAACTTTTGAAGATGTAAGAGGGGAGGTCTTTGGTACCCTATTCTCTCTCATCGTTCCGGCAGCATTGTATCCTTTTAATCTTAAATATTGTGGTAAATTCATGCTGGTAAATACGTTGTCAAAATAGAAATTAAGTTGAAAGTTGTTTTCTTTTTCAATTTCATCTAACATAGACATAAAAGGTGCAGTGCACTTTTCAAAAAGTGGCGATAATTTAAGTTCTCTTCCGAAATAAAGCAGTTTAAATATTTTGTGTTTAGTAGATTCATTGGAGTAATTACTATTTTAATGGTAATAAGCCACAATTATAGTTTAAAATAAGTTTATTGAATTCTTCAGAAACCATTCTCAAAATACAAACATTAATAAATTAAACGAATTTTATTTTTTGTTACATGGTGAAAAATTCTTCTGGTAATTTAATTTTATCTGACTCATTTATATTGACAATTCAGACATATATTATACATTTTAAAGTAGACGACTTTAAAATGATATTGCCAATATTGCTGAGTTGCGTTCCTGGGATGACTTTATTGTAAGACAGTTCATTCAATTACATGAAATCAATAACCTAATTTAAACTTCAATTGTGGCTTTATATATGTGGCAAAAATAGCTTCAAAACAATATTAAGATTCATCAGAGGTCTTAGTTTATAAACTTTATCTGTTACATCCATGTTATTAATATCTTCACAATGGATGTATTTCATTATTTCAAAACACTGGTTTCTTCTCATTGATTGACAAATATCCTGATTATTCAGATCGGGATGTGGACCAGATAAAATCTTTTACCTGGATGTGGATTGTAGCCAGACACCAGTAAGGCACTCAATAAACATTTTATTTCATTCTTGGTTACAGCAAAATCAGGTGCATTTTTAGAAGCATGCCTCATTGATTCCTCTACCAACAAATATATTACACGCTCATAAAAAAAAGTTCAAATAGTTCCATTGGACTCATATATTTATATAGTTCATGTTTATTATCAGGAATCATCATTTTATTATGTTTTGGTAGACCCTCTAAATCTCCAGATATCCAAGAAAAGTTTTTGTTTCATGCATGCAGCACTATATGACTCATCCTCTCTATTGGCTCTACCATCGATCCAATATCACTACCTATTCTTGGGTTGTTGAGTAATATAACTTATTATAATCTATGTAATTGATTTATATATCTTCTTCGCCTCCTGACTCTTCGTCTGTTATAACATTAGGCTCAAGAGGTTTAATGAATATCTGATCAACATTTAAATCATCTTCAGATGATATGTGGAGAGCTTTGTCTAAAGTCAAAACTCCATCTGAAAAAAATAAATATAGAAATAATTAATAGTAGCATATTGACCTAGCATTGCCATATGGCAACAGAGATTACAGTTATTATGAATGCTCATCAAATAATAATTTTATGTATTTTACATTATTACTGAAGTTTCATCTATTTGTCTGATATTTATTACAAAATTACTTGAAACAATTATAACTTAACCAAATAATATTACTTACTCTAATTGAATATTTTGAATGTAACCACAGGAATTTGTTCTGCCAACATGTAAATTCACAATAAGGATAAGAAAACACATGTTCTGACAATCTTACCTAAGTGACCTACAGCACTATCTGCATTACAAAAAACAAATTTTATACACTAGGAATATTTGTATAGATACCCGATTCACGTTGCCGCATGGCTAAAATGGGTTAACCTGTAATCCTGTAAATGTTTATTAATTAGTTCATTGTAATAGGTATTGTCTGTGTTTATTAGCTAATTAAAGCAAAACACTCACAATTAGTACTATATCATAATTAATATTGACTTGTTTGAAGTCAATCCCAGGTAATTATTATGTTTATGATATATCTTCATAACATTTTATATAATTTTATGATTATACTGTAAATAGGACCCTGTTAGACAACAAATGGGATGGTTTGAAAGTTTTATAATAAAAATGGTTTTATGTATTAAATTCATAGAGCAAGACTCACAAATATTTTTGCCAAAGCAAAATAATTATTTTAATCCATTGTTGCTATTTTTGAATGCCTTTTGTGTGACCTTCAACGCGAAATTAAAAAAGCTAATAGTTTAAATTACCATATGAATTTAGTTATCGAATATTAATAACTTATAACTACCTCAAAGTTATATTAATCAATCTGCTATGATCTTAAATGTTAAAACGTTAATTAACGGAAAACTTACACTTTCGGAACCGTATCGTCTGAAACTTGAAGCTTTAGACCGGGTTTCTTCTTCCTCCCAGACATTTTACCAATTCTGGAAATGCAAAAATATTATCCCACGTGAGATATACATAGTCTTACATTTTAAAAGGAGGCTTTCCCTAATTACCAATTGTATAGCATGGGCGAAAAGAAAAGTGATTTTAGACATTTATAAAATTATTTTAACCCACCTATTATTTATGCTTGAGAGCACAAAATGTGTTTTATCGGCACAATTCCAATAACAAACGTGACCATATATGAAAAGATGTTTAATAAAAAAAAAAGAAAAACTTTTTGACGCAAATAAATTTGACAACTGCTTTTTGACAGAAGTCAAAGTCAATCAAACACATAAAGACAGTGACGTGTTATATTAGGGAGGGCCATCAACGACGTTTTAGAACTAAACATGGTATTTTTTCGTATTATTAAATAATGATTATAGTTGATTCCGATAAAACATAATAGTTGACATAAAAATGCCACAAAGAAAACAGTTCAAGAACTTATAATTCAAATCAATTATAGAATTGATCCATTGTACAATAGGCCAATTAGCTGCAGTAGGACGGGTTAAAAAATTATTACTGAAGTGAAAATCGAAACGTCAAAATAAACGTATTTTCAACTGAAATTGTGGTTCATTCCCATTCGAGATAGTAAATATTATTAAAATACCACAATCAAATACCTTAAGGGCAATATTACTTTTAAAAAATATATAAAAATTCTGCAGATATAGTTGTCCTCAAGGCCTTGTTTCAGTGTAAAATTTCTTTCAAATACGTGTATTAGATAGCGATAGCCGTGATTGTTTCTTAAAGAAAATTAATCATTATCCATATATATTGGCTCGGAGAATATGATATTCCTTAACCAATCGATATCTTAAGGGTTGCTAGACGCATAATATCAATTTTCTTTTTATTTTTCCAATTATAATTCCTGGTACTCTGGAGAACTGTCAAAGTTATTACTGTTTTTTAGAGCTCTTCCAAAAAATATATAAAAATTCACAGATTAGTTTGAAAAACTTCGTTAGGGAGTTCGTTACGTACCTTGGAACGTGACTGGTGACTGTGGTGTTTAGTGAGTAAAGTGAAATTTTTTTTAAGTATTGGTACACATCTATAATTTATTATACTAACCTTTCCTGTTTTACAATATATAATAAATTAGATAAAAGTTACTCAAATGAATAATTCAAGTGGTAGGGTGAAATAACGCAAGACTATTATAGTATGATAAGGTTTTAATCAACACAACGTCGCCTTAATTGGAAAACCACGTACCGATATCCAATTTTGGACCAAAATTATATTTTTTAAGTCATACTTCTATACGCGCGGTCGACGTTGGAAATTTGCACGGGAGTGAATCGGTGAAATTATTACATATGTAAGATATGAGTAAGAGAGAGACAGAAGATATATTTTCTCCCTCTTTCTCTATCGGGAATAAAAATGTTCCTTTTGTATTAATATTTAATATTATATATATATATAAATATATATATATATATATATATATATATATATATATATATATATATATATATATATATATATATATATATATATATATATATAAATATATATATAATATTATATATATATATATATATATATATATATATATATATATAATATTATATATATATATATATATATATATATATATAATATTATATATATATATATATATATATATATATATATATATATATATATATATATATATATATATATATATAAATATTATTATTTATGTGATATGTTTTGTATTATTTATTAAATGTTCATAATTATTTTAGGCTTTTGTATTTCAAAATAATAATTACAATAAATCACTGTATGACCGAGAACTGTCAATTTTGAAATACGTTAGTGTCATGTCTAATTGGCAAATTTCTTACGTGTTTGGTTTATACGCTGGTATATGTGAGTTCGAATCCAATATGAATTTCCTTTTTTATTTTTGAAATATTTAAAAACCCCACGTTAGTCTTATTAGATATATGCAATATACGCAAAATTGCTAAATTTTAAAATAAAATTAAAAATTTACAACATAATCCGAGTTGTTGGTTTTTTATTTTTATCTTCCACAAACATTTTTTGAAGTTATACTTCTATACGCGCGTTAGACGTTGGAAATGTGTGTGTATTCGTATATATTGAGTGAATCGGCAAAATCATTACATATGTAAGATATAGGTAAGAGAGAGACAAAAAATATATTTTCTCTCTCGAGAATAAAAATGTTCCTTTTGTAAACATATTTAATTTTTATTAATATTATTATTTTTTTATTAATCTTATTATCATGGTAAATTAAACATATGCGTAAGTTATGTATATTGTCATTTTTAAATACTTATGAATATTGCATTTTAATTTGTATTGTATTATAATATTGAATTATGTGGCAGTGTATTGTATTTTATTTTTATATTAATAACAAAATTATCAATGAATTTTGCTGCAGAGTATGTGTAAAATTTTTTTTTGCATTCAACTCCTTTTATACATATATGAAAATAAAAATATATATATTTTCATTAAAATATTGATTCAATCCTTCATTTACTTACTATACTCCTATTACAGGTCAAATGTTTATACAGTCTGTCCCAAACCCTTCCTTCAGTGCGTCACTAATTTTGACGTCATATAGGATTTTAAGAATGTCGAGAATTATTGCATGACATTTTAGTTAAATCTGGCAGTTGAAGGATCGTAATCGGCTAAATGTGAAAAGGTCATTTTTTGAAAATGTGGAGTAAAAACTTTAAGAATTCAATTTTTTTTTTAATTTACATATTAGAGGTCCCGTCCTGTATAAAAATTTTTATTGTGCATTATATTGGAACGGCAGTTTGTCATACTTCCTATTCTATACACTCCAAGGAAAGTGCTTAATTACCTAAGATTTATTTATGTATTTATTATTATTTATTACAAACACTATGGCTAAAATGTATAGTATTTAAACTACTAATATGAATATTTTTTAGAATTTAAAACTTAATTCACGAACGGCAGAAACTGGTAATAAAGTTGCCCCAGCCTCTTTTTCTAATTGAAAATAATTTAATAATTTTAATATTAGTCTTTGTTCTTTCTCGGTATGTCTCGGCATATTTAAAATATTTTTATGACAATAAATACAAAATTAAATTTTCACTGTAAAATGTCTAAAAATACTATCCTGGAATCACAATTATCATTTTATCAGTTGACATTGTCAAAGTACTATCACTATAGAGACCATCTGCGTCAAATTATATTTATGCGCATCATTGATTGGATATCTATTTAGCGTATTCTAAACTCCGACCAATTATATATCCGTAAGTAGACTTCGCTTTAATATTCAAATACCCGTGAACGAAATATAATTTTCTAAGTTCTATGTATAATAATCACAGACTCACGTTTTTTTCTGTCACTTCTAGCTTAATACGTTAGAGAGAATTCGTGAGTGTGACGCACTGAAAGAAGGGTTTGGGGTGAACTATATACAGCAAACGATGCACCATATACTGTCTAATTCTTTTTCTCTTTCTGCTCTCTCTTACCTATAGCATTACATATGTAATGATTGTGCAGATTGACTCCCATATAAATTTGTAACGACGAACGCGTTATTTCTATGGATGGAAAACCTCCTCTTTCACCTACAAAAGCCACCAGAATAAATATTTCTGCCTCGCGCCGCCTTTTATTGAGAAAAAAGGACCACGTATATAGTATTTTTCATATAATAATGCGTGCACGTCATCCAAGATTTACGACGTCAGAACCACACAGCTCACCAAAACATCAGAATATTTAGTAAGTGAGGAATTTTTAAAATGTCAACTATTTGTCAAACTATTATATTAACAGTAAATACACTTAGTTTTAAGATTACTGCAACACACTAAAATACATAAGAAAATATTTTAATACAAAATTATATATTCTAAATTTTAAACTTACCACTTTTAGAGCATTAATAATAAAAACGTCCCGCCATTATTTCTTGTTCAAAATAATCTATCTTATATGAAAGCATATCAGCTTTTTAGAGACTATTTAGTTGTTTTGGCATAGCACAATCACAATACACAACAATAATTAGTTTTTAACTTTAATTTAATTAGTTTAATTAATCTTAATTTAATATGTATTTATAAATACAATTTATTAATATATAATATATTACTGTGCTACGTCCCCTACTCTGTTTAAAATATTCTTGGAAAAGACACTCAAACCATGGAGGAGAAAGTGCGAAGGAATGGGCATACCAGTAAGAGACGAATACCTATACACCTTAAGTTTTGCCGACGATCAAATAGTCATCGCACAAGATGAAGAAGATCTCAGCTTTATGCTCAGAAAACTAGAAGAAGTATATAAAAACAACGGAATGGAAATAAACTTAGAGAAAACCGAATACCTAACAACAGAAAACAAGGATATGAGAAACCTAGAGATAGACGAGGGAAGACAAATAAATGGAACAGATAAATTCAAGTATTTAGGAACCATAATATCGAACCAGGGAACAACAGAAGAAGATATAAACAATAGACTGAGACAAACAAGAAACTGTATAAGACAACTAAACTCAGTGTTGTGGGATAAGAACATTACGATAAAGACAAAAAAGAGAATATATAATACCCTGACAAGAAGTATCCTGACATATGGGTCCGAAAACTGGACAATAAACAAGAGAAATAGAGGTAGAATAAGAGCAGTAGAAATGGAGTTCCTGAGGAGAAGCTGTAGACTTACAAAAAGAGACAGAATTGAAAACGCAGAGATTAAGCGGAGAATGGGAGTGCAATCAGACATAATCGACTATATAGAGGAGAAGAGACTATCCTGGTACGGCCACGTCAGAAGAGCGGACAGAGGACGCTGGATAAATAAAATCACAGAATGGAGCCCGATTGGAAGAAGAAAGGAGGAAGACCCCGAAGGTCATTCAGAGATGAAATCGACGAGGCTATGGAGAAAAGAACCCTGCGAGATGGAGACTGGAATGACAGGGAAAATTGGAGAAAACGGTTGAGTGAAGGAAGACAGTGAAAACTGTGGAAATCCTTAGTAGTAGTAGTAATATATTACGATCAAATTGTGTAAGAAATCAAAACATAAACAAAATTCTTACTCTAAAAAAGCGGCAATACTTTAAACAATTTTAACACACGCTAAACTGTCAAAAAATTTGAAGTATTCCCGTGTCAATTGCGTACAATTGTCTAATATATTTAATTAAAATTATTATTTTGTGGGATATTAAACTTAAAGAGTTATTTCATAACATTTATATTATTAATAATAACAAATGTTTTTGGTTATTTAATCAATATAATTCTAAAATTCCCAATATAATGATGATTACATTTTTCTGATTATTATACCATGTTGACGCTTATAAAATATCGAGCAGTTCCGTATGGGTTTCGAATTATTAGCTGTGTTAGGAAAATTTGAACTCTAAGGTTGACGTTCTGGAAATTTTAAATATAAGTTACGTCACTTTATATAAATTGTGACGTGCACGCATTCTTATATGAAAAATACTATATCAGTGAGTTCTCCATGTTTAGTACGAAAACCACGCATATACGTTGTACTTGTACTCCTTGTTTCAAGTTAAGTTTTTATTGCTGCTCTTATCTTCCACTATTTTTTTTAAGAAAAACAACAAAAGACAGGTAAGTTCAATAGTTTATATACCTTTTAATTATAATTAATTACAAAACACCTTCGTTTGTAAGTGGTTATGTTTACGAAAACCTCTTAAAAAGGTTAGGAATTAGTGTTTTATATATGGTAACTTTAATTTTTCTGGGTAGTTTAGGGGCCATCTGTTTCCTCAAGCCATAATAGCACTTATTGTCAAGCACTATTCTTCTCTTAATTTATTCGCTGACATTGTTGTCTTTGGTCAGCAGCGAGCCCAGGTAAAAAGACGTATCGAAATTGCCAGGACCACTTTCATAAAGATGAGGAAATCTCTTCTGCAACAGAGATATAAGCATCACTCTCCGATTAATAATGCTAAGGGGCTACGTATTTAACAGGCTGTTATACGGTGTAGAGGCCTGGACTCTCAAGCAGAACAATATAAAAAAATATTAAAAGTTTCGAGATGTGGTGCTACCGTCGAATGCTGAAGATAAGTTGGGTTGAAGGAGTTACAAATTTTGAAGTAATGCGTAGGATAGGAAAAGACCCAGAAATTTTGTCAACGATCAAACGAAGAAAACTCGAATATTTGGGTCACCTGATGAGAGGACATAAATACGCCTTACTTTAAAATATAATGCAAGGAAAAATAGAAGGAAAACGGAATCCAGGCCGTAGAAGAATGTCATGGTTGCGTAATTTGAGAGAGTGGTTTGGCTGTACCACTAATGAACTCTTTAGGTCAGCTGTAAACAAGGTCAGGATAGCCTTGATGATTTCCAATCTCCGATAGAAGTGGCACAAGAAGAAGAAGAGCCCAGGTAGAGGAAGGTGTCCACACCTTCCAGTTCCAGATCATCAATTAATAGTCTAGGTATCTGGTTGCCTGATCTAGTACACTACATATACTTGGTTTTCTGTGCGTTTATTTTTAATCCCATTCTCAGTGCAGACGCCCTTAGTGATCGAAATACTTCGATCAGAGATTCTGTGGACCTAGCAATAATGTCTATGTCATCTGCATATCCGACCACTTGTACATATTTATTAAAGATGGTGCCATTTGTACTAATATGGCACTCTCGAATTACTTTTTCTAGTGCAAGGTGCAAGAGACACGACCGTCCATTTCCCTGTCTTAGTCCATTTTTACAATGGAAGGGTCTTGAAAAGCCGTTTTGGATTCTGACTACACTCTCTACGCCTGTGAGTGTAAGTTCCGTTAGTTGAACAAGATGAAGCGGCATTTGAAATTCCACCATAGCCTGTAGAAGTTTTTGTCTGTTGACAGTCGTATGCGGCTTTGAAATCCACGAATATGTGGTGGGTATCGACTCAGAACTCAAGCGTTTTCTCAAGAATCTGCCTGACTGTGAACATTTGATCCGTTGTTGATTTAATGGGTCGTAAACCGCACTGGTAGCTCCCAAATATTTGTTCAGCATAGGATAAATCTTCTGTACACTATGTTGGACAATACTTTATATGACACGTTAAGTAGGGCGTATAAAGTATTGTCATATAGGGTTATAATTATCACACACCATCATATCTCCATTTTTGTGAAGAGGGTGCATTACACCTAATTTCCACGGGCGTTTCTTTCCGTTGCCAGATTTTAGTTACTAATTTATGCATGTGTTTAAAAAGGGTGTCACTACCATTTTTAAAGAGTTCGGCAGGAAGATTGTCCAAACCGGGAGCGTTGTTATTTTTCAGTTTTGAAATGGGCTTCTCTAATTTCTTCTTCGGTGGGAGGCAGCTCTTGAGCGTTTTCATCCATTTCAGGCAAAGTAATTTCTATTTGGTCTTCTTCCCGACTATCGCTAATCAGTTCAAAATGATTCGCCCACCTGTTTAGTATCTGTTCTTTGTCACTAATTCTGGAACCATCTCTGTCTTTACATGCTGTTACTCTGGGTTTGAATTCTTTTCTGCAGCTGTTTATCTTCTGGTGGAATTTTCGCGAGTCTTTTCTATTGTGGTGGTTAACAATCTCGCTTAGAGCGTTTTCGTATGGCTCTTTCTTTTTCCTTCTAAACGTCCTTTTTTCTTCTCGTCCAAGATTTTCATAGTCTTCCAGGTGTGATCTCGTTCTGCGCTGCTGAAGTCTCTTATATGCTTCATTTTTCTGTTGGTTAATGGATCTACATTCTTCGTCAAACCAGGTTAGGTTTAAAAAAGCCTTTAGCCGCTGTATGGATAGCTTCCTTGCATTTGGTCCAGTGTTCTTCTATACTTATATTTTCGTCAATTCTTATCAGCTCTTCACTTAAAATTTTCCTGTAGTTATCCCTAGCGTCTTCAGATTTTAGCACATCAGTATTCTATTTAGTAGATTTTGTGCTCTGGCCCTTCTTAGCGTTTGATTATAAGCCCTGAGTTTCGTTCTTACAAGGTAGTGGTCGGAGTCTATATTACCACCTCTACATGCTCTTACATCTAGTACGTCCGAGAAATGTCGACTATCAATTAGTACATGGTCAATTTGGTTTTTTGTTTGACCGTCTGGTGATTGCCATGTGGCTTTGTGGATATTTTTGTGAGAAAAAAAATGTACTTACTACCACCATTCCCAATGATGCTGTGAGTTCAATCAGGCGTAAACCATTTTGGTTGTTGACAGCATGAAGACTATGCTCGCCGATCGTGGGTCGGTAAATAGTCTCTTGGCCGACTTTAGCGTTAAAATCACCAATAATAATTTTTATGTCGTTGTTCTGAGATTATCTGAAGTGCTTTCCAGTTTCTCGTAGAATATGTCCTTCTTCTCGTCTTCTTTATCTTCAGTGGGAGTTTGGATATTGATAATGCTGTAATTAAAGAACCTGCCTTTAATTCGGATTCTACATATCCTTGGACTTATTGGATCGAAAGCTATGACTTCTGATTTCAATCATTTATTCAGTATGAATCCCACGCCAAAAATATGATTCTTTTTATTTCCGCTACAGTAGAGAGTGTAGTCTTTTTTCTAGGCTAGCACTATCTGCCCACCTGAGTTCTTGAAGTGCTATAATGTCTGCTGAATATTCATTAAGTGTATTGGGCACACTTCTTAGTTTACCTGCACTATACAGCGTACGCACATTCCAAGTAAATAAACCAATATCATTAACCTTATTTCGTTTGCCAAGTCGTCGACAAAAAATCCGTCCGGCTGATTGTTTTGAAGTTTTCGTAACAGAAGAGTTTTTACAGGAGGGGGTGTTAACTCACTGCCCAACCCCCAACCTGGAGGACCAGTTCACCCGCTCTTGTCAGTTGCCGGCCCAACCTTCCACCCGGGTTGGATACCGGATCTCCAGTTGCGTTGCTCGGTTTAACAGGGGACACCAACGTGAAGGTGAGAGTCGGATTTGAGTAGAAGAGGCTAAGTGGAGTAAACTGGAATCAACTCCATATGTTCGCATCCTACTTTGCCCCTGTATATATATATATATATATATATATATATATATATATATATATACACATGTCAAAACAGTGTCGTTGAGCCCTAACTCTATTTTACTTTGTCTTTGGTACCTTGCATTTATAACAGCTGGCAACCTTTTTGTCGCAGCGTCATATACGTCATGTGCAGCATATTTTATATAAAAAAATCAATGACCTAAATAAAATATTTCTGTCAAAAACTAATTATTATTAATTGAATTAAAAATATTTGAGACCACTTTTTGAATAGGCAACCTATTATCAGTATATTCTCCCAATTTTAAATATGTCAAAATGTGAGTTTGATGAACTACGTTATGAACGTAGTCACAGAATAAATAACAATCAGAATGTCCACTCTCAGATGCCACCTTTAAAGTGTGTCAGCACGCGATCGCCATATTTTAAACGGAAACATAGACTCGGATTGAGAAATTTGTGATAAAGCTACGACAGAACTGTAATTTAAATTTTTAGAGATTAATAATTTAGTAAATTTGAAATAATTTAATTTATTCTTCAACTAAAAATAAGAATAAAATAGTGCATTATGTCTATGGTTACCGTAAATAAAATAAACCGGGTTAACTTTTCTATGCACATCAGATAAAATTTCACTGAACAGCACTGGTTCCGTTTAAAACATGGTTGATTCTGTCTTCTCCGGTCTCCGAACTTCTTTAATTAAAAAAGAAGAATAAACATGAATAATAATAAATAATTAATATATTAATTAATTTGCATTAAAAACTTTCCATTTGTAAATACTAATCTATAAACGGCTATAAAATTTCAAAAATAATTTTCACTATTCTCAATTTTTGATTTATGTTGAATATTTCAATCTTTTTTTCGTACGTCACTGTCAAACACGTGTCCATATTTATTTTTCCTCTCAAGATTAATCCGAATTGCCATTATAATTGTCCTTGAACATGGTTGCCAAAGTTCACAGTCACAGAAAATATTCTGATAAAAAAACTGTTAAACCAATAAAATTTATTGTATGTTTAGATGCTTTGTCTCTCTCCCTATTGTTGATTTGCTAGAAACCCTTAATTTTTTTTCTTTTTTATCCGTCTATTTTGCCATTGATGTTGATGGTCTTAATATTGAGTTTTGTTTTTGTAGTAAAGGTAGTTTTCGTGATTAATTTTGCATCACCGCAACAGGGTTGTGAATTACCTACCTGTCATTCGATGACTTCGATGTCATTAGATTAGACGTTAGACGACATACCAGATACCAGATTTACAATTTTGTGTAGGTTGTGTTTTGCCAGATTGTGTTTAAGAAAAGGAAACATCATTGTCTAGTAATAATGTCTGGAAAGGAGACTACAAATTCTGGTGAAACCGAAAATCTTTGCGTCGTTTGTTTCAAGAATGTGGACGTTTATTCCATAGGGTCCTGCGATCATGCTGTCTGTTTTGAGTGCTCCACCAGAATGAGGGTCCTCTGTAAGCAAAATGAGTGCCCCATTTGTAGACAGCTCATGCCTAAAGTAAGTTTTGAAGAAGTTACAGGAATAAAATTTTACAATTTAGACTGAACATGTGAACATAAGTATTTGCGAGCTATTTTTAGAGAATGTTAGTGTTTCTTAAACACTTCTCCCTCTTATATAATATGTATAGAAAACACCTGCCTCAGGCACAGATTTTGCATGTTTTCTGTTTTTATTTGTTACATTAACATCGATATTTAACTTCAATGAAAAAGTAATAGCTTCAACTACTAGACATTAAGCCATTAAGAAGGAAGATAACAGATAATTTTGTCTGTTTGAGCTTATCATTAATATTACTAATGAATTATCCATATCATTTTGTGATTACCATATTGGCATAATGTTTGTGGATGTGATGGTATATATACACCATTTAATATATTGCACAATATTGATATCCTTGTTGGAGTGAAAGGGAAGGAAATTGGAATTAAAGACTGGCTGTATACAATGTGGTCTAATAAAATGAACAATACATGATATATCAATAAAATATTAATTTTTTTTGTTCTGCCAATAGTACCTATTGTAAACATAAATACAGGTATTTTTTTTTATTTAATGGTCAATTTGGAATTGGAAGAAACAATTCCACATTGTGTGGAATTGTTCGTTCCTTCCTGATGTTCTTTCTACAACTGTGGCAGAATGAGAGCAGACTTATACGTAACTTCCTGTGGCTCAACATCTATCACTAATTGATGATCTTTATTTATTATCTGCTTTTTTTGTAGCCATCATAATATGTACCTCAGGATTTGTTAGTTGGTCTGAATCACCATTAGAGTTTTTGGTGGGTCTAGCAAGAGGTTTTATATTTTATAGTGTCGAGAGCCACATCCTGTTTAAATGCAAGATCCTGTTCTTTACACTTAAAGTTAAAATTCTATAGCCCCTCTAAATATTGATGGATAGTAGTATCAAAGAATATAGACGGATATAGAAGGACAGTTCAAATGGGCGATTTGGCACGGTTGTGACTGCATAAACTCAAGGCTCAAAACCATCATGAATGATGTAGTTAGGGGGGAGTGGGAAAGGAGTACGGACAGAGCAATTTATTTAACTTATGCATCTACATGTAATCAAATTTCAATGCCATTGATTTGCAAGCTAGCTTTTTTTTTTGTTTTTTTCACAACAAAATCTTTATTTTTAATATATTAAATTTTTAATTTTAAAACTTAAAAAGGTAAGTATGATATTTACAATATTCAAAGTATTTATTTTTTTTTATTACATGTAAATAATATTTTATAACTTTGAATTAAAAATAGGTTTGTTTCAACACTACGGAAAACCGTCACATAACTTTTTATTATACTGTTTTCGTGCCCAAAAATTTACGAATCATTTTAAAAAAATTTCAAAATTTTTCAACCAAAAATTTAATTTTCTCAGAACTTTTCATCAAACTTTTTAGACAATTTAGACTTCTGTCCTTTAATTTGCAAGATTTTCATTCCACCAGGGTACTTTCCCGTTAAAATTCCTCACAGCGCTTAAAGGCAGTTATCTTTAAGCCTGAGATGACAATGAAATTGCACGGCAGCCACATCTATGTTCAATGTATGCCTTATCGTCCCTTTAATCTTACCCACATCTTACCTAAACAATATTCCAGGTCTGCTTGACATGCTTCCCAATTTGTTTTACCAACCAGTCTTCTGTGTTAAGGTCTTGATTTTGCCTATTAAGGCGGGTTCTGAGAGTTTCTTCTTCAAGTTTTCTCTCGGGGACGCGGGTGAGGACCATGGGGCGCTTGTGCATATTATTTGGAACAATTATATTTAAGTTTACTCCCTGCCACGGGCCCGCAATAGTTTTCACCACTTTGTCATTTCACATTCACACAGTCGTCAATTTTTTTTTATACTCGTTAACAAAGTTCACCCACAGGGTCCCTAAATGATGTTTTATGGAACTGCAAAAATTCATTTTGACCTCAGATAGGAGCCTCGTCAAGTGCTTGCTACAGTTTGTTAATGATCAAATTAGCTTGAGCAGGATCTAGTTGAGTATCAGGATGGTGTCTGTGTGCTACCACCATTCTGAATACTTTTGTCAGGGTGCTTTATGACCTAGTCTGCTTGTTAGAGCACCTTGGTTTCTTAGCAACTCTGTTACGAGGGGGGTGATGGTATTCTCCTGAAGTCTCTTTTTATCGTCGGGTGTTGCTGATTTGGATTTCTTAGTATTTGCTATGATATATGTCCCAGCAGCCATTTTCTTGACTTACTTATTTATTTTTTAATTTAAAAATCCAAAATTATACTTCGCAATTTCGAATTTTCAAATTTTAAAAAATAATTCTTTGGTGTGTGTGCTAAAAAGCAATTCTAGCATACTAACAAGATCAGGAATTGTTTTTTGATCGAAACACCTTACAATTTTTTGAGCTTTATCTCCCGGTGATTGGCTTTTAATTAATTTTATTTATGGTTTATAAGAAGAGAGTTTTAATTATATTATTTGTAGATTTGTACATATTTCAATTAAAAATTTGAATCATAATATTTTTTCTAAAAAGATTCATTTATTAGAAGTAAAAATAATATTATTTTCTTTAAAAAATTTTATAAAACGCAAAAATTTAGTCCTATTCTACGACCACGCGGCATCTACATATAAAAATATCTAAAGTTGCATTGTGCCCCACTCTTTCATATTTTAGAAGCAATAATAGCGCTGACATGGCCGCTCCCTAGTGGTACTAAAATCTTGATCCACCTGTCACTGTCATTCTGTCTTTTTCATGACGTGCGATCAACCTTTGCCGACGCTCAAAAATAACGGTGAAACATCCTTCTATAAGTGTCTATATTCTTTGGTAGTATGATGATATTCTACTATGCACTTGTGTTTATTCAAGTAAAATTTGGTGATTGTATTGTGTGATGATACATTCTGCAATGGCTGATTTTTAGCAATACTAAGAAAACTGTTCTTCTTGTATTGATAACCCCATTAACAATAAAATGTACAAAATTTATAGTAATGGTTCTTCCAATAGATAGATAGATAGTTTATTGGTAATAATCATACAAAAAGTACTTTTACAAGAGAAATATAAACATAAGTAAATATAAATAAAGAATTTAATAGTCAAATTTATATATAGATATATATATATATATATATATATATATATATATATATATATATATATATATATATATATATATATATATATATATGTATATATATATATATATGTATATATATATATATATATATATATATATATATATATATATATATGTATATATATGTATATATATATATATATATATATATATATATATATATATATATATATATATATAGAGAGAGAGAGAGAGAGAGAGAGAGAGAGAGAGAGAGAGAGAGAGAGAGAAATAAATATATAAAACTAAATGTATTAACAAAGATAACAGACAGCACAACAGATTAAAATTGGAAGAGAAATACTCCTCAAATGAAAAAAGGCATTCACTTTCATTCAAAGTTAAGAGCTTTTATTCTAACTGGTACTATGTTATAAAACTTAATGGCTAAATACCTTGAACCACTTCTAGATCTTTCAAGATGACCAAATTCTGTAACAAGATTACTGTTAAATATTGTGTTACCAGGTTCGCTGCCAACTTGGTTACAGCAATATCTACCCAGAACCCAATATTTATTATTGCAATATATGTATAGAGTGACAACTCGAGTTGACTCGACTTGGTGTCGTAACAGCGACCATTAGAAGGTACAAGACTAGTTGTTGATATTTTTAAACAATTAGAAAACCAATAGGATAAATGTAATATTGTTATGAATAAAAGATAGAAGGTATTTTCAATCAAATGTTTATTAACAATAAACTTGCTATATTTATATGTATTACATACGAGTATGTATAGCTTACATACTCTTAATAATACTAATTAGAAAAAATTAAAAATAACGAAAAAATAAAAGGAACTGCGAATGAGTCTCAAATATTAAAATTTAGTTAATTGCGGTACACTTAAACGATTTAAAGGTACTAATGTGCATCACTTTGCAGTTTTTAGATAACATTTATTATCTGTTGAATGTGTAAATAATATTCTAAAACTAATTAATATTACACTCTTAAACAACAGTCATTAACTACAAGCATTTTAAAGAAATCTTTGATATCTACTTAATAGTTACAATACTAGCAAAGTTAAGTAACTGTAAAGTACAGCAAAACAAAACTTAAATAATTATAAAAATTAATGGGAAAATCCCAGTAGTTGGCTGTATACCATCGTTTAAAAAAATATACAGAAGTTAAAACACTTCACAATTGTATTTAGGTATATAAAAACATATAGTTAAAACTTTTACAAGTGTCGTCAAAATTTATACAGTAGCATAACGTTTTCGATCTAATCAGATCATCGTCAGTGCCTTATGTAGTTGAAGCTAACAATGAATTTGTGGCTATGACATCCATATATGGGTTTACATCTTTCCAAAATTAAATTATATGGTGACTCTAGATCGATGACATTGGATAAAATTTAATACTTGAGGAGCTACATGTCTCCCTGCTCTGTTTTTAACACGTGGTTCTTGTCAGTTAAAACGACACAGACCAACGTTCGTTTAACATTTCTACACTGAAGAACTGAAGGTTGAAAGCTGATATGTTATTTTTTTTTAATTCTAAACAATGTTATTAATTGTCTCCCATTATTAGCCAATGTGTACTTAAACACAATACATAGAACTCGACATACTGCACTCTTTTATATTCCTTTTCATAGGACTGATTATGCTCGTCATTTTCTCTTGTCGAGAATGCTCAGCTCTTGCAATGGCCTCCTATTGGATCCGTCCTGTTCAAACATTATTGTTTTTAAAAGGTAACTTAAGAGTCTAATTAATCTAAATATGTGATTTTTTTACCTTTTGTGATTTGATATACTTACTGTTTTAATGTACAAATTTTTACTGTTTAATTGTTTCTTTGTTGTTGTTTTGATGTTTATTGTACATGATCTTTACTTTTTACTATTTTTTATATTTTATTGTAAATGGTTCTACCGTTGAAATAAATAGATAAAATAAATAAATATGTCTAAAACTGGATGAACTTTAAAAATTTTATCAGTATGATCAAAAGAATCGTGATTAAAAAATCGTAACATTTTTAGAATCATCTGTAATCTGTTTCTGGACGTCGTATGTCCAAAAATCGGATGATGGTATAGCATATATTTACTCCACTGTTTCGAAAGTGTGCCACTGAGACAGCAAAGTCCAATAAACTTTTTCATTTCCTCGACAGATATGTTTTCCATTGTTTTTCCCTTAGCGACCTAATATTACGACGACACCGAATTACTTCATTACCTTTTCTATTTGTTTCATTAGTAATTGGTTGAAAAGTGTTGTCAAAAAATTTTTAGAAGTAGTCAGCAGGTTGCGCTTCAGGCATCAAATTGGCATTTGATTTGAGGATTTTCAGTAAAAGGCATATCAACAGTGTCTTCTTCCGTATCCATCCAAGTATCATCGTTATCATTTTATTGGATGGAGACGATACTCTTGGAACATTATCTGCTACTGGATCTTAATTTTGGGTATCAAAATTAGAGAAAGGTAAAGGTTCATGTTCTGTTGCATTGTTCGAGTTCAAACTGCTTTTACTTTGCTCTGTTTAAGGAGCAGTAGTTCTTGTCAGCTACGTCATCATTACTAGAAAAATTTCATTTACCTTCACTAGAGTGATCTCAATACAAAATAATCTCATATTCTGATGAAGTCAAGAAACCACCTCTAATTTACATAATCCCTGAAACCCATTCAAAACCTAATAATTGAATGAAAGTACTTACTCTGGCATGTTCAAATGGTCTCCGTTAGCACTCATTGAAAACAATTAGATCACTACTCGCAAACGACAAAATTCATACTGTTTGTCAGCATACAGTCTGTAAGTAATTTTCAAGTGCTTGAAAAACTTGAGAGTGAATATTGAAAACTCAAGGTCAAAAATATCGGTCCTAAAATATTTCTACCGCAAATCTTAGGCCAGGGCCCGTTTCAAATAATAATATCTGTAATATAGTGCTAGATTCCACCGTTTAAAGGAACATGTATATATCTAACATTAAATGGGCGACGTGGGCTCTCATTAGAAACCCTTGCATCCAGTATACTGAACTTTGGCAGCCAACCTGTTAATATGCGTTGTGGCTTAAACCGATATTAACATAATATTTAATTGAGACATACCGCAAGAAAACAGTTTCAGAACCTTTTTTTAAGATTACTGTTGTTTCTAGTGGGATAATTGTGAGAATCATTGTGAGAATATCATGTGCATTGTATTGGCTAGATTTTGTTTAATGTTCAACATACACTGCATAATATATACACAAGGTGAAGTTAAAATTTAAAAATTTGTAGAGGAGTTTCTACAGCCTGCTGTATAACCGAGCCCAGAGATAATAAAACACTTTTTTCATTGTCCAAACACGTTATCAATATGACAAAAGTGACCCCCAGGAGAGAATAGCTTAAGTTAGATGAGAATGAAAGTTTCCATGATAAACTGTTAAAGTAGTTTCCCTGGAAGTCATTTGTATAAGATTCTTGAAAAGAAACAGTGTTTGGGAAAGCTTTTATATATATATATATATATATATATATATATATATATATATATATATATATATATATATATATATATATATATATATGTATGTATGTATGTATGTATATATTATTAACTATATGTTCCTGTTAATCCTGCATCCAAGTGTACCCCAGAAACTTGAAAGACCCTCTGCCGAAACAGCTGTAGTGATAAAATATTATAATAAATTTTGTGTAATTTATTATAATAAAATTTATTATGTCTTATCACTAAAGCTGTGTCGGCAGAGTGCCTTTCCCTAGTGAGAGACTTTCTCACTTGAGACTCTGCCGAAACAGGTGTAGTGATAGGATATTATAATAAATTTTGTGAAAGTTTTGAAAACAAAGTTTTCAGTGTTTTATTGTTATATACTTAAAATGAATTTCCATCAAGTAATGGTTGAATCCATCACTTATGTAAATCATATTTAGCAGGTTAAAACTAGAGCATTTATTGTTAACATTAAGAGCATAACTGTTAATCTTTATGTGTTTACAATTCTTAAAATCATAACAATATTTGTCATAAACTATAAATTTGTTTTTTTTTTTTTAATTTTACACTATTTATAGGCAACATAATGAAAACTTGTGTTCAAAACGGAATAATTCAGCCTCCTACATTTGACGGCGAGACCTCGGCCAGTTTATAGAAGACAATTCGAAGCCACTGTACAAAATAATGGATCGGCAAATGAAGAGAAGGCTCTTAGCCCTTAAAGCTGTCGAAAACCTCCAAAACATTCTAGAGGATGCATAAAAGAGCTATGGTACCATTGTATCAACTCTAGACCTAAGATACGGCAGCTATTTGAAGCAAGTATACCAGAGTCAACTGAAAGTGCGTATCTAAGGCTCCAACGAATCTGTGCAAGAATAAAAGGCGGAAGTAGAAAAGATGGCACGACTCGCTTGGTCCGAAGTTTGGCCTTCTGCACCAATCTAATGATTCCTCTATGTCTTGCGCGATGTAGACCTCCAGCAGACCTTACGACTAGGAAGAGGATGCTATCAAATATTGAAGGATACCATTGTGGCAGCCCTTAAGTATGAAATAATAAAAAATGTGTCATGCCATCAACGCAAAGTCCATCAAGTATGAGGTGTTGCCTCAGTGGTAGGAGACGATCTAAATACGCTGCCCCGGGTGCTGATCGCCCAATTACAGAAACATCCGGACCCGATAGCTGCTGATTCTTTGAAACAAAATCGTCAAGAGCTGCCAAAGTGTTACAATTGTGGATTGGTAGGCCACCTTCAACGTTTCAACAGAAAATTGACCAGAAGGCAATCTTCACAACAGCAACACAGTCCTAGATTCTCAATATCTACAATAAGACGAAGCAGCGACAGTTCAGTTGGACAAAGATGCAATTTTATTATTGATACTGGGACGACAAGGTCAGTGATGAGCAAACGTGTTTCCTGGACCAGTCATTTACAGGGACAATATTGAGACCTCCCATAATGTAGACAGCTATAAGAGAAAACAACTGTTTGTGGGTAGAGTTGTGTACAAATCGAACTGAGACACGAGGAATTCATCCTAGGCGTGAATATTATGTGCGAATATGAATTTATTGTAGATGTCAAAAACAGGACCTTGGTTGTCGGCAATAAAGAAATTCTACTCTCCACTTCGAGAAATCAGCAAAATAAACAAAAGATGTTAGTTGCAGAAGACACGAAGATCCCTCCTAACAACGAAAAGATCTAGGTCGCACGAATTGATGGATCTGATGGCTTGCGAGCCATGTCATTAGTACCAGAAGAGCAGGGTCATAAGGGTGTTATTGCGGCTAGATATTTGGTAGATGGGGAGAAGAAGACTGTTCCAGTAAGAGTGGCCGACCTAAATGACAACAAGATCACTTTCAAAAAGGGCCTAATATTTAAAATATGTGAGCCAGTTATAAGAGTAACTAGAATAGAAGAAAACGTTCCGAGAGTAAACAGTACACATTAACTCTCCACCGGCGGCGGTGTTGCCGCCGTTTTTGAAAAAGCAGGGAGATTATTCGAACCGGTGGCTTTGTTATTTTTCAGTTGTAAAATTGCTTCTCTAAAAGTATCTGCTCTTTGTCACTAATTACAGAACTATCCCTATCTTTAAATTCCTTTTTACATATGTTTATCTTCGCTTGCTATTAACAAGTCCTCGTAGACACTTCGTCTCAGGACTAGCAACCTCCAGTGGAGTCTTACGTTGCCATGTTATCTATTCCTGTTGTAACTTAAACATCATAGTTTATAAAGTTAAAAAATGTAACTCAAAGTTAATTTAACAACATTTTTCAAGGGTTTTTACCCATATATTTAGTGGCTTCAAACATGTACAAACATGTACTGTGATGTAGACCGATAGGGTTTTTAATATTATACCTTTTACAAAAGGAATTTTTAAATAAATTTTTTGTGATACATGGTATACAGCCAGCTACAGGAATTTAGTTTCCTTGTGGATTTTATATGTTTATATGTTGGTAGAATCTCCGTGAGTGTTTTGTTTATGGTGGTTAACAATCTCGTTTAGAACGTTTTGGTATTGCCCTTTCTTTTTCCTTCTTAAAGTTCTTTTTTCTTCTTGTCGAAGGTTTTTATAATCTTCCGAGATAATCTCGTTCTGTGCTGCTTTAGTCTCTTATATGCTTCATTTCTTTTGTTGGTTATTAGATATATATTCTTCGTCGAAATAATCTTCATTTCTTTTGGCCTTGTTAGATTCTAAAACGCCTTTAGCCGCTGTGTGCATAGTTTCTTTACATTTATTCCAGTGTTCTTCTATGCTTAGATTTTCTTTTATATTCGATATCGTTTCTTCTTCGTTTAAAATTTGCATGTAACTATCTCTAGCGGTTTCAGGTTTTAGCATTTCGGTATTTTTCGTAGTTGTGCTGTGGTCTTTTTTAGCGTTAGATATGTGCTCTCAGTGTTGCTCTTAAAAGGTAATGGTAGAATCTATATTAGTACTTCTACATGCTCTTACGTCCAATACATCGGAGAAATGTCGACTATGAATAAGTACATGGTCAATTTGGTTTTTTGTCTGACGGTCTGGTGGTTGTGACGCGCCCTTATGGATATTTTTGTGAAGGAAATACGTACTTACTACCACCATTCCAATGATGCTGCGAGTTCAATTAAAACGTTAGCCATTTTGGTTCATGACCGCATGAAGGCTATGCTCGCCGACAGTTGATCGGTAGATTGTCTCTTGAAGACCGACTTTATCGGTTAAGATCGCCAATAAGAATTTTTTGTCGTTCTGACATTGCCATTCTCATGAAATAGATCCTCCTCCCCGTCTTCTGTATGTTTATTGGGAGCATGGATATTAATGACACGGCAGTTAAAGAACCTGCTCCTTATTCGGATTCTACATATCATTGAGTCGATTGATTACACGCGTTTGTTCGGGATGGATTCCACACCAAAAATATAATTGCTTTTATCTTCTTTTTTGTATAAAGTGTAGTCCTTTTTTCCATGCTGTCACTACCTGTCCACCTGATTTCTTAAAGTGCTATGATGTCTGCTGAGTATTCATCTAGTGTTTTTGAAAGAATTCTTAACTTCTCTGTGCTATAAAGCGTACAAACATTCCAAATAAATAAACCAATTATTAACCTTATTTCGTTTGCCAAGTTGTCGACATAAAGACCGTCCGGGACTGATTGCTCTGACGTTTCTGTAACAAGAAGGTTTTCTATCTGTAACAGAGGGGGGGGGGGTGTTAACCCACTGCCCGATCCCCAACTTGGAGTACCAGAATTTTCTGTCAGGGTTTATTCTTTTAGCCGATTTGTTCCATTTTTAAGGCACTGGAAACTCGCCTTTTGCCCTCTCTCGTCTGCTACATATCGCACATCCATTGTACGCTATGTACCCAGTGGTTACGTCACGAAAGCATATGTTACTTCTACATCTTTGTTTTAATTTTTACAAAGTTTATTATACGTCTATATTAGCATTGTTTGTGTTAATAAACCTTTATTTTAGGTGGTATTTACCAAAACAATCGAACCGTTTTCATCTTTGTTATCTAAATTCGAGCGGTCGAATCTTCAAGATCGCAGATTCGGCATACTCTTCTGTACTTCAGATATCCAAAAAGCATATCATAGATTGTTAGAGCATCGATGCTCGTTATGTGAAGATACCGAAAGAAAATGGCCTTTTAAAACCTTCCAACAGTTGAAAGATCACATGCGAAGGGAACATGAACTGTTCTATTGCGACATTTGTACTGAAAACCTCAAAATTTTCAGCTTCGAGAAGCGCTGTTATAATCGCCAAGAGCTGGGGCTTCACAGAAGAAAAGGAGATCCGGATAATACGTCCCACAGGTAAGTAGGTCATAACTTTAAATTGTTATTATTATGAATAAACTTAACTTAAGTGGAAGTGTTACGTATTCACTACTCTTCTTTAATATCAAGAGGGATATGTCTCCCTACTCCCCTCATTCGTGACGTACCAGTATCATATTCTCCAGAAATACGAAAACCGTCAAACAGCACACAATGGGGTCTCGATCTGCCTACTCCTAAATATCTATTGAAGACCGGTCTTACCCTGAGTAGCTGCTTTTATACCCTCTGTATGCGCGGAAACGGTCTGAGCAGGGTGTCGATGAAGCAGCGGTTGCCATGTTGCTGGTAGTCTTTTAGCGTCATCGCGCGTGTTTAAGCTGTTACGGCGTTTTCAATTTCGTTGACTTCTCGATTTTTTTGCTTTTTCGAAATATATTTTCTGACCGATCTGAATATAATGTTGGGCTAGGGCTCAAGTAGGATCGGAATGTTTTACAAATATAGAATATTCGGAAATAGGTTGTAGATTCTTCGGTTTGTCTGTCCTATGTAGGACACCGTGGTCTTCATTGGGGATTTGGTCTTTTTAGGAACTGATGAGATTGGACAACATGGAGTGAGTAGTGAAGATTGTTTTGATGTTTAGAGAGTTAAAAGTTCTACTGATCTTGTTAGTGACACCTTTGATAAAAGGTAGAAAGATTTTGGGTTGATCGGGCGCCAAGGTTTCTTTTTTGGGTGGAATGGGGTTTATACGTTTTTGAATGCTCCTGTTCATTTGGGTTTTGTGGTAGCCGTTTTGTGAGACTGTTTGCCGTATTGAATTGATTTTGGACGATCTATGATTGTCGTCGCTAAGTCATGGAAAGGGAAACAAGTGTGTTGATAACTGAATTGAGTTGGGCGGGGTGATGATGTGACTGGGCATTAAGATAACGGTTTGTATGGGTGGGTTTCCGGTACACAGGAAATACTGTGATGTCGGTGTTTCTGAATAAGAACATCAAGGAAAGGCAAAGACGCTTCAGACTCAACTTGCATCGTGAATTGAATACTGGAATGTATTCCATTCAGGTGGAAGAGGAAGAGATCTAATGTGTCTTTACCATGGGGCCAAATGACAAAGGTGTCATCAACGTACCGTACCCAGCAGGTTAGTTTACATTAAACAAAATATATGCGTACTCTAAGTCTTGTAATCAAATACCTACACTAACAATACAATACCTTCATATAACTAGGCTCGTTACTGATCTGATAACATGGAGACTATCACGTGACTCCAAAAATATATGGTACCCATCCTTTAGACCTTTACAAGCTAGTAAAAGGTTCCAGAATTATGGAATGGGCGTCATGAATGAATGGAAGATCTACAAAAAGCCAACTGACTGCAGTGAACACTTACGATAATGTATCTTTGTTATTGCCAACTGTAGCAACGGTGTTAGGACTCTGGTGAGATACATTTTGCTGAGAAATCAAAGTTTAGAGCACATTTGGTTGTATAAAAAAAATGTTTACCGGGCATTTCCCCGAGTAAGTGTGCTGTACATTTCATGCTCATCACGTTCATAGATAAATTTTCTCTTTTTGGTTTAGGGGGCACCCATTATGTGAATTTTGCGACGAGAGGTTCATGGACAGCGAGGAATTGTTCAGACATCTTCGACGGATCCATTTATTCTGTCATTTTTGCGATGCTGATGGCAAACATCAGTTTTACAACAACATGGATGATCTAGTACGTCATTTTAGAGAAGAACATTATCTTTGCGAAGAGGGAGAGTGTAAAGGAATGCCCCTCACGGCTGTTTTTAGAACTGATATTGATTGTAAAGGTAATGTAATATCTTTTGGAAATTATTTTATGATATACAATTTAAACAATGGCATTATTTGAATTATGGTAATAAATTTTCTATTTTCAATACTTAAAATCTCGATTTTCTAGCTCACAAGGCTACGGAACATAGTAGATTCATGAGTAAATCTGGAGCTAAACAAGCAAGAACTCTAGAATTAGAATTCACATTAACACCGAGACCTAGACCCGGCCAGGAAATGAGAATTAAGAAATATAACGATAGGAGCCATAGGTCAGTAAACACAAATAACTTTTTTCGTTTTCTCTACATATTCTGGGTTCTCACTTTATTTATTTTTAAGGCTAGAAGAAGGTTCTTCTGTAAACACGTATAACATGGAACCTGGTGGACCAGGCGGAGGCGCGGAAGAAGAACGGGGAAGAGTATTCGTTAACCCTTTAACACCGAATGATTTTCCTGCCTTGGGTGGTGCTTCAAGCAATATCACCCTACAGGCTAGACCTGCATCTGTGAATTTCACATCAAAAGTTAATTCAAACTTCACAAACGAAGATTTTCCTACATTAGGAGGTGGGTATTTGTCGTAACTGCCTGAGAATTATATATTTTAACTGTTAGTATAATTTTTTGCTGTCAAGAGTAATAATTCAACTAAAATTACCACATACGAAACAAAAAGTATTTAAAATTCAGAAATAATTTTCTTCATACATTTGTTATATATCTTTTAATTTCTGTATACAGATTTGGAAAAAAATTTACATAGGATTTTTAATGCAATAACTTAGATCACCTGATTTGCAATTAACTAGTGGTAATTTCAACACAACATCGCGATGTTTTATAATTAATTTATTTGTTCGACTAGAGTCCCTCTCCAGTCGATATCCTACTACCGCACCTTCGCAAACGATCATCGTCAAGTCAATCCATGCCGCCAGTGAAGTGTAAAAACGGAACACAGCTAGAGTGCATGTCAAATCGCCAAAAACGTACATTTATAAATGTAGATATGGAATTAAAAATATTATTTAACTAAAAAAAATGGTTGTTTTATTGCCAACATGGCTTGAAAAAAAAAGTAAAGGTATAAAAATAAAAAGTAATTTCAAAAATAAAATAATAATAATATACCCTTTTTAATTTGAAATTATAAACAATATTTGGAATAATAAATATATTTAAATATAAATTTAATAATTCAAATAATAACTAATGAATACAAACAAATTTGATGTTAATAAAACATTATTATCTGCACAAAACAGGAAAATCGGTAGACGGAACAACACTGTCGGCGTGTCACATACGCTACTACAATCCGCAGAGGAGAGGCAATCCAGTGGAACAAATAAATTAGTTATAAAACATCGCGACGTTATATTGAAATTTACACTTTTTAATTGCAAATCAGAGAATCTGAGTTATTATATTAAAAATCCTATGTTCCGTAAAAAAACTTCCAAATGTGTACATATAAGTTCCATTTTGACAGAGTCCCTCCTGGGATTTTTTTAACTAACGTTTGAAATCAGGTAGATTGGGGTCGTCGTTGACCTGTTGCAGAACTCTATCGATCGTGGGTATTTCATTTCTAAAAAGGAAAATTAATGCACTATTATTCTTATATTATCCTTGTCAAAATCATCTACAGATTCGAATTTGCCTTTATAAGTAGTACGTCTCTTTGTTGCAACTAATGTGTGTTCAAGAGCGGACAATTGTAACGTTGAATTTTCTTGTAACTCGTGGTTTACACGTTCACAATGATTATGTCTTTACTCTCTACGCTTAAATGGCCTTTTTTCGATCTCTTTTTGGGGGATTTAAAGGTATGTTTATGAGTTCATTGGCAAAATCCGACATATTAAATTGGCTTAGTGACTGTGTATACAAACTTGTAAAGTATCATTTACAAGGTAGTATTCTAATAATAGAGTCAAAATAATATTTAATTTATTTACTCAAGTTGATAAAAAACAACAACAAACACATTAAAAATATTTACAATTCTACGTTTAATTAAATAATACTACCTACAGCTAGAAAGAAATATTTATATAATTAAATTCCCTTTAAACGCGAAAATACATACAAATTCAACACACATAAAACTGATTCGAATCGAATACAACGATTCTGAATGCACATCTGTTAAAAATGCAGATTATGGGTTTTTACTTAGAGGTGTTGATTGTAGTTACTTGTGAGTACCTACTTCTTACTTTTGTTAGGTACGTTTTTGTATATAATCAGTTACAGTATTCGTGATTTTGTAACAAGTAGCATAGTTTTCTTCAGCCCATCTAGAGAGTGTTAATGAATAATTGATCGCGCATTCCTTGCGTTGGCAAGCTACATTTCTTGTAAGTGAATATACTTTAGTATATATTGTTTTTAGCTGTCCAGCCTAGTAACACGGGTACAAAATCAACATCAGGTGTCACCATCACGACAAATTCTTCTGTTAGAAATAGCAGAGCTCCGGAAGTGACAATAAGAACAGTGCGAGGACAAAAAGGCCTGGCGAATACATTGGAGAATTTTCCGGCTTTGGGTGGTACTGGCGGCAGTTCTGGCGCTAGTAGTACAGTTAGATTGAGCGTAAAGTAAGTGTTGGTCATATATACTGTACTGTTTTTATTATCTTTTAATATATCATTAAAATGTTCTAGTTCCAACACTTAGTTTATTTAGTCTTTATTTGCACTTATTTTAACTTATTTATACTATCACTATTTACACTAAAAAACACTATTTATACAGGGTGTTTCAAAAAGGTATGTCATAAATTAAATCACGCATTCCGGGGACAAAAATAAATTGATTGAATCCAACTTACCTTAGCACAAAAGTGTACACAAAAAAAGTTACAACAGCCCTTTGAAGTTACAAAATAAAAATTGTTTTTTGTTACTTTCTTGTTCTGAAAGCATTTTTCATACCAAAGAAACAACAAAATCTAAGCGCACAGAATAATTTTAAGGGGGGTATGCAGCCCTAAATTCCCCCCAAAACTTTTGAGTACGTTCAAATCAAGTGAATTTTGTGGCATCATTAGTTTAACACATTATTTTTAAAACTTTTTTGCCACTTTTTCGAAAAACTTGTTTTTTCCTAGTTGTCCATAAAATTACAGTTAGTTTATACGGATACAATAATTACAAACAGTTCCATCAATAATTAATAGTCAATAATTTGAAGCTATCATTTATTGTTTGAATAAGATTAATATTAAAAATTTTGGTATTACAATGGCCTACACATTTCAGGAAATGGCAGATATGCATTTAACTTTGAGTAAATTGGATCAGATTAAGTTATGATTTCAATAAACTATCGGGAATATCGTAGGTGAATGTCAAGGAAATAGTGCAGCAGCCGCAAGGCGTTTTGCAGTAAAATACCTTAATCGAAATACACCCGATAGACGATTATTTCTGACCATTGATCGTCATTTACGGGAAACGAGTACATTCCAACCGCAAGTTGCTGGCCGAGTGATCGTCCAATAATGGATGCAGCTGATGAAGACATTTTAGAAATCATTGAAGAAGTCAGAACAAGTACAAGGGTAATAGCTGCTCAACTAAATGTTCCTCACGTAAGGGTTTGGAGGCGTTTGAAGGATCAGCTGCTTAAACCCTATCACTTAACAACGGTTCAAGAGTTATTGGTTGAAGATTATTCTAAAAGGATTGGATTTTGCGATTGGTTGTTAATGGAAAACACTCGAAATATTAATTTTATTAGAAATATTTTGTTTACCGACGAGGCTACCTTCAGTAGAAATGGAATAACAAACCATCATAACGAGCACATTTGGGCCGACGAAAATCCTCACGCCAAAAAAAAACGGCTCATCACCAAAGGACTTTCAAAGTTAATGTTTGGGCATGAATTGTGGATAACAATCTAATAGGCCCAGTATTGCTTCCCAACAATTTAAATGGTGATACTTATTTGCAGTTCTTGGCAAACGATTTACAAGAGTATTTGGAGAAGTGAATATTGCAATAAAGCAAAATATGTGGTTTCTACAAGATGGAGCTCCACCGCATTACAGTAATGAAGTCCGGGAATACCTTTGCAGGCAGTATCCTGGTCGGTGGATTGGAAGAGGTCGTGACGCACCTATTTCTTGGTCACCCAGAAGTCCAGGTCTTAACCCCATGGACTTTTGCTTTTGGGGGTTTATGAAAGAGAAAGTGTATTCTGTCACAATAGAGGACGAACAACAATTGAGGGTTAGAATAATTGAAGCTGCAAATCAATTTCGTCAGAAAAATATGATTTTTCAGCGCATTCGGTTTTCCTTATTGAAACGATACCGAATATGTATTGAAGAAAATAAGAAAATGGGAGTCACTTTGAACATTTATTGTAATATCATATTTATAGAGGTTATAGACGTTTTTTGTACTTGTTAATTCATTTAAGCCATTTATTTAGTTGTACGTAATTTTTTAAAGGTTAATGAAAAGGACCGTAACTCAATAAAAACTGGTTTTTGAAAAAAGTAATAAGAGGCAAAAATTTTTAAAAATAATGTATTAAACTAATGATTCCACAAAATTCATTTGATTTGAACGTACTCAAAAGTTTGGGGGGATTTAGGGTTGCACACCCCCCTTAAAATTTTTCTGTTCGTTTAGATTTTGTTGTTTTTTTTTGTATGGAAAATGATTTCAAAACAAGAAAGTAACGTGTCCATTTTTATTACAAAATGTCAAGTAGTTTAGGAGATAATGCAAAAAAACAATTTTTATTTTGTTACTTCAAAGGGCTGTAACTTTTTTTTGTGTACACTTTTGTACTTAGGTAAGTTGGATTCAATCAATTTATTTTTGTCCCCGGAATGCATGATTTAATTTATGACATACCTTTTTAAAACATCCTGTATAATACAATTTGTATTCCCGACTTAACTCTACGATTTTAATTAACTGTTTATATACATATTTTGTGGACCGGTCCTACTTTTTAATACCACTAGATCATTCTGCAGACATCTTGACGACATCGTTTTACCGCTAGAGCCTTCTGCCAGACTGGTTGGGTAAATACCGGCGCGGCGTATTCTTGAACTACTTTTTCTTTTTTTTATTAGGCACTGGTGTCATTTTTAAAATGTATGAGAATAAAAATGATTGAATATCGATACAAATACGACGAGTTACACAAATTCAATAAACTGAGACTCTAAATACCCTTTACATTTTCTTCAAATATTTGTTTACGTACTAAGCGATGTTCATATTCCTCCAAAGACGATACAATATTATCTTTGCCTTTGCATTCCTCATTAGAAAGAGATTTCATATTACCGCCGATGCGCCGACTACCTCTATCTCGTTCCTTGTTATCCTGTTACAAGTCTCTCATTTCGCAGCTTTGCGACTGAGACAAGACCGTGATATATCACGTTTTAGCGATCAAGAACTACAGACATAGAATAAGACCGAAATAACAGTCACAGTATAGTTTGTCGTTATTTACAGGTCGTGATTGTTATTTTCTAATCACAGCTATTAAATCACAGGGTAGTGATATTTAGCCCACCTCTTACTTCTACTTCTTCTCCTCGGCATCTTGCTTATTCGGTAAATGGTATCGTTAAGCTTCTCCACAATGAGGTACGGACCTTCCCAGAACTGCTGCTACTTGGGAGAACAACCCTTTTGCTTCTATAGATTATAGAACCATAGTTTGTTATTCTTTCTAAAACATCCCTTTTTCGGCTAGAGTATCGTACCGTTTCTTCATTTGGTCGTAAGCGATCTGACGATGGGAACGAATCAACTCGTGTATATCGTCTATTCTTCTTCGCAATTTGTTCATATAATCTTCACCAACTACATGTTCTCTACATCCAAACTCCAAATAGGACTATTGCTGGTGTTTGGCCCATTAATTCATTAACAGCAGATCTGTAGACCATTACGAAGAGCGGAAGGTACTGGTCCCAGTCTCGCTGGTGATTAGACACTATTTTTGTCAAATATCAGCTAAATGTCATATTCATTCGCTCGACCATTCCATCTGATTGCAGGGTTGCAGTGATAGGCTGTAGTTCTTATTTTCTTCATGCCTAGTCTATTACAGATTACCTGGAATTAAGTTCACTCTCTAAGTTCCTTCCGTAGTCACCACGGATCTTCAAAGGCACTCCAAATCGGCTGATGTACTCTTTGATCAATACATCTGCAATAGTGGACGCGTTCTGATCTGGAATTGCATAGATCTCAACCCAATTCGTGAGGTAATCCATTACGGCCAGCATGTACTTGCATTCATTTGTCCATCCTAATATAACATCCCCTTCGATGTCAGCAGGATTTTCTCCTAATGCAAAAACCGCACATTTGCCAGACTGTCACACTGACATAAAATGTGCTCTGCTGTTTCTTCTTCGAGGTGACAGAATCTGCACAGGTCATCATCTGATAATCCCATCAGCTTCAAGTGCCTATTCAGCTTACAGTGTCCTGTTACAAGACCTACTATGGCTTTGACTGTTTTCCTGTCTTTGCTTATTAGGTCTGCCGTAAATTTTGGCAAATATTCTCTAATGAACTGTTTCACCTGTCTTTGTCCTGGCGAATTCCTCCACCATTCCAGAGATTTGTGAGCTACCCACTTCCTTGTAGCCGTTCTTGTTACTGATTTTGCAACTCCGCAGAAGGGTTCCGGTCCATGAATGGCAATGATGAGCCTTGTTTGGCCATTTCATCTGCTTTTTCATTGCCCTTATGACCCTCGTAAGTTATAAGTATGAGAGGTTCTTCGGAAAAGTTCCGGGTCGAAACTGCCCCCTAAGGCCGACGTTCTAGTTTTCCTGCTCTTGATTTGTGTTTTACCTAGGGCGCTTACATGAACTTCGTACATGTCCCATTTCACCGCAATTCCAGCACCACAATTATCTTTTAATTTACAGTTCTTTAATTTATTATTAAAATGTTCTAACACTTAGTTTATTTAGACTTTATTTACACTTATTTTAATTTATTTATCACTATTTACACTAAAACATAATTTATACATATAATACAATTTATATTCCCGACTTAAAACCGTATAAACAATATCAATTTATTATTCCGACTATTGTTCTGAAGCTATTTTTTGTGGCATTTTAAAGTAATTACTATTTAAATGGGAATAAGCCACAATTAAAGGTTAAAGTAAGTTTATTGACGTTTTACATTTTAAGTAAACATTTTACATAAGCAAACATTTTAACTTAGAGCATGCATTGAAATTCATCTTCTGTCATATATTGACACATAAGTGAGGTTAAATTTCTTCTGTTGATCGTCGATGTTAGGTAACTCGCATTTTTTCGGTCTAATTTGATTTTTTATTTTTATATTCTTATTTAATCTATAGTATAGTATATCTTAATATCGTAGTATAGTAATCTATAGTATAAAAGTAGTATATAGTATATAATAGTTTATAGTGTACATATGGCGTACGTAGATGTTTTTGTGTTCATAGGATTTCTATTTTTATATTTTTTTTGTTGTAAATTCCACCGAAGTGTATAGTTTATCATGTGTGTATATATAAAATATAGTGTGTACTATAGTTTAACCTTTTAAACGCCAACGTTCCCATTTTGGGAACACAGTAAAAAATAAGTTGGATTCAGAAAATATTGAAATATTTTCAAATATTGTAACAAATATGCTTTCTGTATGTCCCATTCTTACTTTCTGTTAGCTGAAATGTTTTTTTTACTTACGGGATTCATCTAGAAACCGCGCAAAATGACGTCCAAATTCATATCACTTGCTTTTTTGTGCTAAAGTTGTTACTGGGAGTCGATATGTACCAAACTGTGATTTATTTTTGAATAGAAATACAGTAAATGAATTATATAAAGGAAATATTTACAAAAAACACATTTACGTAACTTATTTCTAAAGATATCACGTTCAGCATTCATTGTTCCCAAAATGGGAACGTTGGCAACAGCGAAACACTGTTATTCAAGGTTCCCTAGAGAATGACCGCGCGTAATTGTAACGGCTTGGATTAGTCGTCACGACGTTACGACGAAGAAAACACGTGGTGTTTATAATAATTTTGAGTTTTAGTTTTATTTCAGTGAAAAAATGGATATATCTTTGGATCCAAAAAGTTTTTATGGGTAAGTTGGTGGCAACAAAAAAAAGCATAATACTTAGATATATTTTTATACACTTAGATCATCTATACGAAGGCATAAATTTCTAATACATGCACTCGACGATGTGGAAGCTTCAACGTCCACAGAACTAGTGGATATTGTTATTCTTCCACCTGATTCAGCTGATCAAGGTACTGAAAGCGACGAGGATACTATTGACGATCAGGTGTTAGATATTCCTGATATACCAGACGAAGTACCCGGTGAAGTAGAAATTCACGCTTATAAATCTTCCGACGAAGATAAGGAAGAAAATGTATCGGTTCAACGTAAATGGAAAAAGAGTGAGAAGGTTGGAATTCAAGCTCAAGCTTCCACACCACCAAGAGTAGGCGATGAACACTTGGGCAAATCTGAGTTCGAAATTTTTTCATTATTTTTTACATCTGAAATAGTTCAATTTATTCGTCATAATACCGAACTCTACGCTCATAGAGATAAAAATATTCACAACTTTACTGTTTCTGAGGAAGAACTTCGTCAGTTTTTGGGGTTACTTTTGATAAGCGGATATCACCATGTTCCTTCTGAGGTTGATTACTGGTCTACTGCAGATGACATGCAGGCTCCAATTTTTTCGAAAATAATGAGTCAGCAAAGGTTCCGACTTATAAAACGTTATCTTCATATTTGTGATAATGCCAACCTTCCAGTTGGTAATAAAGTTGCAAAAGTTGCAGAATTATATGATATGCTGAAACAAAACTTCAAAAAATTTGGAGTTTTCCATGAAAATCTCAGCATAGATGAATCGATGATTCCGTATCATGGGCATCACTCGGCTAAGATGTTCATAAAAAATAAACCAATACGATTCGGTTTCAAAATATGGATGTTATGCGGACAAGATGGATTCCCCTATAATTTAGAGATATACTGCGGTAAAACAATAGATAGAAAGATGCCTTTAGGTTCCCACGTTGTAAATAAAATGTTAGAAGTAATTGAGAACCCCAACAACCATAATGTATTTTTTGACAATTTCTTCACCAGTTATTCACTATTGTCAAGCTTGTGTGATAGAGGTATTCGGGCATGTGGAACTGTGCGTGAGAACAGAATAAATAAATGTCCATTGGTATCATCAAAAACAATAAAGAAGCAAGATCGGGGAACATTTGATTACAAATCCGATGGTACAGTTATTTGCGTCAAGTGGAATGACAACGCTGCAGTTACAATAGCAAGCAATCATTTCTCCATCAGTCCGCTCCAAAATGCGACAAGAAGAGTAAAATCTGAAAATAGAAAAGAAGTTCCACAACCAAATTTGATCAAGAAGTACAATTTTGGAATGGGTGGTGTCGACCTTTGCGATAGAATGTGTGCTAGTTATCGTCCAAGATTAAGATCAAAAAAATGGTGGTGGAATTTATTTTCTCACTCCTTAAATTTAGCGGTGGTAGCAGCATTCCGTTTCTACCAACACGTAAATCCTGAAAGTACTATAACTCATTTGGATTTTCGAAGAAATGTTGCTATGGCGCTAATCAAAGTTGGAGCAAGCTCAAGAAAAAGAAAAGGTGGTCCAACTTGTCCAGTTCTTAGAGATATACGATTTGATGGAATAAATCATATTTCTAAAAGTACATCACAAGGTAGATGTACTGTATGCCAAAGAAACACACGCTTAGAGTGTACTAAATGTGAAAAGCGTCTACATAAAAATTTTTGTTTTGATAAATATCACTCACCTTGCTAACATATTATTTGTAACATTAGATTTATAGTTTTATTTTAAATTTTGTTAGTTTTGTTATAATATATGGAATAAAATATGTTTTTACTGCAATGATATTACTTTGTTATATGTTGTGACTTATAGATGCCAACGTTCCCATTTTGGGAACATGGTTTTTTTCTCAAAAACAGCATTTTATTTTTTTTTTCACAAAACAAAATTATAAAAGATATCCCAATAACATCTTTTTTATGGATAGTTGAAATTTGTTTACAGTTTTTAATGATTCGGCGTTTAAAGGGTTAAACTATTATATTTATTTTATACTAGCCACAAAATAAAATATCAAAATATACAAGAACACAGGCCACCATTTACATTTACAATAAATATTGAAATGACATTGAATTAAAGACAGCATCAAAAATGACACAAATGTTTTTCTTTTTCTTCTTTTTTTGTTGTTTCTGCATTAATAACGAGTCAACAATTTAAGTATTTCTGACAATTTTGCAAAGTTGGTATTTCTGAGAACTTAAGTTTTTTCTTGGTTAAGTAAAAACTTGTATGGTGGAACGCAAATTACAACTAAGAAATATTTTTGACTAAGCAAAACTTAGGTATGATTTTACTTACTTCACGTTGGTGGAACCGGACGCTAATAATTTAATTTTACCTGACTCATTTATATTGACAATTCAGACATACATTATACATTTTAAAGTAGACGACTTTAAAATGATATTGCCAATATTGTTGAGTTGCGTTCCTGGGACGACTTTACTTGTAAGATAGTTCATTCGATTACATGAAATCAACTGGAAAATATACGTCAGAAAAAAATCATAGCATGTAATTCGTCTTTAAAAAGACAACCACATGCCATTATGACAGTAAAATTCTCCTATTAGTGATTCCATAATAAATTATGAGGGGAAAAAAACCTCATAATACTATCCCGACATGGTAAGTATTTGGTGGTACATTTAGTTTACTTTCAATAAACACCAACTTCTGATTTTATATGTTTGTTATTTAAAAAACATAAATGATTTATCTTCGATATGTTACTGACTTACTAATACTGGTATTTTCCTTTGAATAACTTCCTCTTTTAAGATGCGTAACCGGATCCTACTACTTTCTGCCGAGAAATTTGTGACACAATTGGTCTCATTTAGCATAATTAGAGCCTCTTCTTTTATTTTTCTCTTTTTACGATCCGTTTATTTTATTACTATACTTGAATAATTCCATTGAACTCTATGTTCATTATCCCATGCGTGTTTACATATTTGAGATCTATCAAATTCTCTATTTTTAATATAAGATTGATGTTCACTTATTCTAACATTTAATGGCCTTGATGTTTCACCTAAATAAAACTGATCGCATTTACAAGGTATTTTATAAATACAATTCTTTGTCCGTTCTTTGATTATTGTTAGGTTTGGTATTTAGACGAAATAGATCTCAATGTGTTTTTTTAATGTTGTTGAAATGTTGAATTTATTTCCTATCCTTTTAAGTTTTTCTGATAATCCTTTTATGTATGGTATTGTTACCCTCCTCGTATTATTCCTTGTGTATGCCGTAGGATCTCGTTCTGTTCTGTTTTATTCGGTCGATTGTTGAAAATTCCTTATTTATAAACGATAAAGAATAATCATTTTTTAATTAAACAGATAACAAATGTTTTTCCTCTAAGAACGAATTTTCGTTAGAACAAGCAATTTTGGCTCTATCGTATAAGGATTTAATGATTCCCTTTTTAATATTAATATTGTGATTTGATTTGAAATTTAAATATCTGTTGGTGTGTGTTGGTTTTCTATACACCTGAATCTCATACCCAGTATCGTTCTTAGAGATTAAAACATCCAGGAAAGGTAGTGTGTTATTATATTCCATTTCCATGGTAACTGTTATTGTCTCTTCTTTATCGTTTATATCATTCAGGAATGTGTCCAACAACTCTGATCCATGAGACCATATTGAGAATACATCATCTACATATCTCCACCATACTGTAGGTTTTAAATTTTGTTTAGAAGTAATATTTGTTTCAAAATCTTCCATAAATATATCTAGCTAAGAGCTAAATAATGGAGATAAACTAGAACCCATTGCTAAACCAAAATTTTGTTTATAGAATTCATTATTTAGTTGAAAATGTGTATTATCAGTACATAATGTTAATAACTCCATTATAGCTGATATGTTTAGTCTTGTTCTAGTTGCCAATGTATCATCACTCTTTAATTTTGTCTTGACTATATTTAAAGTCTTATCTAATGGCACATTCGTAAATAAACTATTTATGTCAAAACTTACCAAAATATTATTTGAATTAAATTCAATATTTGACAATTTAATTAAAAAATGTTGTGTATTTTTTATAAATGTATTATTTTTATTTGCAAATATATATAATATTTAATAAAAATTTTGATTCACTACAAGGAGAATTCATGGTACTACAAATGAGTCTAAGCGTTTTATGAACTTTCGGTACTCCATAAAAATGAGGGGTCTTACTGTAGTGAAGTGTAATTAATCTTCTTTGCTAACTTGTTAAAATAAATAATAATAATAATAACTTATAACTTCTTTGTTAAATTGAAACGTCAATAAACTTACTTTAACCTTTAATTGTTGCTTATTCCCATTTAAATAGTAATTATTATTCCGACTGACTCGACGATTTTAATTTAATACTGTTTATATACATAGTTTCTGAACCGGTCCTGCGTCTTGATTCCAGTAGACTAGATCATTCTGCAGACATCGGCACGACATCGTTTTACCGCTAAAACATTCGGACAGACTGATTGGGTAAATACCGGCGTATAATAGTCTCTGGAATAGAGATCGAAACGTCAGTAAATTAAACATGTAAATAGATTTATTGTGGCTTATTTCCAACATTCTCCCTAAAAATACGGAATGCCACAAGCAAAAAGCTATAGAAAAATAAATATATCTATCATTTGTATATTTGAAAACGATCTCTTTATATAGAGATCGAAACGTCAGTAAATTAAACATTTGAATAAATATATTGTTACTTATTCCCAACATTATTTCTAAATATACAGAACGGCAAGCAAAAAGCCATAGAAAAATAAATATTACTATCATTTGTATATTTGAAAACGATCTCTTTATATAGAGATCGAAACGTCAGTAAATTAAACCTATGAATAAATATTTTGTGGCTTATTCCCTATAGTCTCCTAAAAATACAGAATGCCACAAACAAAAAGCTATAAAAAACAAGTAATTTTGCAGAAAGCTTACTGATGCCACCCGGCTGTTGCGGAAGTTACGCTAAAACATCTTTTGACGTGACCCGTCCTAGAGTTACACAATGAAATTTTTTTAAAACAAATTTTAAAACAGTTTCCACACCATCCCAGAGGTATGTCTTGTGGCGCGTTACTTTTTTTAAATGGGTGTTCGCCAAGAGCCATATTGTCCCATTAAATAAAATGAACAAAACACTTAAAAACAGTATAAACAAAACAAAATAAAATTCTATAAAAACAAAATAAAAATAATTTTTGATGTAACAAAACATTGTACTATTCTATTTAAACATAAGCACTATACACACTTACTATGTTCTTCTCGTTTTTTTTTTGTTTTTGGTTTTTTATGCTGATGTTCTTACTAAACTATTAGAAAATATTATTCGCTGTCTAAATCTGAAGATGCAGTGCTTATCTTCACCTGGTGTAATTATAATTGGATCTAGTAAAACTTCGACATCAGTGTCAAGTTCCCACATACGATGTTCTTCTTTAATTATATGGCCTATACATTTAGCCCATTTCCCTGGAGTTACATGGAGGATTGCTTGAATCAAAAGTTTCTTAACTTCGTTTAATTTGAACGTTTTCTCCTTTCACTTGCGCCCAGATAAGTTCAATGGGATTAAGTTAGCAATGATAAGGTGGTAGACGCAGAACTTTGACACCATAATCTTTTGCAGTTTCATCCACAGCATATTTAAGATATTCACTTTTCCTTAACCGTGCAATGTCAAGTTGCTGAATTTTGAGCATTGATTCTTCGTATGCAGTCCCCTTTTCTGTAAGCCATTCTTGAATTCTCTATGCGGCTATGATATGGCGCATTGTCCATAACAACCACAGACCCAGGTTCCAGTTTTGGTAAGATTCTATTAAACCAGCGCTCAAATACTTCGGAAGTCATTTCTTCATGATAATCACCTGTTTTTTTCGACTCAAATTGAAGCAAACCATCATCAAAGAACCCTGTATCACTTCCTATATGGGTGATGATTAAACGCCGTCCCTTTCCTGATGGAGCTTTTAATTCTATAGACCAGCCTTCTATAAATTATTCTCGTTTACTTTTGACATTTAAATCTTGCCAAACTTTTCCAACTGTATGACCTTCGTTAATTCAGGTTTCATTAAAATAATATATTTTGCGTCCAGTGCTGCGAATTTTGCGTATTTCTTCTAAATATTTTCTTCTCCACAGAATAATTTAATTTTTTTCTAATTGCATACTTTTTCTGTTGCGTTTTACATATCGAAAGTTCATTTCGCGCATGGTCCTGATTAAGACTCTACGAGATATCTTGGGTAAGGAGTCATCGTTTTCGAGCTCTTGAGAAATTTTTTTCAGTGTTGGAATTTCACTCCGACAATAAAATCAATGAATTTTTCGACGTATAATATTCCTTGTCTCGTCATCTAAAACAATGCTTTTCCTACCTCTAGTTTTACCTTTTTCTTGCTTTTTATTTTCCGATGTATTTTTAAGTACACGATAAATACAGCTAACGGATAATTTGGTAAACTGCTACAAATTTCGACCGCTTGGCTAACATTTAATGCCATTTTTCTGCCGACAATTCCTTCGTAAACGTTTCGTAACATTACCTTCTCTTCGGACGTTAACATTTTCAGTCTCTTTTGTGGCTTTTCATTTTTGGAATCAAAATCAGAATTTTGCTGTCTTCTCTTGGAACAACTCGGTTTTTCGTCCATTGTATTTCAATAATCACAGAATATAACTAAAAATTCACTATAAACCAAAACTCCAATAAAATTCAAATCAAATAATTCAGAATATAACTAAAAATTCACTATAAGTAAACCAAAACTTTAATAAAACTCAAACCAAATAATCACAGAAAATAACTAAAAATTTACTATAAAACGACAAACTATAACAGTCGTATTATCAGTAACACGTTTTATCAATACTGCAATACAGTATTGATAAAACAGTATTGACAACACTAAGTTTACAAACTTATCACAGAAAATATACTCACAAAATGCAACACATGCACTACCCTCAGAAACGCCAATGTAAATGAACGATTGTTGATTTCTTGATCGGCACTTGACCGGCCATAAAATAACAAAAACGAGTTTTACGGCTATCTCTGTTTCGGAATTGTAAATCGGAGTTTCCTCGCTAATTCCAAAGTTGCCAAACGATTGAAAAATAATGTTTTAAAATATCGATTTTTATTTTATAAATTTAAATATGTAACGAAACGGAACATATAAATAAAATTTATTTCATTACAATTTTGTGCTTAATTTTTACTATTGAAAAAATCATGTTTTTTGGTATTTTTATGACGGTAATAATCGCTGCGTGGAAGAATACAGGTTTTGTATGACCATAATTACTACTTGTGAACAAGAATTGGCTACACTGTACGACAACTCCTGGTCAAGTCTTCTATAGAGAAGCACAAATAAATATACTACTTTATATATTCTGTAATTTCTTACGAGAAAACGCAAATTGCAATTGAGAAAACGGGTAGTTTTCGAGGGCCGCTGTGTACATTTAAATTTGAGGTTATTCGGTGTTTAAACGATGAAATCACTCTTCTAAATTGAGGATTTATAGTATAGTCTCGAATACTGATAACACCTGCTTTCCCTTTATATGGTCAGGGATCGACCTTCACTTATTTTTCTGCATAGATGTTCATGTTACTTTCTTACTAACTTTATTCTTTTTTTTTTTGTTTTTTAGCAATGCCCAAGATTCTAGTACGCCGAAAGTATCCATTCAAGTGAACCACCGCCCCAACGGCAGCATAACCACTCACATTACCACAAGTGCCTCATCTTCGGTGCAACAACGCTCCTCCGAAGCTTTCCCGGCACTCGGAACCGTGACTACGATGGTTCAGCCCAAGTGGGTACCCGCAAAGCAAAAGAAAGAACCGAAGACTACAAAAGTGGCACCAGCGCCTCAATTACCTCCGAGCTCGCTGGAGCAGTTTCCGACTCTCAATAAGAAGAAGAATTCTGTGTCCATGCCTGTATCCAGCAACTGGGTTAACCTCAATAATATTGTTAGTGCAAATTCTAAAAATAATTCTAGTAATAATAATTCAAAGACTTGTAGCGATAACTCAAAAAATAGTGGTGATACTAGCAGTAAGAAGGTCGATAGTAGGCCAACCAGTTCGAGGCAAAAAAGTCATGTGGAGAGCAAGCTGAATGATCTGAAAATCAGCGATGACTCAAAAAATAAAAACAAGAAGAAGAAAGGCAAGTTGACTGAAGTAGAGACCAACAAAGTTGAAGAAACTAACAACATCAATAATAATGACGAGCCTAACATGAACGGTTTGATTAAAAAACGTTCGGAACTCAAAATCGGAACTCTAACAACACCAACAGAGTCTTCTGCAATAATTAACCATGTAGAGAATACTAAACCTCCTCCAGGCTTTTCTGTGAAACCCCCTCCTGGTTTAAACCCCTCTTCTTTTCCCGCTCTAGGAGCTAGCGATTTCACCTTTACTTCTAGTAGTGGCCAAAGCTACTCCATAATGCCTGTTAATAGCTACATACAACCGGCTCATTTCCAAACCAGAAATCAAGACCTCATAAAACGTTTCATGAATATTTTGGACAACGATAGCATCAAGGAATTCAAAACCTACTCAGATTTATTCAGAAACGGAGCGTATCCTACTAACAAATATTATGAACATTGCAAAGAAGTTCTTAGAGATCAGTTTGACGACGTATTTCCTGAATTGTTGGTCCTCCTACCGGACTTGGAGAAACAACAGGAACTGTATAAGGCGTACGATGGTAAAGGCAAAAAGCATCTGCTCGTTTGTGAAAACTGCAAGCAAGTTATTTTCAAGAGGGAGTTGACGGAACATTATAACAGTCATATTTTAGAAAATCAGTTTCCTACTTTAGGAAAAGCTCAACAAATAAACAATCTTTGGAGAAAGTAAGAATTTTTTAACAGAATTTTATTTTGTTGAAAAATGTATTTGCAGAAAAGAATCTTGGTTTTCTTTCCTTTAGTCAAAACGTAGACATCCACTGGCGAAGAAGGTAATTGGAATTTATAAATCCATTTTTTATCCCAGTAGTTTATACTTTGTTTTTTTGCTACTAGTTTGTTTTTCTTGATTATTTATTGTACCGGTAAAATTGGATATAGTATCTAAAAGTTTATTCGACTGTTTTACTGCATTCTTGAGGACTTTTTCTTTCAGTCTTTATTTTCATCTCTCATTTTCATCAAAACTTTTATTTTTTTCAACGCCTTGTAGTAAGTTTCTAATTACATTTGATATTGCTCCATCTTTACTTTGAATTTATAAATAACTCTTCCTCCAAAAATCATAGTTAACGGATCAGTTCGACTTTGGTTTTTTTCTTTTATTTTGTTTTGTCTACTTTGGGCATATAGAAAAAAATTTATGACTTAAAGTCCTTTTGTCATAACAATGGCTTGGTTTTTTGCTTAATGCTATATTTTTCATACAATATGTTTTGGTTGTATATACCATATAATTGCAATCGTATCAATAAATGTTACCGAGCTTTTCTTATGAAAAATCCTAGAATTAAGTCCCAAAAAAATATCTTACTTCCGGACAAATTTCTCTAACTGTAAATAAAATTGGAAGTGATCGTTAGTGAAGATCTAAGGAAATTAGATGGATTTATATTTTACCTCCAATAGGGAAAACCATAATTTAATAAAAAATCTAGATCACAGTGAACAAACTTGAGATATATGAAAAAGTTTTTTTGTAACAAAGAAGTAAAAGCAACTGAATTTATTTCAATATTAATATATAACTTAATTTATATGTTGAAAACTTGAGGGTACGTTTAAACAGCAAATGCAAAGGAAAAATAATATTCTTAAACCAAAAATCATATAGAATAGATCATTTAAAGATAAGAGCTAAAATTTTGACGTTAAAATGTTTTATTAAAACTATTTCTTTATTGATTCTTTTTTATTTTATTGTTCTGTTTTTCAATATTTATTTTAATTAAAAATATGAATTACATCTTTTATTTATTTATTTATTTTCATAGTGACTATAAATTATGAGAGATGAGGAGCAAAAATATTTGGTTTTTACAATAAGCCAAGAATAAATAATATTAATAAATTATGTACATAATGTTGTAGCTGTTGACTTTTATAACAATATGTTAAGTATTTTTTGAATAAAAATAAATGATTATGATAATTGAGGTTCTGAAACTGTTTTTTTGTTTCATATCCAAGTTAAATACTATATATGGGATTAAGCCACAATTGGTTGTAATTAAAGTTACATTTTATATTTATTTGACGTTTCATGTTTTAAAATTTAAAATTAGAATAAGGTTATACACCTCTTTGTTTTGTATTGTTGCTGGTTGACCAAATTGATAGGTAGGGATAGACTCACTCTGCGTTCGATCTTGCAGGCAGATATCCATAGTTCGAGTTGTTTTACCTTGGGAATTGCAAGTCGAGAAACTTCCAATCTAAAAACAATCCATTTTGGCTTAATACCATATAAATCTAGTATTTAAATTATGATAATTGTTTTGCTCTGTATACGTATACAGTTGGCACATTTAGTGTATCAGGCATATACTATAGTAGAAAAGATTAATCAGACAGATTGATACATTATAAATGGAGCTCCTAACCATAGTCTTATGCAATTATAGGATAGACTGAGCATGTCGGCAGTTTCCAATGTCAACAAGATCTCTCAACTAATTACCTCTAGCTGGTTATTTTATTTTACCCTCTCTCTCTCTGACGTCTTAATGTCAAGTGGGCGTAGCAGCGTGTGAGGGTTTATACATAATTATATATATATATATATATATATATATATATATATATATATATATATACATATATATATACATATATATATATATATATATATATATATATATATACAAATATATATATTATATGTATATAAATATATTTATATATATTTATATATATATATATATATATATATATATATATATATATATATATATATATATATATATATATATTGTATTGTACCGTTTTTAAATAAAACGAGCGGTTCTAATTTATATAAATATATTTATTTAAATATATAAGTTTACAGCACGATTATATCAACTAAACTTTAACTCCTAGAAGGTATGCTTATATACAAAAGTTATTATGTACTAGAATATTCTGGCATAGTCCACCTCTAATTCATTCGAAGCGCCTCGAAGGCAGGCGCTATTGAAAATGCCATCGATTGTGTATTCGAGAATCATCCTTCTAAGAATTGTGACGCATACCATGCATCGGAGATGGGCTATTTCGTTACACTGCTCCCCTCTTAGATCTGAGCGTCCCGATCAGCAACTCTATATGTAGGCCCAGGATGGCGGAATCTACAGGACTCTCCAGCTCTGCATGAACTCCTCAAGAAGAAATAACAGTCTACTGACTTTGAAGAACACGATCTCTTCGGGTTAATGCAACACAGTAATTCGTACGCCGATTTCTCGGAAGATCACTTCAATCATGTTTCTGACAATCTTCCAGTCTAGATTTTCTAGTGCATGGCCTATCTTGGGTAAGACCAAATTCTTGATTTCATAATTGCACACAAATTTCTTCACATTAGTTAGAGCACGCCATATATCCTCGTGGGTTGCCCTGTCTGTATACGACTTCCTGGTCACCATATACAGCAAAGATCGAGGACCATCTTCTAATATCAGTACTCTTCCAACTTTAGGCTGCTGATTTTTCAACTCGTCTAAACGACCGAACTTCTCATAAAATACGGATGAGATTCCTTTAGTCGTCTCAAGATCTTGGGCAACACAGTGGGCCAGAGAGACGTTATGCAGAACACTAAAAAGATCCTGCTGAACTTCTGTGGTCACGCCGAATCTAGCACTCTTTGTCTCTGCGTAATTTGACATAAATTCATTAAAGCTTGGTCGCCGGTCAACTTTGATCTTATGTTAAAGGGTTGTAATTCTCGGACCGCACGGCCGAGCGGTAGGCCATTATTAATAAATGAATGTGCTGGTCCCGATCTCTTTAATATTCTGATACAACTTTGGACAGGTGTTTACCCATCGTTCGGTTCATTCTCTCGACCATTCCATCTGATTGAGGATGCAGGGGTGTCATTTTGGTCTTATTGACACCAATCAATTTACAAACGTTTTTGGAAAAGTGTTGACTCAAAGTTTCGCCCTTGGTCGGAGTGGATCTCCAAAGGAACACCAAATCGGCTAAAGAATTCTTTAACAAGTACCTCTGCAACGGTAGCAGCTTCTTGATTTGGTATCGCATAGGCCTCAGTCCATTTCGTAAAATAATCCATGGCTACCAGGATATATTTATTTCCATCATTTGTCTCTGGAAGTGGACCTGCTACTATTTCCATAGGACTACCAACATTGTACTGTTTCATGGGTGCCCTCTTTTTACCAACTGGACCATTACTAACTGGTTGCACACAGTTCACATTTCCGGCACCATTTTCTTACATCATCTTTACAGTTCACCCAATAGAACCGTTCTCGAACCTTTTGCAGAGTTTTCGTAATACCAAAGTGTCCACCTGATGCACCGTCGTGTAACTGACGCAACACTTCTGACACTTTACTTTTAGGTACAATCAACTGAAGCTTAGATTCTGTACCATCATCGTTCTCAAAGGTTCTATACAGAAGATCATCTGTTGAGGCTGCCATTGAGCATCAATGACGGTGGTTCGTCTCACGGGGCAAAGTCGTTCTTCTAATTTAAGACCGTGATTACAATTTGCACTGCACGGCCATCCCGAAAGGGCATCAGCATTTAAATGAATCCTTCCAGTCCTGTGTTCTATCTCGTAATCATATTCTTGTAATCGTTCTAACCATCTTGCCATTTGGCCCTCTGGAATACGGAACTGTAGGAGCCATTTTACAGCGACGTGATCCGTGCGAAGAAGAAACTTTCTGCCATACAAGTACTTATGGAAATGCTTGCAAGCCTTCACTACCTCTAGCAATTCTCTCATGGTAACGCAATAGTTTCTTTCTGGTTTCCACAAGACTTTGCTGAAGTAAGCGATGACTTTCTCCTGCTTATCTTAGATTTGGGAGAGAACAGCTTCTATTGCACTGTTGCTGGCATCGGTGTCCAACACAAATTTTCCTGTCTGTCTAGGGTAGCTTAAAATCGGTCGGTGCACTGATCAGAGCCATTTGTAATTGTTCGAAAGCTTTTTGACACTCTTCGCTCCATGTATATTCTTTGCCTTCTTCTGTCAACTTTGTTAATGGCTTGGAGATGTTGGCAAATCCTTTGAAAGAACGTAGGTAATATGTACATAGACCAAGAAAACTTCTAATTTCGTGTTTATCTCTTGGTACTGGCCAATCCTTAATGGCTGCAAGTTTTTCAGGATCAACTGTTACACCATTACTTGCTACAATATGTCCCAAGTACTTCACTTCTCGTCGAAACATGTGACATTTCTTCGGACTTAACTTCAAATTCGCTGCCCGCAATCGTTGAAAGACTTCTTTCAGATTGTTAAAATGTTCATCGAAGGATCTTCCAACCACAATTACATCATCCAAATAAACCAGGCATGTTTTTCATGTTAGACCTCTTAAAACTGCCTCCAATAATCTTTCAAATGTGGCAGGAGCATTACATAAACCAAAGGGCATAACTGTGAACTGCCAAAGCCCTGATCCTATTGAGAATGCGGTTTTTTCCCGATCAGCTGGCTCCATGTCTACTTGCCAATATCCACTTTTTAGATCGAGTGTGGAGAACCAACGAGAACCAGAAAGAGTATCCAAAGTATCGTCTATTCTAGGCAAAGGGTAACTATCTTTTTTAGTTACCGCATTGAGCTGTTGGTAGTCAATACAAAAACGCGTTGAACCATCTTTCTTCTTTACTAGCACTACTGCTGATGTCCACGGACTGTTTGATGGTTCAATTACCCCTTGTTTGTTTATATCTTTGATGATGTCTTCGGCTTCATTTCTTTTCGTAAATGCAAGTCGTTTAGGTTGTTGTCTGATTGACTGAGCGTCTCCGGTATTAATTTTATGCTTTACTATGCTCGTTTTGCCCTTATCCTTCTTATCAATGGCAAAAACATCTTGAAATTCTATCAGCATAGACTTCACTTTTTTAGTTCGTTCATCATCAAGATCTTGGCACGTTTTAATCACCATCTCAACAATCTCCTTTGGACACTTAGTTTTCGATGATTTCTCATTAGTATTCGTAGAACAAATCGAAGCCACGGGAACACACTGTCCGATCAAAGTTCTTTTACTTAACTTAATAGCAGTTCCCTTTAAATTCATAACTCTTACAGCAACGACATCTCGAATTCTCACCAAAGCTTTTGCCGTTAGGAACTCTGCATTAAACTTCCCTCTCCGCAGTAACCATCAGGTCTGGTCATCAAAATTTTCTCACTATTACCGGGTATTGTTATGTCACAAGTAGTTATTAAGCTGATAACATCTTCTTTGTCTTCATGAAACGGCAACTCTTCACCACTGATCTCGAGAACTCCATCTTTGATATTCAATACAGCCCCAACTTTCCTTAGTAAATCCATCCCCAATATGAACTCGTCGGAGATCTCTGCAATTAATACTCTATGTTTCACTGTGGTCTGGCCAATGGATACTGACATATTAGCCTCGCCATATGTATTAATTATCTCACCAGTTGCTGTTTTTAAGCTTTACTGTTGCAGGCGATAATTTAAGATGGCCTCGTACTACTTCTGGACGTGCAATAGTTCTTGTTGCACTGGTATCTACCAAAAACGATCTACATATATTATTGATACGACCCTCGATGTACAAGCTATGAATTCCACCGGAGGACGTAATGTTAACAGTTACTATGGGGGTTGTGTTTCTCGAGGTCGGCAGTTGCCCCTTGGTGTCGATCCGTTCTAGTTTTCCGACTGTTGTATAATTTTCTTGCAATTACGGCGAATGTGACCTACGTCACCACAATTCCAACATCTGAGCTCCCGTCTCTTCGGCATCGTGTTACGAACTACTTTTCGTACCATTTCTTCCAGACGTCCTTCATTTGTTTCGTCGCCTTCTTCAATGGTTCTTACTCGATGGCTCCGTGAAGTTTGACTAGATGTTCCAAGGCAATAGCGAGCGCTTCTTCTAGAACTTTCGGTCTTGCTAGTCGTAAAGCTTTCTGTAATTCACTTTCTTTTAACCCATTAACGAAGGTATCTACAGCAATTTCTTCCAAAATGTCTGGTACCTACGGATAAGCCAACCGCACTATACGAGCAACATCTGCTTCAAACTCTTGCAAATTTTCACTTGATCATTGAATTCTACTTCTTAGTTGCGCCTTGTAGACTTGTTGTAGATGGGCATCTCCGTAACGTTTGTCTAGTCGAGTGAACAAGGTCTAGTAACATTTCTCTTGACCCTTAGAAATCGATCTTAGGATATCTGCAGCATCTCCTCGTAAAGCAGCAGTCAAGGAAACAGCCTTTTCTTGTTCTGTCCAATGATTGGCTGTCGCAATAGCTTCAAATTGTCTAAGGTATCTGGACCAAGAAGACTTTCCATCAAATGGTGACAATTTGAATCTCATATGATGTGTCGTTTCGTCTCTAGGTGATTCTTCTTTCACTACCGGATCTAGAACTACTGCATTAACTGGTGGTAGCAGTTTCGTATTAGTTATCATGGTCTCTAATTGTTTGATCTTCTCTTCTACGTTGTTTACATTTTTCTGTATATGATCAAATGTTTTAGAGATTTCTTCAAATTTCTCATTGTTCTGAGTACATACTTCGTCGAATCTTCTAGAAACCTTTTCGAGTTTCTCGTCGTTTTGTCTAGCTATTCTTTAATAATTTGAGACGTTTCATCGAATCTTCGTCATTCTTTCGAGAAGTTTCTTCAATCATTCGAGACGTTTCATCGAATCTTTTGGAAACATTCTCGAATTTTCCTTCAATTATTTTAGTTAAAACGGCTTCATCTGCTGATTGAAACTGGAATGTCTCTGGGTCGTCTCCATTCTTGTTGAGAACAGTCTTCAGTCGTTCTTGGAGTATCTTCTTGGACCCGCTGCAGTCTTCATCGCGTTTTTCTAGTTGCTCACGCAACTGATCACTACCGAACTACGCGGATGTTCCCGACGAAAAATATTTTTCAAAAGTCTTTTTCAGGAGTCACTGCTGAATTTATTTTTTAAATAAATCAGTTCTCATACTGGACACCAACTGTACCGTTTTTAAATAAAACTAGCGGTTCTAATTTATATAAATATATTTATTTATATGTTTACAGCACGATTATATCTTATCAACTAAACTTTAACTCCTAGAAGGTATGCTTATATACAAAAGTTATTATGTACTATACTTTGTTTCAAGTTAAGAAAATAACATTGAGCTTATGGAGATCAGTGTTGCCAAAACTCTCAGGCAAGTGTTGTTATTAGATTGTCGATATATGATTCATTCTAATCAGAGCCGTATTCAGCACTGTGTAGTTGTAGTTAATTAATTTCACTAATAAAAGGATATGTATAGTTGAATACAAAATAATGCATTATAAATACTTGTTTCTTTAATTTACAGATATAGGTATGTAATTATTATAGGATAATAAAAATAGTTAAATTTTATTATTGTTTAACATTACATAAATATTTATAAACGCTTTAGATAAGATGTAACTAAAAAAAACAAGTGCAGCTTTAATTTTATTTACATGTAAGTAATAACAACAATTACATACATAAAAATTTTTCCTTGTATACAAGGTGAATCACCACTAACGGAACGGAAGATTACAGCGAAAGAGTAAAAAAATTTAAAATTGTTTAAATTATTAGTTTGTAAGTTGATAAAACTACATTTTAAAATTATTTTGAAATATACAGGGTGTCCCAATAAATTTCGGCGTATCAAAGTTATTTTATCTTATTACCTAATTTTCACTTTTGCCGGACTATTATTTACAGACTTTTCGGATTTGGCACTTTGTGTCCGCCGATTTGCACCCTATCACATAATTTACTCACTGCGTATTAACATCATCCTCATCTTCTCTATCATCGCTATCACTTTCATTACTGTCACTGTCATCTGTCACATTTATTACCACAGGATCAATATCGTCCATCAACCCGTCAATAACCCAAAATTTTTGCTCTTCCTTAATAGAAAGTTTACAATAATTTTTCCAGTTTTCCACTGTTACTATAGCAAATGCATTTCTTATTAATTTTTCCATAGCGGCGGTCTTAAACTCTGTGTTATGTGAGGCAATATGTCTTTTTATGTATTTTTCTTTGTTTGTGTTTACAACTTCAATGAGCTCTGATTTTAAATAATCTTCAAAAAACACATCTTTCTCTAGCAACCTTAATTTTATCTTTATTGAAGGCTTGTGTCGGAATCACTTCTTCTCTCCTCGAATGGTACAAAGCGTTGTCTATCACCTCTGGAAGATTAGGAAGCAGCTTTTCCTTAAACCAATGTTCAAATATAGGACCATCCATCTCATCATGATAGTCCGCTGAGTTTTTTTAGCTAAAAACCAAAAAGCAGCACCTTCTACAAAGCCCAATTCGCTACCCGGATGCACTATAACAAATCGGGGGCCTCGTTGTGTCGACTGTTTTAGGCTTGTTGACAACCCCTTAACAAACGCATCCCTGGTTGAAGTCACTGAGAGGTCCTTTCTTTCTTTAGAAACACTATGTCCAACATTCACTCAAGTTTCGTCCAAATAAACGACGGTGTATCCTTGAGAACAAAATTTTTTTATCTCACGCAAATATTGATGCCTCCATTTTAGAATATTGGGCCGTTCAATCATGCTTGACTTTACTCCTCGTTTGAAAAAAAAACAAAGTTCATTTCATTGAGTATTCTACACATTGTTGTGCGTGACATGTTTGCTAAATCTTCGGTCTTTTTTAAACAGTGCAAAAACTTTGTTCAATCTCGGCGGTACATTTTTAAAGAAAAAACTATGTACGATGGCTCGTAGCTGCGTACGAACTACTGAATCGTAAGTGAATTTTCTGCTGTTCACTCTACTTTTGGTACGTTTTCTATGGGCCTTAGTCCTCCTTCCGCAGCTTCTTTGCGTATTTTAGAAGTAGTACTAAAACTTACTCCTGTCATAGCACTTACTTTATCGGTTAAACTAACATTTTCCCACTTCTTAAATTTAGATAATAATTAGGCACCAATTTGTAACGTTCCAACGAACATTCATTGGGTGCCAATTTGTAATCCTTCGAGGCTCAATTTGTAACTTCCCAACGTTGAGCTGCTGTTGTCAACTTGTAACCGCCAACCTTAGTTTGCTGCTACAACCTGACTAACATCCCTAACAACGTTGGAGCGACAAATCGTTTCCCGTTGGGACCAATTTTTAACGTCATAACCCCTAATGTATCAATTGCAAAATTGCTACATTAGACGTTATACGAAACACTCCCTGGCTAGCTCACTCAGGACGTGAATATGGCCTACTCTGGAGCAACACACGCAAACAAGTAAAAAGAAGAAACAATACACAGTTAAATTAACACATGTTTATTAAAATATTAAACAAAAAAAAAAGGTAGAAAAATACATGTTTAAATATTAGGTTGAATTTAAATAAAAATTATTCGACTTCTTGCTACAGTGTTACATTATAGTAAGGAAAAATGCTTGTCACCAAATCCTAGGTTTTATCCTGGTCTTTTCTGCTATGGTTGTTAGCAAGCCATGTTGTTAGTTGTGGATTTTCTTCCCCTGGAGTCAACTCTCCTATTGGAATGATAGTGCCATTCTCAGGCCGGTTGGTCTTCTGGATGTTAATATAAATTGACCCGCACCTGAGAAATGTATCCCGGAGGTTGACTAAAATGAAGAAAAACACACCTTGCTTTAGAAAATGGTGAAACCAAAATGAGAGACCTTGCTTGGGGGATGAATAGGTGACCAATCAAATTTAACAAAATTTTATCATTATTCACCCAAGCAAGTCGAGAAACAATTCTTATTTATGTAGCAAATAAGTAAAAGTAGGGATATATAATATTTTTAAGCAAATGGTAATTACTTTTTACTACTGAAATATTCTAATATTAATTACAAAGCGGATTCGGTAAAAATGACAAGATATATTTATTGAAAAGTTAGATAATTTAGAATTTAGAAACATTTCTATATAGAAATGGTAGTTTGTCAAAAGTTAATTATTATTAAAATCAAAAGATATTATTAAGGATTTAAATTCAATATTTAAAACTGTAAAAATATTCGTAAAACTTTTACATACTATGTATATCAAAGAAACTATATATTTCTTATCGCTAATTTTTTATTATAAGAAATAAAAAAAACACAAGAAACATCCACAAAAATATGTACCTACTTACATATGATAATCATAAATAATGAGATTAGAATTTTCAAAGTTAAAATTATAAAAAGATTTTTATACAACAGGTAGAATCAGGAAACCGATAAAATATATTAAACTCTTACCTCCTAATTCAGGAGACGACACAACAATTGGTTATTATACTAAAGTCATGAAGAAAATCGACATTTTTAGAAATAAAAGCCATTATATCGACTTTTGTATCGAACGGGAAGGGGGAAATGTCAACAAAAAGGAGTCTTTGTCACTAGCATTAAACTAAACAGAGAATAAAGATGGCACCTCTCGTTCCAAAGTAACAGAAATAGAAATGAAAATAAAATTCATTCTTTAGAAACTTGAGTAAAAGATAAAAATGATGATTATTAAGAAAATAGGAAAGGTAGATACTGAAATATATATATACACATATATATATACATATATATACACATATATATATATATATATATATATATATATATATATATATATATAAAGAAGATAGATTTGGACGCCAACTGGTTTTTATACCAAATACCAGTAAAAATGAAAAGAGAATAATGAATCAATTAAGTAACGACATAATTCTGATACAATCTATATCTGAGAAAATATATAGAAAAATAAGAGATACAATGGAGGATATAGAAGAATATGAATTATGACAGAAGATATGGAAATTGGAGAATAGAATTAACGAAATATATTAACATAAGAAAGAAAGCAGGCAATGTAGCAGTTATAACGCTACACACTTCCACCACCCAGTAGAAAAATTTCTAAAGTACCTTGAGAAATTTTTCTCATCACTAAACTCATTATATGTTATGATCATCAAAATAATAATAAAGGTAATCTTTACCAAATAATAAAGTTATCTAGATAACTAGATATAGGTATAATAACTTGTAAGTTTAGGTACTATTATTTAAACAAAATAAAGTGAAAATGGTTAACTTGTGATAAGATATAAAAATTAATATACTTATATTAACCTAAGTCAAAAAAAATAAATGACTATCACCCAACGAATTATAGTATCCGTTAAACTAAAATTTTAACTACATAATTATAAACTATGTATTACAGTATTGTAATACTATATACACTAAATGACTTTAGAGTGAGCACTCTGGGTAATATTCCATCCCCAACGAATTATAGTATTCGTCACACTAAAATTGTAAGGTAAATAATCCTATGCTATACCTTATAGCAATTCCTTACAAGGCTTCAGAGTTAATACTCAGGATAATATTTTATCCCAACGAATTATAGTATTCGTCACACTAAAATTATGAGGCAAATATTTATGTGCTATACATTGTAGCAGCATGTAACAGGGCTTTAGAGTTAATACTCAGGGAAATATTTTATCCCAACGAATTATAGTATTCGTCACACTAAAATTGGTCGTAGACCAAGAGGGAGAAAAGCTACGTTAAGGGTTATCCGCAATCTTTGGTACTGTACATCGATTATACACTGGGCCGATTGAAATCATGTTGGTATGAACGCAGTAGCTCATAATCCATGGTTAAACCTCGAAAGCGCTCCTCAGAGACGACAGTCCTGTGTACTATGAACCCCCCGACGCCATACCCTAAAGACAACCTTACCATTAAAGGAAGATCCAGTGCTATAAATGTACATCTCCACCACAGTTCGGTCCCATATATATGTAATTACATAAATATCATACAAAAACAACTAATATGGGGACGATGTATCTATTACTCATGGAGATAAACATCGTTAGAAAGACATTCTTTCAAGAATGTTAGTTCTTAAGGGAAGTTGATTTTAAACCAAGGTAATTATGATATTAGCAATATCACTAGATATGCATATAATCATTAAGTTATAAAAGATAAGATATCATAATCATCAGTAATGCAGTAGGTATATAAATCCAAATATTAGTTATCATAATACTAATCTAGATTTTAGTTGCATATATTGCATGAGATAGTATGAGTAGAACATTATAAGCAGTTAAGAAAGATAAGGTAAACATCAAAATATAAAAGAAATAAGTAAAAATTTAGTAAGACCAATCTAGACATCTATTAAGTATAAAATTTACACAAGATGAAAAGAAAACTGCACAAAATTATACTCAGTTGAACTGAAGAAGAAAAATTAGTCATAAATATACTTTGATTTAAATCCAAACGTTATGCACCTGTTAGAATAATAAAGTAATCTATACAGAAAAACTGTACAGAGCAAAGTTATACAAGAGGGTATAAAAAACAAAACCTTTCCATTGTCATTTCAAAGAGACACAACCCTACACCAGATTTCTAAATAGTAGTATGCATAAGGTTAAATCTACCTTGTAAATGCAATAAAAAAATTTCATTAAAATATAACACTCAAGAAAAAGAAAATTCATTGTAGTTATGCATTGATGAGGGCAATCATTGTGAACTAAATCAGAGAAACTTATTATGACTAAACTTCAATAGACAGTATGGTCTGGAAACAATTACATTGTTTATTAAAGATAAGAAGATAATGAGAATGAATTCTCGGCATATTGCATATGCATATTTATGGACTAAGGCAAGTCAATAAAACAGCAAATTGACATTAAGCTAGTATAAGATAAAGTAATTTTTGTACCAAATAGTATCAAAAATTAAAGGTAGGTAAATATCAAGATAATTAAGTAACACAAGTAATTTTGATTGTCAGATAAAGATAAGTATATTCTTCACAATACCTAGTAAGTCAAAGTTCTACACAAAAGACATTAAAGATACTGCATAAAATTTGGCTTACTTATGATAAAGGAAAATACAAAGCAAAGATAAGATAAGTTGTGGTAATATCATATAAAATTGCTATAACACTAAACACTATCCAGGGATCTACACAAAAGAAATAGAACTAGAACTGCATAAATATAGACGTATGTATTTAAAATGTTAAAGACAATTCAAATGCAATCAAAAACTTCAAAGCTTCATAATCTTACACCAGAGGTTTCTATAAAAGAAGATATATGCATAAGATTACTTTCACTCCAAAAGATAAAGAATTATGCCTAACGCAACACCCCTAATGGGTAAATGGAAAATATTAACGCCCTTGTTAATAGTTTTCCTGCAGTGACCTCAAGTCCCGCGAAGATAAATCATCCTAGGCAATTTTTATGTGCTTGTCCGAACAAATCTCATATTTGAACCCACTCAACGGAAAAACAAGACACTTGCACTAGGTATGAAAATACATAAGACATAAGTTATTACCGCAATAGTTTTAATAACACCATAAAGGTAATACAAGTAGCTAACTTGCAAAGGTAAGAGATAATGTGTTATTAAACGAAGATAAAGATAAGTAAATAACAATCAAACTTGTGAAAGGTAGTAGATAAATTTTCTAGCAAAGGTTCTCATAACTAAATATTTTATTGAAAAGTCCATAAATAACGAAGATATTTGTTAACGCAGGTAATAAAAATATGTATAGGCTTAACAAAAGAGATAAGAAGATAATTTAAAATATATGCAATACAAGATATATGTAAGTTTAAATGTCACTTAAAGGTAAGATATAGTAGTATAACTGCAAGTTTTACTCAAAAGATATATTTTTAATATGCATTACTGATTTTCATCGTCACTAGAATCAGTGACATCTAATTTGATATCCCTGACATGAAAATTTCCAAGATCATTTCCATCTAGATCCTTTAAATTGTAGACTAATTTAGACAAAACTTTATTGACAATACAGGGGACAAATTTTGGCGCTAGTTTTGCAGAGAAATCATCGACAGCTTTTGATAGGACAAAATTTTTCTTCCAGACTTTATCACCAACGTGATATTTGACATCACGTCTACGAAGGTTATACCTGCTAGAATTCGTCGCATAAGAGTGACGTATTCTCTTTTGCACTTCTTTGAAAATAGAAGACATATTTTCTAGTGGTCTTGGGTCGAATAGCCTGTTATTAATATTAATGACATTGCTTGCTTTGTCTTCTATTGCACCAAAGAAGGAACCGTCCAAAGGGATATTTCTGGCAAAAGTTAGAAACGAAGGACTAAATTGTGTAACTTCGTGTTTGGCTAGGCGAATAGCCTGGGCAATCTTAAAGATTTCTTTGTCCCAATCTTTATGATTATCATGTATAAAAGAACGAATAGCTGTTAAGATAGTTTTGTTAACTCTCTCAGTAGGATTTATCTGAGGAAAATATCTCGCATTATACCAAATTTTTTGTACTTTATATTTATTCATTAAATTTTTGAAATCATTGGAAACGAACTGTTTCCCATTATCAACTGCGAAAATTTGTGGTACCCCAAAGATAAGAAAAACTTGATTTTCAATAAATTTAACAATAGCTGTAGAGGTAGCATTTGCCATTGGATGGACAAAAATAAATTTCGTGAACCAGTCGACAACAACTAAAAGAAAACGATTTCCATTTTTAGATCTAGGATAAGGGCCTAATAAGTCAGCAGATAAAAACTGAAATGGAAAATTAATATCTCTGTACTTTCCCATTAAACCAGCAGGAGGTACATTTCCTGGTTTACTAGCAGCACAGATTTTGCACTTACTGATATAGTTTGCGACATAAAGTCTCATTCTAGGCCAGTAATACAATTCCGTGATTCTAGAGAGCGTTTTATATACTCCTAGGTGAGCAGCTGTAGCATCATCATGAAAGAGTTTCAAAATATCTTTTCTGTGAGGAGACGGAACGAAAATTTTCCATTCTGGGGAAGGATCTGAAAACTTATTCCTTGAAAAGATATGCTTGTAAAGAACATTACCATGAACTTTAAAAGCAGGAAATTGATCTGGATTTTTTTGTACCATATTATCATACCAAGTATCTGTTTTAAGATTAGATAAATCTAAAAGAGAAATTTCAGGATTTTGTTCAGGTATTCTAGAAAGGGAATCAGCCACAACATTTAAAGAACCACTACGGTGAATGACAGTGAACTTGTGACAGGATAGTTTCATTATCCATCTGGCAATTCTAGGAGAAGGGTTTTTCATGGAATATAACCACTGTAAGGATGAGTGATCAGTAATCACAGTGAAGTTTTCACTTCCTTCAATATAACACCTAAATTTTTCAATAGATAATAAAATAGCCAGCAGTTCTTTCTCAGTAGTAGTGTACTTACGTTGAGCTTTAGAAAGAGTTTTACTAAAGAAAGCTATAGGATGCTCTAAACCATCTTCTTTTTGAAATAATACACCCCCAACACCAGTGTCACTTGCATCACAAGCAAGATAAAAATGCTTGTCAAAGTCTGGACTAGCAAGAACAGGAGCAGATGTTAGTGCCTGTTTAATCTGACTGAAAGCTAAGTTAGCTTCTGGAGTCCAAACAATAGACTGTCCTTTCTTTTTACCCTTGAGTAAATCAGAAATGGGAGTACAAATGGATGCAAAATTATTCAAAAATCGACGGTAATAACCTATCAATCCGATAAGTCTACGAATTTGAGTAGTAGTTTTTGGAACTGGATATTCCAAAATAGCTTCTACTTTAGCTGGGTCAGTTCTTAACCCTTGTTGATCTACAACAAAACCAAGAAATTTAAGAGAAGGTCTACAAAACTGACACTTTTCAAAATTGACTGTAAGATTTGCATATTTAAGTCTCTTAAACAACATTTTAAGAATTTTGATATGACAATCAAAGTCAGGAGTAACAACAATAATATCATCAAGATAATAGAAAACATAAGGCTCCAGTAAAGGACCTATAACTGAATCCATAACTCTGCACATAGCTTGTGCACTATTATTTAAGCCAAAAGGTAATACATTAAAACAGAACAAACCTCTATTTTGAACTGTAAATGCAGTCTTTAATTTGGATTGATCACCCAAAGGTATCTGATAAAAAGCTTGTTTTAAATCGATTGACGAAATAAATTTAGCATCTCTTACTTTAGATATGATTGAATCTATTAAAGGCATGGGGTAACTATCAGGAACTGTTATCGAATTAAGTTTTCGACCATCAAAACAAACTCTATAGGAACTATCTTTCTTCGGAACCAACCACAAAGGAGACAACCAAGGTGTACTGGTTGTTAATGGTTCGATGACCTTCAACTTAAGCATCTCATCAACTCCTTCGTTGAGAATTTTCTGCATAGCAGGCGAAAGAGAATATTGTCTTTGCCTAATTGGTTTCGCATCACCAGTGTCTATATGGTGAGTATACAAGTGGGTTCTACCAATAGAATCTGTTGGGCCTATTTCCTTAAACAGTTTGACTACCGAATGTAGTTGTGAAAGCTGATGGGTGGATAAATTCTCTGAACTTACTATAGTATTAACAACACAAGTTGACAGTTTAGCTGTACTATACGAAAAATTTGTGAAATCCAAAGAAATTCTAAACAATTTCATAAAATCCATACCTAAAATCATTTTATGTGAGATAGAAGGAACCACTAAAACTTTTAACTTTTGTGTGCTACCAGATAAGGTAACAGGTAAAAACACATAACCTAAGGTACTTTGGACATTACCATCAGCAGTAGTTAGCTGTACTGAAATATCATAGTGAAGATGCAAATTCAGCTTCTTAAGAAGAAATAAGGCTGGAGAGCCAATAATAGAGACATTACTACCAGAGTCTACAAGTGCAGATATTGTTTCACTGCCAATATTTATTGAAATATATGGTCGATTATCCTGTGTACGAATATCGAGAAGAGGATTAGTTCTACATAAAGTATCAGACGTTGAAATCAACGGAAAAGAAATATTCGCAGGATTTAAAGAAACATTGTGCGTTGTATCTATGGGAGTTTTGTCTATAGGTAAAGGATTAAAATCACAATTAGAATCAGAAGTTTCAGCTCGCGTTTTAATAATAGGTGGTAGTTGAAATGTTACTCTTGTCCTTTGTTTGAAGTTTTCTTCAAATTTTTTCCTGGTATGTTCTTCCCTTTTAGGTTTGATGCAGACATTTGACTGCAATGAGGTTGATTCCTGTCCGCTATCGAACAACCTCGCGCTTCGTTTTTTGAACATTTGGGGCAATGTGCCTTAATAACGTTCTTAAAACCGCAACCATAACAAAATTTATTTTTCTGGTACCTGCAGTGAGGATACACATGACCTCGTTTGTTGCAATTCCAACAAATTTCATCAAGTGAATTTGTTTCATATGAAAATTTCTTATTATTATTATTAAAGTGGGGTATAGATAACGCAGACTCAATTCTTTTACAGTAAGAGGTAAGATCAGATACAGTGTCTATATCGTGCAAAGCCAAAGCTTTGATGTAGTCTGGCAAAAGACCACGTCTAATTTCAGATACTTTATCTTTCTCTGAAACGACAGAAGGTAAACGGAAGAAAAGAGCTTCAAAATTAGAGATAAATGTAGATACAGGTTCTCGAAAAGATTGCCTTGTAGAACGAATTTGTTCCCACAAATTCCTCTCATAATCTGCCGGAAGATAAGTTTCCTTTAAAGCGGCAACTAAGTCAGACCATGACTGAAATGTCTTTTTAAGAAGATGATTATGCCACCAAGTGAAAGCATTGCCATCAAACAGATCTCCTGCAGAAAGAAACAGGTCATCATTAGAACAATTCCTGGAGATTTTAAGCGTCTCAATTTGTTCAAGAAAAGGAATCAAAGGCTGTTTGCCGGAAAACTTTTGAATTCCCCATTTATAAATGGGCACAGACTTCACTACTGAAGATGCAGTATGTGATTCTACCCTAACTGGAGTAGATTCTGAAGGAAGATTAAGTTTTTCCACAAGCACACCCTCAATTGACAATAATTTACTCCGTAACTGTCTTTTGAGTGTTTCCTGCGTTGAAGAAGTGGTCTTCAGACGAGATACACGGCCAGACAAATGAGTTAAACGAGAACAAATACATTTGTACCTATAATCAGACTTACTACCTGAAAATTCATCGATGATACTAGATAAATCAGCAAGAGTAGCCAAGGCCTGATTATGGTCTTGCTCAAATTCAAGAGGGACAACTGTTTCAGAGAAGCTTCTGTCTGATGCTTCCTGAGACAAAATTCCACTAAGGACTCTTCTTTTCTCATCGACAGTAGAAGGAACCTCAAGATCTCTAATAATTAACTCATAGGTTAACTCATCAGTTTTCAAATGCTTAGGGTTGATGGTAGCCATTTTGTAAGATTATTTAAAAAACAATAATTTATGTAAACCAACAAGTAACCAAATCAACTTTAAAGATAAAGATAATTAAATTTACGAAAATAATATAAAACTACTATTTTATATTTAATTAAGTTTTAACACTACCCAACAACACATGAACTTGTCAAGGTTAATGATAACCAGCAGACAAAAAAGGTTGGTGATCAAAAAAAACTATCAGTAAAAATTAGATAAAAAAAATAAGTATAAAAAGTAAGTAAGATAGAAGATAGATATTTTTACTGAAATTTAATAAATTTACTACTCAAAATAGGAAGAAAAATGTTAAAGATAATAATAGCAAGAAAATATAAAAGTATTGTTTCAACTAAATACAAGAATGTATGCATTACTCAGAGTATATTACGTTGGGCGCCAATTTGTAACGTTAGGCACCAATTTGTAACGTTCCAACGAACATTCATTGGGTGCCAATTTGTAATCCTTCGAGGCTCAATTTGTAACTTCCCAACGTTGAGCTGCTGTTGTCAACTTGTAACCGCCAACCTTAGTTTGCTGCTACAACCTGACTAACATCCCTAACAACGTTGGAGCGACAAATCGTTTCCCGTTGGGACCAATTTTTAACGTCATAACCCCTAATGTATCAATTGCAAAATTGCTACATTAGACGTTATACGAAACACTCCCTGGCTAGCTCACTCAGGACGTGAATATGGCCTACTCTGGAGCAACACACGCAAACAAGTAAAAAGAAGAAACAATACACAGTTAAATTAACACATGTTTATTAAAATATTAAACAAAAAAAAAAGGTAGAAAAATACATGTTTAAATATTAGGTTGAATTTAAATAAAAATTATTCGACTTCTTGCTACAGTGTTACATTATAGTAAGGAAAAATGCTTGTCACCAAATCCTAGGTTTTATCCTGGTCTTTTCTGCTATGGTTGTTAGCAAGCCATGTTGTTAGTTGTGGATTTTCTTCCCCTGGAGTCAACTCTCCTATTGGAATGATAGTGCCATTCTCAGGCCGGTTGGTCTTCTGGATGTTAATATAAATTGACCCGCACCTGAGAAATGTATCCCGGAGGTTGACTAAAATGAAGAAAAACACACCTTGCTTTAGAAAATGGTGAAACCAAAATGAGAGACCTTGCTTGGGGGATGAATAGGTGACCAATCAAATTTAACAAAATTTTATCATTATTCACCCAAGCAAGTCGAGAAACAATTCTTATTTATGTAGCAAATAAGTAAAAGTAGGGATATATAATATTTTTAAGCAAATGGTAATTACTTTTTACTACTGAAATATTCTAATATTAATTACAAAGCGGATTCGGTAAAAATGACAAGATATATTTATTGAAAAGTTAGATAATTTAGAATTTAGAAACATTTCTATATAGAAATGGTAGTTTGTCAAAAGTTAATTATTATTAAAATCAAAAGATATTATTAAGGATTTAAATTCAATATTTAAAACTGTAAAAATATTCGTAAAACTTTTACATACTATGTATATCAAAGAAACTATATATTTCTTATCGCTAATTTTTTATTATAAGAAATAAAAAAAACACAAGAAACATCCACAAAAATATGTACCTACTTACATATGATAATCATAAATAATGAGATTAGAATTTTCAAAGTTAAAATTATAAAAAGATTTTTATACAACAGGTAGAATCAGGAAACCGATAAAATATATTAAACTCTTACCTCCTAATTCAGGAGACGACACAACAATTGGTTATTATACTAAAGTCATGAAGAAAATCGACATTTTTAGAAATAAAAGCCATTATATCGACTTTTGTATCGAACGGGAAGGGGGAAATGTCAACAAAAAGGAGTCTTTGTCACTAGCATTAAACTAAACAGAGAATAAAGATGGCACCTCTCGTTCCAAAGTAACAGAAATAGAAATGAAAATAAAATTCATTCTTTAGAAACTTGAGTAAAAGATAAAAATGATGATTATTAAGAAAATAGGAAAGGTAGATACTGAAATATATATATACACATATATATATATACATATATATACACATATATATATATATATATATATATATATATATATATATATATATATATATATATATATATATATATATATATATATATATATATATATATATATATATATAAAGAAGATAGATTTGGACGCCAACTGGTTTTTATTTTATACCAAATACCAGTAAAAATGAAAAGAGAATAATGAATCAATTAAGTAACGACATAATTCTGATACAATCTATATCTGAGAAAATATATAGAAAAATAAGAGATACAATGGAGGATATAGAAGAATATGAATTATGACAGAAGATATGGAAATTGGAGAATAGAATTAACGAAATATATTAACATAAGAAAGAAAGCAGGCAATGTAGCAGTTATAACGCTACAAAATACATTTAAAACAATTTGTTTTGCACGGATGTCCAAGATATTCCCTTGGCTTAATTTTTTAATTTCCATTTTCAATTAACATTTAACTGTCAGAATAACTACTAAAGAACCTCAAAGCCTTATTATCATTATGTAGTCAAAGAACGACATAAAATCGCTGACATACGCACAACGTATTATTTTAAGTTTCAATTAGTAATTAGATATATGCAAAGCGGTCCGTTTAATTGCTTATCTTTAACAGCCGGTAAAATGCATGTTTTAGTTAAGAAATATTTTCTACTGATTTCCATGATTCATGGTATTCTCACTGAAAAATAGATAAACTGTCGTTACTATAATTAAAATAATATAAAATAAAATTATCTTTTGTAAATACTATTTATTTAATTAAAATCATTTTCCGTACTTTTCATCGCTTGTTTCGAATGGGCATTTTTGGTCAATTACGTTAAAAAACATTAATTTTAATTCATGTCTGTGGAAACGAAAATACAAATAATACAACCTTGAATCGTGCTTGTGTTCATCGTGGCATCGCTGCGCTTCTATCGTTCATAAGAAATACATGGCCCTATCTCCGCAATGTTATTTTCTTAACGTGGAACGCTCTATAGAATATTCTGGCATAGTCCACCTCTAATTCGTTCGAAGCGCCTCTAAGGCAGGCAGTATATATAAATATGTATATATAAATATATATATATATATATATATATATATATATATATATATATATATATATATATATATATATATATATATATACATATATCTATATATATATATATATATATATATATATATATATATAATATATATATATATATATATATATATATATATATATATATATATATATATATATATATTTATATATACATATTTATATATACTGCCTGCCTTAGAGGCGCTTCGAACGAATTAGAGGTGGACTATGCCAGAATATTCTATAGAGCGTTCCACGTTAAGAAAATAACATTGCGGAGATAGGGCCATGTATTTCTTATGAACGATAGAAGCGCAGCGATGCCACGATGAACACAAGCACGATTCAAGGTTGTATTATTTGTATTTTCGTTTCCACAGACATGAATTAAAATTAATGTTTTTTAACGTAATTGACCAAAAATGCCCATTCGAAACAAGCGATGAAAAGTACGGAAAATGATTTTAATTAAATAAATAGTATTTACAAAAGATAATTTTATTTTATATTATTTTAATTATAGTAACGACAGTTTATCTATTTTTCAGTGAGAATACCATGAATCATGGAAATCAGTAGAAAATATTTCTTAACTAAAACATGCATTTTACCGGCTGTTAAAGATAAGCAATTAAACGGACCGCTTTGCATATATCTAATTACTAATTGAAACTTAAAATAATACGTTGTGCGTATGTCAGCGATTTTATGTCGTTCTTTGACTACATAATGATAATAAGGCTTTGAGGTTCTTTAGTAGTTATTCTGACAGTTAAATGTTAATTGAAAATGGAAATTAAAAAATTAAGCCAAGAGAATATCTTGGACATCCGTGCAAAACAAATTGTTTTAAATGTATTTAATTATTATCTAAATTTAAGAAGTGGGAAAATGTTAGTTTAACCGATAAAGTAAGTGCTATGACAGGAGTAAGTTTTAGTACTACTTCTAAAATACGCAAAGAAGCTGCGGAAGGAGGACTAAGGCCCATAGAAAACGTACCAAAAGTAGAGTGAACAGCAGAAAATTCACTTACGATTCAGTAGTTCGTACGCAGCTACGAGCCATCGTACATAGTTTTTTCTTTAAAAATGTACCGCCGAGATTGAACAAAGTTTTTGCACTGTTTAAAAAAGACCGAAGATTTAGCAAACATGTCACGCACAACAATGTGTAGAATACTCAATGAAATGAACTTTGTTTTTTTTTTCAAACGAGGAGTAAAGTCAAGCATGATTGAACGGCCCAATATTCTAAAATGGAGGCATCAATATTTGCGTGAGATAAAAAAATTTTGTTCTCAAGGATACACCGTCGTTTATTTGGACGAAACTTGAGTGAATGTTGGACATAGTGTTTCTAAAGAAAGAAAGGACCTCTCAGTGACTTCAACCAGGGATGCGTTTGTTAAGGGGTTGTCAACAAGCCTAAAACAGTCGACACAACGAGGCCCCCGATTTGTTATAGTGCATCCGGGTAGCGAATTGGGCTTTGTAGAAGGTGCTGCTTTTTGGTTTTTAGCTAAAAAAACTCAGCGGACTATCATGATGAGATGGATGGTCCTATATTTGAACATTGGTTTAAGGAAAAGCTGCTTCCTAATCTTCCAGAGGTGATAGACAACGCTTTGTACCATTCGAGGAGAGAAGAAGTGATTCCGACACAAGCCTTCAATAAAGATAAAATTAAGGTTGCTAGAGAAAGATGTGTTTTTTGAAGATTATTTAAAATCAGAGCTCATTGAAGTTGTAAACACAAACAAAGAAAAATACATAAAAAGACATATTGCCTCACATAACACAGAGTTTAAGACCGCCGCTATGGAAAAATTAATAAGAAATGCATTTGCTATAGTAACAGTGGAAAACTGGAAAAATTATTGTAAACTTTCTATTAAGGAAGAGCAAAAATTTTGGGTTATTGACGGGTTGATGGACGATATTGATCCTGTGGTAATAAATGTGACAGATGACAGTGACAGTAATGAAAGTGATAGCGATGATAGAGAAGATGAGGATGATGTTAATACGCAGTGAGTAAATTATGTGATAGGGTGCAAATCGGCGGACACAAAGTGCCAAATCCGAAAAGTCTGTAAATAATAGTCCGGCAAAAGTGAAAATTAGGTAATAAGATAAAATAACTTTGATACGCCGAAATTTATTGGGACACCCTGTATATTTCAAAATAATTTTAAAATGTAGTTTTATCAACTTACAAACTAATAATTTAAACAATTTTAAATTTTTTTACTCTTTCGCTGTAATCTTCCGTTCCGTTAGTGGTGATTCACCTTGTATACAAGGAAAAATTTTTATGTATGTAATTGTTGTTATTACTTACATGTAAATAAAATTAAAGCTGCACTTGTTTTTTTTAGTTACATCTTATCTAAAGCGTTTATAAATATTTATGTAATGTTAAACAATAATAAAATTTAACTATTTTTATTATCCTATAATAATTACATACCTATATCTGTAAATTAAAGAAACAAGTATTTATAATGCATTATTTTGTATTCAACTATACATATCCTTTTATTAGTGAAATTAATTAACTACAACTACACAGTGCTGAATACGGCTCTGATTAGAATGAATCATATATCGACAATCTAATAACAACACTTGCCTGAGAGTTTTGGCAACACTGATCTCCATAAGCTCAATGTTATTTTCTTAACTTGAAACAAAGTATAGTACATAATAACTTTTGTATATAAGCATACCTTCTAGGAGTTAAAGTTTAGTTGATAAGATATAATCGTGCTGTAAACATATAAATAAATATATTTATATAAATTAGAACCGCTAGTTTTATTTAAAAACGGTACAGTTGGTGTCCAGTATGAGAACTGATTTATTTAAAAAATAAATTCAGCAGTGACTCCTGAAAAAGACTTTTGAAAAATATTTTTCGTCGGGAACATCCGCGTAGTTCGGTAGTGATCAGTTGCGTGAGCAACTAGAAAAACGCGATGAAGACTGCAGCGGGTCCAAGAAGATACTCCAAGAACGACTGAAGACTGTTCTCAACAAGAATGGAGACGACCCAGAGACATTCCAGTTTCAATCAGCAGATGAAGCCGTTTTAACTAAAATAATTGAAGGAAAATTCGAGAATGTTTCCAAAAGATTCGATGAAACGTCTCGAATGATTGAAGAAACTTCTCGAAAGAATGACGAAGATTCGATGAAACGTCTCAAATTATTAAAGAATAGCTAGACAAAACGACGAGAAACTCGAAAAGGTTTCTAGAAGATTCGACGAAGTATGTACTCAGAACAATGAGAAATTTGAAGAAATCTCTAAAACATTTGATCATATACAGAAAAATGTAAACAACGTAGAAGAGAAGATCAAACAATTAGAGACCATGATAACTAATACGAAACTGCTACCACCAGTTAATGCAGTAGTTCTAGATCCGGTAGTGAAAGAAGAATCACCTAGAGACGAAACGACACATCATATGAGATTCAAATTGTCACCATTTGATGGAAAGTCTTCTTGGTCCAGATACCTTAGACAATTTGAAGCTATTGCGACAGCCAATCATTGGACAGAACAAGAAAAGGCTGTTTCCTTGACTGCTGCTTTACGAGGAGATGCTGCAGATATCCTAAGATCGATTTCTAAGGGTCAAGAGAAATGTTACTAGACCTTGTTCACTCGACTAGACAAACGTTACGGAGATGCCCATCTACAACAAGTCTACAAGGCGCAACTAAGAAGTAGAATTCAATGATCAAGTGAAAATTTGCAAGAGTTTGAAGCAGATGTTGCTCGTATAGTGCGGTTGGCTTATCCGTAGGTACCAGACATTTTGGAAGAAATTGCTGTAGATACCTTCGTTAATGGGTTAAAAGAAAGTGAATTACAGAAAGCTTTACGACTAGCAAGACCGAAAGTTCTAGAAGAAGCGCTCGCTATTGCCTTGGAACATCTAGTCAAACTTCACGGAGCCATCGAGTAAGAACCATTGAAGAAGGCGACGAAACAAATGAAGGACGTCTGGAAGAAATGGTACGAAAAGTAGTTCGTAACACGATGCCGAAGAGACGGGAGCTCAGATGTTGGAATTGTGGTGACGTAGGTCACATTCGCCGTAATTGCAAGAAAATTATACAACAGTCGGAAAACTAGAACGGATCGACACCAAGGGGCAACTGCCGACCTCGAGAAACACAACCCCCATAGTAACTGTTAACATTACGTCCTCCGGTGGAATTCATAGCTTGTACATCGAGGGTCGTATCAATAATATATGTAGATCGTTTTTGGTAGATACCAGTGCAACAAGAACTATTGCACGTCCAGAAGTAGTACGAGGCCATCTTAAATTATCGCCTGCAACAGTAAAGCTTAAAAACAGCAACTGGTGAGATAATTAATACATATGGCGAGGCTAATATGTCAGTATCCATTGGCCAGACCACAGTGAAACATAGAGTATTAATTGCAGAGATCTCCGACGAGTTCATATTGGGGATGGATTTACTAAGGAAAGTTGGGGCTGTATTGAATATCAAAGATGGAGTTCTCGAGATCAGTGGTGAAGAGTTGCCGTTTCATGAAGACAAAGAAGATGTTATCAGCTTAATAACTACTTGTGACATAACAATACCCGGTAATAGTGAGAAAATTTTGATGACCAGACCTGATGGTTACTGCGAAGAGGGAAGTTTAATGCAGAGTTCCTAACGGCAAAAGCTTTGGTGAGAATTCGAGATGTCGTTGCTGTAAGAGTTATGAATTTAAAGGGAACTGCTATTAAGTTAAGTAAAAGAACTTTGATCGGACAGTGTGTTCCCGTGGCTTCGATTTGTTCTACGAATACTAATGAGAAATCATCGAAAACTAAGTGTCCAAAGGAGATTGTTGAGATGGTGATTAAAACGTGCCAAGATCTTGATGATGAACGAACTAAAAAAGTGAAGTCTATGCTGATAGAATTTCAAGATGTTTTTGCCATTGATAAGAAGGATAAGGGCAAAACGAGCATAGTAAAGCATAAAATTAATACCGGAGACGCTCAGTCAATTAGACAACAACCTAAACGACTTGCATTTACGAAAAGAAATGAAGCCGAAGACATCATCAAAGATATAAACAAACAAGGGGTAATTGAACCATCAAACAGTCCGTGGACATCAGCAGTAGTGCTAGTAAAGAAGAAAGATGGTTCAACGCGTTTTTGTATTGACTACCAACAGCTCAATGCGGTAACTAAAAAAGATAGTTACCCTTTGCCTAGAATAGACGATACTTTGGATACTCTTTCTGGTTCTCGTTGGTTCTCCACACTCGATCTAAAAAGTGGATATTGGCAAGTAGACATGGAGCCAGCTGATCGGGAAAAAACCGCATTCTCAATAGGATCAGGGCTTTGGCAGTTCACAGTTATGCCCTTTGGTTTATGTAATGCTCCTGCCACATTTGAAAGATTATTGGAGGCAGTTTTAAGAGGTCTAACATGAAAAACATGCCTGGTTTATTTGGATGATGTAATTGTGGTTGGAAGATCCTTCGATGAACATTTTAACAATCTGAAAGAAGTCTTTCAACGATTGCGGGCAGCGAATTTGAAGTTAAGTCCGAAGAAATGTCACATGTTTCGACGAGAAGTGAAGTACTTGGGACATATTGTAGCAAGTAATGGTGTAACAGTTGATCCTGAAAAACTTGCAGCCATTAAGGATTGGCCAGTACCAAGAGATAAACACGAAATTAGAAGTTTTCTTGGTCTATGTACATATTACCTACGTTCTTTCAAAGGATTTGCCAACATCTCCAAGCCATTAACAAAGTTGACAGAAGAAGGCAAAGAATATACATGGAGCGAAGAGTGTCAAAAAGCTTTCGAACAATTACAAATGGCTCTGATCAGTGCACCGACCGATTTTAAGCTACCCTAGACAGACAGGAAAATTTGTGTTGGACACCGATGCCAGCAACAGTGCAATAGAAGCTGTTCTCTCCCAAATCTAAGATAAGCAGGAGAAAGTCATCGCTTACTTCAGCAAAGTCTTGTGGAAACCAGAAAGAAACTATTGCGTTACCATGAGAGAATTGCTAGAGGTAGTGAAGGCTTGCAAGCATTTCCATAAGTACTTGTATGGCAGAAAGTTTCTTCTTCGCACGGATCACGTCGCTGTAAAATGGCTCCTACAGTTCCGTATTCCAGAGGGCCAAATGGCAAGATGGTTAGAACGATTACAAGAATATGATTACGAGATAGAACACAGGACTGGAAGGATTCATTTAAATGCTGATGCCCTTTCGGGATGGCCGTGCAGTGCAAATTGTAATCACGGTCTTAAATTAGAAGAACGACTTTGCCCCGTGAGACGAACCACCGTCATTGATGCTCAATGGCAGCCTCAACAGATGATCTTCTGTATAGAACCTTTGAGAACGATGATGGTACATAATCTAAGCTTCAGTTGATTGTACCTAAAAGTAAAGTGTCAGAAGTGTTGCGTCAGTTACACGACGGTGCATCAGGTGGACACTTTGGTATTACGAAAACTCTGCAAAAGGTTCGAGAACGGTTCTATTGGGTGAACTGTAAAGATGATGTAAGAAAATGGTGCCGGAAATGTGAACTGTGTGCAACCAGTTAGTAATGGTCCAGTTAATGTAATTAGTAATTAGATATATGCAAAGCGGTCCGTTTAATTGCTTATCTTTAACAGCCGGTAAAATGCATGTTTTAGTTAAGAAATATTTTCTACTGATTTCCATGATTCATGGTATTCTCACTGAAAAATAGATAAACTGTCGTTACTATAATTAAAATAATATAAAATAAAATTATCTTTTGTAAATACTATTTATTTAATTAAAATCATTTTCCGTACTTTTCATCGCTTGTTTCGAATGGGCATTTTTGGTCAATTACGTTAAAAAACATTAATTTTAATTCATGTCTGTGGAAACGAAAATACAAATAATACAACCTTGAATCGTGCTTGTGTTCATCGTGGCATCGCTGCGCTTCTATCGTTCATAAGAAATACATGGCCCTATCTCCGCAATGTTATTTTCTTAACGTGGAACGCTCTATAGAATATTCTGGCATAGTCCACCTCTAATTCGTTCGAAGCGCCTCTAAGGCAGGCAGTATATATAAATATGTATATATAAATATATATATATATATATATATATATATATATATATATATATATATATATATAGATATATGTATATATATATATATATATATATATATATATATATATATATATATATATATATATATGTTACGAGCAAAGCCCGAAATTGGACAATCCTAACATTGTACACAAATTATTGTCCACTTCTAGCATTGTACCCCCAAAATGTACAATGTCCGAAATAATCAAAATAATTGTCGAAACGCTCATCGGTTCGAATCGATTATTATTGACAAGCGACACACCAAATCAAAAATTGAAAAATCGAATCGAAGAAGAAATTGTTCTACAATAGAGATATTGTTAGTGAAACATTTCAAAGCTTCAAGAGATAGATACATCACTATAATATAGGGAAGATGTTTGTAAAACATCTTAGATTTTCAAGAGAGATGTATGATAATATAAAATAATTTAATTATACGAATCCAAAAGTCAAAAACGCTGGTTAATTATGGATTTATAACCTCAATTGATGTTTGTTTGTCGTTAACAACAAATGGGGAATAATCGTAAAAATCGATATGAATCGATATCTGATATATTATCTTAAACTTTGACGCATGGCTACTTATTGAAATTCGAACATTGTACAGCAATTCTTTTATACAAAGTCCGCCGATTATATATTTCGGAGATTGTACAGTAAAGGGGTACAATGCTAGAAGTGGACAAGATTTTTTTGTACAATGCTAGGATTGTCCAATTTCGGACATTGCTCGTAACATATATATATTAAAAATCCTTTATAAAAGGTATATAATTTAAAAACCCCAATTGGGCTATATCACAAAACGTTTTCGGAATCCATATTCCATCATCAGTGCACTAGGTGGGTATACATGTATTGAGCCACTAAATATGTGCGTAAAAACCCGTTAAAAGTTGTTTTTTAAATTTAGTTTATATTATATGTGGTAAATATTGTGATGTTAAAGTTACCAGTGGATTTGGTAACATGGAGAAGTATGACTCCACGTTGCTGGTCTTGAGACGATGTGTCTACGAGGACTTGATGAAAGCAACTCAAGAGTTCAAGTCCTCGTAGTTGGAATGTTGTAGACAATGTTACTAAGCATATCTATAAGAGTCTTATCTTTGATCTTAGAATAAAGGTTATTAATTGTTAGGGCTGATCTACAAGCCACATTAAGTTTAATATTATTATTACCAAAGTTATTTTCAACACTTTTCAGAATACTTGTTAACCCCGGAGTGATATCACTGAAGTATGACAATGAAAAATATTTGTTGATAGGAGTATCCGAGACTGGGTTCCCCCTTAAGACATCAGGCGAAGGAAGGTGAAGTACCTTCGTTATGGA